>NW_006797481.1:5455642-5501971 GCF_000442215.2 Lipotes vexillifer | reverse complement strand
GGGGGGGCCCACCACATAGTAGGTGATGTCAACCTACTCATAAAGCTCTTCACTAGAATCCACTTTGGCTAAGAGATGCACGTGCACACAGGCGAGAACCCTGAGATATACCGAGTATGGACTCAGAGCCAGGCAAAGCCAGATGACTGTGGCCAAAGGAGACCCACGTGTCTCTCCACACGCAACTTTCGTCCTCCCAGTAAACACTTGACTTTTTTCACTACTTTCCGTCTCTATGTGGAGATTCATTTCTGCACAGCTGATGGACCAGGGCCTTGTCACTGGCCGTTGGTCCCTAGTGATCTAGTGGCTCGGATTCAGCACGCTCACTGCTGCTGCCTGCCTTCCATCTCTGGCTGGAAACCGAAATCCTGCTTCAAGCCCCTGTAGGCTGAGGCCACCCGAGATCGCACAGAGGGGTGGGTCTTAAAATTTAGAGCTGATTTGATGGGATTACTGCCAACCTACTGGATTGGAATCTGAGGGTGGGGTTGGGATGGGATGAAAATCTGCATTTGCACAAATTCCAAGCCCCACAGGGTGGTGTGCATTGTGTAGGATCTTGAAAGACAGCCTTTGCTTGTGGAATTCAAACGTAACGAGACACTTGGGAGCAGGGCCCTTCACAGAGTCCGGCAAGCAGAGCATCTTTTTCTTGGTTTTGATCTGTCTCATCCATAAGCCAGTCAGTCATTATTTACTCATCAAAACAGACAGTTAGAAGGAAGGGAGGCATTAGGCTGTCTCTGTCTTGTACTGTGAATAAGCTCTTGTATATTCTATTTTTGACTCTAACTGAGATTAATCAAAGACAGGACGTCCTGTTTGATTATAGAAGCCTTCCTTGAATGCGATCCCTTGCATGAAACATTGACTCCAAGCAGTGCTGTGCTCTGGCCGGCTCAGCGCGGCCGATGGTGCCCATCTCTTCCCAATCCCTGCTCAGAAGTCCTGTCGGTAGCTTAAAATTAAATATGGAGGGAGCCCACTGACTCTGGGCCAGCCAGTCATATCCAGTCTGAAGATACAAAATCTTACTTTTGAATTCAAGGGAGTGTGAAAGAAGGAACACCTGCCAGAATGAGAGCCATATGTAGCCCTACAGGGTGCCACACTGGGAGGGCCAATGTGACCCTGTGGGCTATACTGTAGAGCCCTCTGGGCACCCCTTCCCCACACCCTTCTGCCTACAATGGTTCTCTGCTCTGACCCCACCCACACTTGCCTTCTTGTTTATCCTGCTGGTCAGCAACAACATGCATTTCCTGAACATTTAATGTGACTATCCCTGTGCCTGGCACTGAGGGGCATGCAGAGGTGTTTGAGGCCCTGCCCCAAAAGAAATTAGGATGGAAGAGGGGCTGTGGAAGAGAGGTAGAACCTGCGAACACATTCATGAATGATGAAGTGAAAAGCCGGCAGTGAACTGAAGTTCAGAGACTACAGAAGTGGGGGTGTGCTGGGGGCTTCCAAATGAGGTCCTAGCTTCCCTATGATCCTGCAGGTGACTGTGCCTAGCGAGGCACAGCTTGTGCTGTGACCTCACTGCCTTTGAATGCCTGCTCACACCTGTCTTCCCTGCCCCCCGCCCTTGGGTGCCCCACAGGACACGGCTGTGTGTCTGCTGTCTTTATAGCCGGGCTGTACATGGCAGTGTCCAGCAGATGCCTGACACCCAGCAAGCAATAGTGGGTGGAGGGTGAGTGGATGGACTTGAACCTAAAGAATGGGCAGTGTTCGAAATCTAGGGACTGTTGAGATTCCAGGCAGGGGTGCAGCATACACAAAACACCTGAAAAGACTTAACGAGGGGCGCTAAGATGTCAGCCGCCCTGAGGATGGAAGTGCCCACCATTGTAGGAGCAAAGGGAATGAGGTTGAAGGGGAAAGTGAAATGCGTATGAGCTTGGCCCTGACTGAGTAGGTCAGAGGTTTTCTAATTCTGCTCTTCCAAGAAGCCCCAAGGCAAGCAGAGGTGCTCTTGGAGCTCTGAAAAGAATTTAAATTTAATTTTCCAAATTACATATTTTAAACAGTAATACAATTACATCGGCACACACAAATTTGGTTTACCCTAAATTTTAACACGTTGTTGACCTCCAGTCAATTAACTTATGCTACTGATCAATTCTCTGAATAAAATTCTGGCCATTGCTATTTAATTGAAGAGTATTCTGAGATTGCCATGTGCTATTAAGCTGTAAAGGGTGTCGGTTTTACTGATGCGAATCAAGATTTTCTCCATTTTATGCAACTTAAATCGCATACAGAAATTAATTACGTGCTGAGGCTGACATGAGATTACTGTTTTCTTCCATAAACCCAGATTTCAAATTTCTATATTGCTCAAAACAGTTTCATTATTGTCACTCATTGAGTGACTTCATTGTATTCACAAATGGTTAATCATTTGGACTTATGAAATAAATTTATATTAATGTTGCCGGGTACCTAAGCAGAGCAGTAGACCTTAAGATTTTTGAAATCTTATTGAGCAGAAGCTAAAGAAAAGCAACCAGGGAAACCCAACCTGCCTTTTAACAAACTAAAACTGATCATCTTATAAGAAGTGGTGATGTCAGACCTCCTTTGGGGTAAATGGTTTCTTTGTTTTGAGAAAAACATCCAGCTGGGGTTTTTAATTATGGACACATAGAAAAGACCCTTTTCTGAAATAGAGGTATTTGAGATTCAAGGTATAGCTTTAAGAAGCTAAAAACTGCTGGGGGAGTGGGGAGGGAAGTTAGCTAATGTTGAGGGACAGAAGCAAAGATGATGGGTTGAATTGTGTCCCCAAAAAAGGGTGTGTTGGGTTCCTAACCTACAGTAATTCAGAATGTAGGTTACAGAATGTAGGGGCCACATTACTCAATTTGGAGACGGAGTCTTGGCAGAGGTAATCAAGTTCAGATGGGTTTATTAGGGCGGGCCCTAATCCAATATGACTGGTGTCCTTATAAAAAAAAGGGAAATTATGGTCACAGAGACAGGCTCCCACACAGGGAGAATGCCATGTCACCATAAGCCAGAGAACTACAGAAGCTAGGAGAGAGGCCTGGAACAGAGCATTCTCTACAAGCCCTCAGAGGGACCATGGCCCTGCAGTACCTTGATCTCAGACTGCTAGCTTCCAGAGCTGTGAGAGAATACGTTTCTATTGTTTAAGCCACTCAGTTTGTGGTACTTGTTATGGCGGCCCTAGGAAACTGTACAGCAGGCTAGGGCTTCTCTTGGAGAAGATGATGGAGTATATCATGGCATCTGCTGCTCACCTACCCCCTATAGGAGTTGAGCCCCTGTGGCTAAAAGGAGAAAGACGGTCAGCACCTGAGGGGACCTTCTGAAGAACATAGCACAAGGCCGGTAGGTACCTCAGGGCCCAATTCCATCATATACTGGGATGCAACACGAAGCTGTTTGAAAAGGGAATTCTGGTATTAAAAAGAATTCATGTGGTAGAGACCATAGGGGAAATTTGAGCTCAGGGTGGCAAAACAAAAGAGGTATTTTAGGAAATCTATTTATTGGTGTTATTCAATGTCATCTAACAGCTGCAGCCCACCAGGACATGGGGAGACATTCCAGGCAGCTCAAGTCTCCCAACCCAGACCAGGGTGGGGACACCTCCAGTCACTTGGGGCCTGCCCTTGCTCAGAGCACACAGTCGCCTAGAAAAGTGATTGGACTCCAAGCAGGAGCTCTCAGGAGCCACGGGTTATCATCCAGGGTCAAGTCTGAACCTTTTTCTGAGCTCTTGCACACTCACTAGTGAGCGGATGGAAGGCAGTGACCAGACAGGGCTTCTGACCAGGGCTAGTAAGGCTTTCTACACCAGCTTCTCTCTGGCTACTGACCTGGTCAAAGGGAAACCATGCTGCTCTGAGGACCTTGTTCCTGACTTAGTCTGTTCCCTTTAATCTATAAATTGAGAGGGAAGGGGCAAGGAAGGCAGAGCAGGGCAGGCTGGACATCTGGTCTGAAGAGGTAGGTTGCTCTAATGGCCTTTGGAAGACCTCTCCCCAAGCATCTGGGTCCCACTGAGCCTTTGGTGACGGTTCAGAGAGTCACCGTTTAACAAGTTCACCCACCCTCAGATATGAGGTCACCTGACTCCTCATCAGGGCTGCTGCCTGGGCAGATGGTCGTGTGATATGCCGTGGCATCATCGCACACCATTTAATGAGTTGAGTTTAACTTGGTCGCTTTGCTTGACTTGGGCATTTGCCTACTTCATGTTCTCCTGGTCTTTGTAGTTGATTGCTGGTGAGGCACTATTGTTTGTTCAGAAGTTGTATAAATTCAAGAGAACCCCCAAAGAAGGAAAGTGATGCTTAAGCTGCTAGATACGGAGCAGGATGAATGCCTACCTGATGGCCTACCAGGGCCGCTCAGAGTAGCAGACCATGGGACGGGACTGGAGTGTCTTCCTGGCCCCAAACATCTCACCCACAGACCTATGCTAGAGCCAAAATTCCCAGTAATGTGGTGAGCTTGGGTTAATTAGTGGGCTGTCACTTTTGTAGAGAGGGCTCACCCTGCTGAGGGCAAATATATTTTCTTATATCTGGGGTAGCTCCCGAAGTCATTGGTCCTTCAAACTACACTGCCAAGGACGCGAGCCAGCGTGGGGCTGGGACAGGTGAGTCTTGGCCAAAGGAGAGAGGATGGCAAGGGGTTCCCAACACAAGTAGCTTTTCCCTGCCTCTCCCCACAAACCTCAGAGGTGAAATTTCCTGGAGTCCTGCAGCCCTACCTGATCCCACCCTCTACAGGCTACAGCCCTCTGCTTTGACCTAGTGCTTAATAAGCGGTTGATTGTTTCATGTGTAAAGAATGTTGGCCTTGGGCTCTCTTTCCTCCCTTAAATAAGTCCCTTCCCTTCTCCAGCTCTACTTTTTTTGTGTGTCTTTAATAGAAATTTCCACAGTTCTTTAACTCTATCATCCAATAGTCTGAAAGTTTCTTGCAGGAAGGGATGGCAGATTTTCCTGGCATGGATATACTTTGCCCTGTAAGACCCAGCTGGGGCAGAAGCACATTAGGGGAGCCTTGTAAGTCCTTGCAGGCTGACTTCTGGGTGGGTGGGCTTCACCTTGTCTCAGTGCAGCCAGAATCACAAAGGAAGAAAGTCTTGACTCCACTGGCTGCATTTCCCTGAGTAGATGTGTTAATGACATCATAGTGACCAGCATTTATTGACCGCTCTCTATGTGTCTGGGCTTGTGTTGGCTTATTTAACTCCCAGAGCCCCACTGTCCTGCATGTATGACTACTGAGCTCTTGAAAAGTGGCCAGTCTGAGCTGAATGGGCTGTAAGTATAAAATGCACACTGGATTTAACAGACTTAGTGTGACAAAAGATTATAAAACATCTCATTAACACCATTAATATTTTATATTGATTATTTATATTGATTATATGTTGCAAAGCTACTATTTCAGACCTACTAGGTTAAATAAAAAATAGTTAAAATTAATTCCACCTGTTTTCTTTTTACTTTTTTTTAAGTAGCTACTAGAAAATTGTGAGTCATATCCATGGCTTGTATCTGTGGCTCTCAGTATATTTCTGCTGGACAGCACTGCTTCAGAGCCACAATCACAAGGGCTATTATTTTCATTTTACAGGTGAGGACAGTAGGGCTCAGAAAGGTTAATAAATGACTCAAGGTCACATGGGCAGTAATTGAAGGAGCTGGGATTTGACCCCAGGTCTGTCTGGCTTTAAACACTGTATACGTGACCATTTCATTTTACTGTCTCCCAAATTTATGACTCACTAAGTGTATTTTGATTCTCAGTAAGAGATTAAAGCCCACCCATGGGCTAATGGAAAAAGAAGTGTTTATGTGTTTTGCACACCAGCATCACGTATGATGAAAGTCTCATCACTCCTTGGACCATTCTAAGCTGGGAGCCCATGGTGTTCAAGTTCAACCACTGAGCCCCAGCCTGCATGCTCTCCGGAACTTGGCTGGCTTGTTCAGTGTTGTCTTTTAGGAGCGTGGCATAGTCCTAACTCTACATGGGTTTGTTGATTGATGAAGGAGTAGGCGGAGTGAATTTTGCTCTGATATAATCTTGAGGTCAGACAGAGGTTGGAGTGAAAACTGTCCTGGGCAGACAGAACAACAAAACCAGGGACACACTCGGATTTGTGAATCCTATCCAGACCTTCCAACCTGTCACTCTGCTCTATCAGCATTTAATAAAAGGCATTTCCTTCTCCCTGACGGCTAGAAGAGCAATATTATATATCTGTGGTTTGGGATCTGACGGGAAATTAGAATTTACCCAGGGAGGTTGGGCAGGGGGAGGGGAGAGAGAACCAGAACAGCACCTGGAATTAGTGAGCGTTTTCTAGGAGTTTTTTCAAGAACACTTTTATTTCAAGAGAAGGCAAGAACAAAGCAGCCTTGAAAGACAGAGCTTTTCTTTCTCATCTCAAAAACTATCCAAACGCAGTGGGGTTGTACAAGTGTCACAAAAGAAATTAGGTTTCTTCTTTATCCTGCAAGAACAAATGTTTATATGTGCGTCACTTGCTGGGTCTCACAGTAAGGAACATAAATAAACGATTTTGCTTTGCTTTCCAATCAGAGCAAAAGCAAGTGAAAATTGTGAGTGTGTGTGTTTTGGGGGTTGGGACCTAGAGGCTGGAAGTAGCTTATAGGAGAAGATTAAAAAAAAAAAAAAAAAAAAAGGCAAAAAAGCTCTCCCTTTCCCCTTTTGTCTGCCCAGCTAAAATCCCAAGTAAAACTTTCCTGTCCATTTGTGGGGCTGCGACTGCAGGTTCCATGTCCCTGAACTTTGGCTGCTGTCCTGCTCCCACACACACACACACACACACAAAATTATAATAATATGAGATTTCTAAACTGGCCTCAGTGTTAATCAGGGCCACGGGGGATAAAGCTGTACAGACTGCTAGGGGCTCTGATCCAGTGTGTTCATTCATTTATCTTGCTTTTCCCTGACATGTTTGCTGTCAGCTGCAGAGCTAAATACTGAGGCATTCTGAGGTGGTTAACTTCTGCTGAAGCTGAGAAAATAGCTTTCAGAGCCCTTTATCACCAAATCAATCTATCTGGTAAACCCCTGCAACTAAAGTAATACGTTTTCGCAAATTTTCTTCTGGTGTTTGACGGCCCGAGAAGTTATTTTTTTTCAATTTAATTTAATTTCTGTCTCTCTCCCTCTCTCTCTTATATTTTTGTGAATTGAGTTTTTATTTCCCCTGCTCATTATTTAAAACTCCTTTGGAGGCAAAGTTCATAAGAGCCTCATGTGGATTTTTCTGGGTTTTAACCCAATGCTGCCCTGTCCCTGGCTCCCCTCTAGTCCTGTGTGCTGACCGGGAAACAACGAAGCCAAGTGTGCTTAGAGGCTGACCCCAGAGGGCACTTCTGGGCATCTCCCTGGCTCTAGGGACCTGTCACCTGGCAGTCTGTGCCCTTGAGCTCCCAAGGAAGGGGGTGGCCTAAGTCAGAGCTGTCCAGCTGAAAAATAATGTGAGCCACCTATGAAATGATAATTTTTTTTTTTTTTTTTTTTTTGCGGTATGCGGGCCTCTTACCTTTGTGGCCTCTCCCGTTGCGGAGCACAGGCTCCGGACGCGCAGGCTCAGCGGCCATGGCTCACGGGCCCAGCCGCTCTGCGGCATGTGGGATCTTCCCGGACCGGGGCACAAACCTGTGTCCCCTGCATCGGCAGGTGGACTCTCAACCACTGCGCCACCAGGGAAGCCCGAAATGATAAATTTTTTAAGAGCTACAAGAAAAAAAGTAAAACAGAAATAGATGAAATTATTTTAATAATATACTTTATTTAACTTGACATATTCAAAATGTTATTTCAACGTGGAATAAATATAAACAAATTAATGAATCGTTTTCAGTGCTAAGGCTGGGAAATCCCGTGTACCTGACACAGCACACCTCAGTTCAGCCAGGCCGCATCTCAAATGCTCAATAGCCACATGTGGCTGGTGGTACCATAATGGGCAGCTCAGGTCTAAGTTAATAGGCTCCGCTCTCTCAGTGCCTGCCAGCTGTTTGGGAACAGCCATGTGATGGTTTACGGGAAGACTGTGCCAAGTCAGCCTGGGAAGTGGGCACCATGTCTCTGTACTGAGTTAATAGGAAGAAATGAATGGGGGTGGGGGATGGGGACTGGAATCTCCAAGAAAGCTTCTAGAGGAGGCAGGACACAGAAGGTGCCATGATGCCAAGGACAGAGGAACCTGTAAGCTGGGCTGAGAGCATCTGCATCTCCAGATGCAGAGAAGCTGAGGCAGGACTTTTCCCTTCCCTCTCCCAAACCCCCTTCCCTGAATCAACCTCCTGACAGCCCAGGGACACATGGTCGGAGGGCAGGCTCTCCATTCACAGTGTTGCGGAGGACATGGACCATATGGCAACGGCCCTCAGAGACACTCCCTGTACGCAGCACAGCAAGGTGGATCAAGCAGGGGCTTCCATGCCAGCCATCCTGGCTTTGTCACTTAGCAGCTGTGGGCTTTGGGCAAATGGTTTATCCTCTCTGAGTCCGTTTACCTCATCTGGAAGATGAGAACAATGGGAGCACCTACGTCATAGGGTAGTTGACAGAGTTAAGTGGAGTCCTTGGCTCAGGGGCTGGTACCCCCAAAGGTAGCTCTTCTGTGTTGTTCAGAACTGTAAAAAGTTGGTCAAGTGTGGGTTTCTGTTACAAGCAGCATCAGCAGGTACCATGTGTGTCTGGTCACAGGTCATGGGCTTTCAGGACTCGAATGGTAGGAGAGAAGGAGGAGGCCAGGTTCCAGGTGGCTCCATTGCTTCCTGTTGGTCGTTTGCATGTACTAACGTTCTACCTGGTACATTAAGCTGAGACATGACTTTCTTCCTTTCAAACTCCAACATGTTGTACCACATTTTTGATCACTTGGGTTCTGGTCAGGAAGTCCCTTTGTCACATTGCCCTCTTCAAAAATCGAGGAAATGTATTTCCTCTTTTTGGAAGGGGAAAGTGGTGTTGGGAATGATCATTCTGGTATGATCAGTGTACATGTGTATGCATGTGTGCACGTGTGTGTATGTGTGTGTGTTTCTGACTCTAAAACAAGAGCCCACCCCTAGGGGTCCTGATATTTGCCACAATACTCATGTTTCTTTTGTATTTCTTTGAATTAATTTTCCATTTGTGTGTGTGGCCTCTGACTGCACTGCCAGCTTGATCTGGCTTCATGTCTCCACCTGCAACATCACCTACTCCCAGTCCCTGGGTGGGAAGAGGATTGGGGCAGGTCCTGTCTCCTCTGGATCTTCTTTCCATGGCTTGGCTGCTGCTCCCAGGACTGTGGCCCAATGTCCATGAGGCAGGCTTGGCACAACCCCTCAAAGCCAGGGTCTCATTCTCCAGAGCCACAGGCCAAAAAGACCCTTACCACTCCATTGCCAAGTCTCTGGAAGCTTCACTGTCATTGTCATCTCCACCATTTATTAAGCTTTTATTATGCTCCAAGCAGTTACATGCATTTTCTCTAATCCTCAGAATAGTTGTACAAGGTGGGGAGAGTTAAGCCGTTTACCCACCTCTCGGACACAAGACCAACTCATCATCCTCCGGGGCCACTCGCTTCTAAGCCTTTGAGTTACACTTACCCCCAAGAGAAATAAGTTTTGTTAAGACACAGTCCTGTGGGGGAACTGACTGCTTCTATGCTTTTATCTGCTCTGGGCACTATAATTTTGACTGCAAAGTCAGGCAGGGTGTGCTCAGTTAAGATACTTATCTGTAAGGGCACATCAAATTGTTGTTTCACTCGGGGACTTTATAAAGACAGCCAACAGACTAGTTGACAACAACTGAAAACACAGTGTGGAGGGAAAACGATACACATTTTACCATAGTCAACTGGGTTATTTACTTCAACTACTATTCTTAATTTCTCCTTTTTCTCCACCTTACTATTAGTAGCAGTAGCAGCAGTTAGTATTTAGTGAGCTTCTGATTCATTTCTAGTTTTTTTTTTTTTTTTTAACTAAACAGCTAGTAAACCTTTCAGTAAAAATGGGTAAAAAGAGGAGAGACTTCGTGGTCAAAGAGTGATACGGCTTTTCAGGCATTGTCCAAATCATCAGATTCTCTCTATGCACGTCACCCTGCCCTTATGTTTTCCTACCTGGCACTCAGATTTTTCTTCATCACACTAAGCGCCTTTCGCTCAGTCTGTGCTTTTGGACTTGCTCATATTTAAGCACAGATCTATCAATTCCATTGCACAAGAGACTGTGTTTTCTTCTAAACACCCACCAAAATGCTGCTGCCTGCTTTTCTCAGTACCCCAAGCCCAGCTTCTCACTCTCTTGGCTTGATGCACAAATCTGAGTCCTCTTGGGTTGCAGTTTTGTTTACATGCAGTACAATGCCATGATTGGTGGGGTGTATTAAACAATGTTTGGGGTTTAAACTGAAAAGGAAACCTCCCATTGGACAAAAATATAAAGACCATATGTGACACTAATCACCATTTTTCCCCCTAGATATAGAAGCTCAGGGAAGTCTTCTCATCTTAACAATTCATGCTCATTTACACATCGTCGTGGTCGGTGTGAATTGAAGTGTGAGCATATGGTCTCACTGTGGTCATCTGTTCACTGTGCAGCTGTCCCATAACTGTACTCTGATAGCGGATTATGAGTAAGGCATTGGAAAAGCTGGAGGTGGGGGAAAAGGAGTAGGAAAAAATGTTTTAATCAAGATTTCACAATCTAGAAGTCTAGGCGTCTAGATGAACCCAGAGGACACCACTTCTTCAAGAGCAGAGCTTCACTGGGCACAAGAGCGAGCACTACAGGTGAAGTCTTCTGGGACCTGAGCAAGAGAGAGAGCACTGTTGACTGGACCAATAGTAAAACTCCTGGGAGAAAGCAGGATGGAGGTTGGACCTGGAGTGATGGGTAGGCTTTGATAAGTAGAGGAGTGTAGGAAGGCCAGTCAGAGCAAAGGATGAAAACCTTCAGTGACATAATCCATTCAAAAGAGACCAGCCTGGGCTTCCCTGGTGGCGCAGTGGTTGAGAGTCCGCCTGCTGATGCAGGGGACGCGGGTTCGTGCCCCGGTCCGGGAAGATCCCACATGCCGTGGAGCGGCTGGGCCCGTGAGCCATGGCCGCTGAGCCTGAGCGTCCGGAGCCTGTGCTCCACAACGAGAGAGGCCACAACAGTGAGAGGCCCGCGTACCGCAAAAAAAAAAAAAAAAAAAAAAAAAAAAAGAGACCAGCCTGGCTGGGGAAAATAAAAGTTCATGTTGGGGACAAGCAGGAGAAATGGTAGGAAGGAAAGACCAGTGTTCAACAGATGGTCTAGGACTGTGCTGTCCACTACGCTTGTCAGTAGCCATGTGTGGCTACTTAAAGTCTAAATTAATTAAAGTGGAATACATTAAAAATTAAGTTCCTTGGTTGCACTAGTCACATTGCAAATGCTCGATAGTCACATACGTCTAGTGACTACTGTATTGGACAGTGCAATTATAGAACAGCCATTTCCATCCCTGTAGAAAGTTCTAATGGACATTCTAGGATACTAGATAGGAAGCTGAAGAATATGGATTTTTTCATGAGGGCATCAGGGAATCGTTTATGGTATTTAAGCAGCTTGCATGAGGGAAAAGTAGCTTAATTTTTAAAAAATGAACACGCGTTGACGATTTTATTTAACTCATTAATTAATGAGGGAACCAGTAAGATGTTACAACAGGTTCAGTAATTGAATTTTTTTTAATTGAGGTGAAATTCACATAGCATAAAATGAACCATTTTAAAGTGAGTACCTTAATTTCTAGTTGTGGTTGGGAAAGAGCTTTCTAAATATTAATGTGGTGGCCGTATGAAGGACGTATTTGTAGGGCAAGAGATAGGAGACCGGGAGGCCAGTTGGAAGTCTGGGCAGGGCACTGGGTTCGAGGAGCTGAGGCTTGTACCAGGGAATCGGGAGTGGAGAGAGTGGGTGAGGAAGAGAAAGCAACATTTACAGGCAGAGCTGGTCAGATTGCTAACTGGATAAATAGATGAGAATTAACAATACAAAAGTCCTGAAAAAAAAAAAAATGGAGAGGTTACTGGCTTGGAGGAGCAGATAAGTTCAGACCAGCTCTTCCTCTGAATTGAAGAGCCATCCAAGGAATGGCTTCTACAAAGCACTGGAGGTGGAGCTGTAGAGGGACCAACATGCGGGGCCGGCACATCATTGGTTACGTTAGGGAAAGGTGTGCAGATGTCTTGCCATAGAGAAGGGCAGAAGGGCAAAGCCTGAGCACTGAGGAACATCCACAGTGAGGGACATTCTGCAGAAGAAACGGAGCAGGTGGTTAAGTAGGAGGGGGAAGGAGGGCTTGGTTCTTTTAGCAAGTATGCATTGAGCACCTGCTGTATGCAAAGCATCTTGCGGACGCCGAGGATGTTGTAGTGACGATGATGCTCAAAACCCAAACATCTCCCAGACTCATGGTACATACGGTCCAGTGAGGGAAGAAGAAGATGGAGGCTCAGAAACAGGGACATGGTCATCGCCGAACGCTGCCAAGAAGTCAGTGAGGGGAGGGAGCCCTGAATAAAGCTTTTGGGTTTGGCAAGAAGGCAGCTGTCGCCAGCGGCTTGGAGAGACAGCAGTTGCAGGAGATCAAGAGAGCAGTAACCAGATTGCAGGAGACTGAGCAGTGACTGGCAGGTGAGGAAATGGAGACAGCAGCCATCACCACCACTTCAGGAAGCTTATCAGTGAGAAGAAGACGAGAAAGCCCATCTCTAGAGGAGGGAGCAGGTCTGAGTAGAGGCTTTTGTGGGGAACGGTGCTCTTCTGAGGGCAGATGACAAGAAGCTGGTGAGAAGCAAGCTGGGGAAATTACTAGAGGGAGGTGCTAAGTGTGGGAAGAAAGCTCCTCAGGAGCTGTGAAAGCATGAAATCTACAGTGCAGGTGACAATTTTTTTACATTAACTCTTCTTAAATGAAAAAGCTATGCATGCTCATGGTAAAAATTCAGAGAATGAGGGCTTCCCTGGTGGTGCAGTTGTTGGGAGTCTGCCTGCCGATGCAGGGGACATGGGTTCGAGCCCTGGTCCAGGAGTATCCCACATGCCGCAGAGCAACTGGGCCCATGAGCCACAACTACTGAGCCTGCGCATCTGGAGCCTGTGCTCCGCAGCATGAGGGGCCGCGATAGTGAGAGGCCCGCGCACCGCGATGAATAGTGGCCTCCGCTTGCCGCAACTGGAGAAAGCCCTCGCACAGAAACGAAGACCCAACGCAGCCAAATAAATAAATATATAATAATTTCAAATGAATATCTGGTAAAAAAAAAATTTTTTTTTAAAGATTCAGAGAATGAAAAGGTGTCTCTCCCACCCTTCCCAGAGGTAACTGGTACCAGTTCCTTATGTATCCTTGTAGATAATGTTTCCACATGCAACTATGTGTGTGTCCAAGTTTGTGTGTAAAATCCCAGCCCCTCTTTTTAATTTATATAATTGGGAGGGAGCACACACTGTTTTCTTGATTTTTTTTCCCTTTTACAAGGAAGGTTTGGAGACATCTTCTATCACATAGAGAGCCATCTAATTACTTTTAATGGCTACATTTTCTTAAATGTGATTTTATTTTGTACCAGCTCCCAATTCACAGGCACTTAGGTTGTTGCTGGTATTTTGCTATTATATACAACATTGCAGGGAATATCTTATATTAACATTTTTTCTATTTTTATTATGATAAAATATACGTAAAATAAAATTTTTAAATGTGCAGTTCAGTGGTATTAAGTACATTCACATTGTTGTGCAAACATCATCATCCATCTCCAAAACTTTTTATCTTATAAAGCTAAAATTCCGTACCCATTAAACAATTATTTCCTCTTCTCTGTCCCAGTCCCACCACACTACACCCTTGCCTCCTCCTATCCTCTGACAACCACCATTCTATTGATACTTTTGGTCTCTATGAATTTAACTACTCTAAGTATCTCGTATAAGTGGAATCAGACAGTATTTGTCCTTTTCGTGACTGGCTTATTTCACTTAGCCTAATGTCCTCAAGGCTCATCCATGTTGTGGCATGTGTCAGAATTTCCTTCCTTTTTAGGATTGAATAATATTCCACTGTATGTATCCATACCACATTTTGTTTATCCGTTCATCCATCAGTGGACATTTGGGTTGCGTCTACCTTTTGGCTATTGTGAATAATGCTGCTGTGAACATGAGTGTACAAATATCTGTTTGAGTCCTTGCTTTTCATTCTTTTAGGTATATACCCAGAAATGGAATTGCTGGATCATACAGTAATTCTATGTTTAGTTTGTTGAGGAACTGCCATACTATTTTCCAGGGACTCTACCATTTTACATTCTCATCAGCAATGAACAAGGGTTCTAATTTCTCCATATCCTTGCCAACACTTGTTATTTTCTTGTTTCTCATTTTGTTTTGGTTTTTTTCATAATAGCCATCCAGTGGGAGTGAAATAATATCTTATTATAGTTTTGATTTGCATTTTCCTAATCTTGAGTGATGTGGAGCTTCTTGTCATGTGCTAATTGGCCGTCTGTATATCTTCTTTGGACAGATAGCTATTTAAGTCCTTTGCCCATTTTTTAATTAGGTTGTTTGTATACTAATATCTTATAGATATTTATAAGATAAATTCATATTTGTAGAGTTGTCAGATTAAAGGGTAGGTGTATTTGAATACTTTTACATATTGCAAGTTGCTGTCCAAAGAGGTGGTATGGATTGAATGTAGTGGTGGTATGCATGCATTCTCAAGAATTTAAAATGAGTAGAATCATACAGTATGCACTCTTGATTTTCTGTCTCCTTTTGCTCAGCATAACTATCCTGAGATTCATCTATGTTGTATGCATCAATAGTTCATTCCTTTTTATTAATGGTAGTATCCCATTGGATAGCTATACCACAATTTGATGGACATTTGGTTTATTTCCAGTTTGGAGCTATTACAAATAAAGCTGCCATAAACATTAATTTACAGGTCTGTATGTAAACACATGCTTACATTTCTCTTGGATAAATACCTAGCAGTGGAATGACTGGGTCGTATGGTAGCTGTACACTTTAATTTTAAAGAAAGTGTCAAACTATTCTCCAAAGTGGTTGCACTATTTTGCGTTCCAGAGAGCAGCATATCTGAGTTCTGGTTGCTCCCCATCCTGGCCAATACTTGCTTTGGTCAGGCTTTGTAATTCTAATCATTCCAGTTAGTGTACAGTTGTATATCAATGTGGTTTTAATTTGTGTTTCCTAATAACTAATAATGTCGAGCATCTTTCCATGAGCTTATTTGCCATCTGTATATATTCTCTGATGGAGTAGCTTGCTTGTACTCTTATTATTGTGTTGTAAGAGTTTTTTATATAATCTATTGACAAGTCTTTTTTAGGATATATGTTTTACAAATACTCTCTACCACGCTGTGGTTTGCATTTCTGTATTCATAATAGTGCCTTTTAAGTAGAGTTTAGATGCGATAAAGCCCAATTTATTGATTTTGTTTCTTTATTACTTTGTGTCCTATTTAATAAATCTCTGTGAAATCCAAGAAAGATTCGATTTTTTCCCCCTATATTTTCCACTAGAAGTCTTATAGTTTTAACATTTACATTTAAGTCTATGATCCATTCTGAGTTAATTTTTGTGTATCACATAAGGTAAGGGTTGAGGCACTTTTTCTTCTTTCAATCCAATTTTCTTTTTGACTTTATTTAGTTAGTTATTTATTGGCTATTCAGTTATTCCAGCACCATTTGTTTAAAAGACTGTACAATTTTCACTGAATTCCTTTGGCCCCTTTGTCATAATCAAAAAGACCAAAGTAGGCCTATGTGTGGACTCTATCCTTTTACAATGATATATATGTTTACCTTACACCAATGCCATACTGTCGTAATCACTGTAGCTTTGTAATATCATGAAATCATTTAGTGCAAGCCCTCCAAATTTGTTCTTTTTGTTCACGTTTGTTTTGGCTTTCTGGGTTCTTTGCTTTTCCATATGAATTTTAGAGATAGCTTGTCAATTTTGGACAAAGAAAAACATGCTGGGATTTTCATTGGGATTGTATTGTGTCAAACCTATAGGTCAACTTGAGAATTGACAGTTGCCTTTCCAAGCTTATTTCCTCAACTTCAAAAGTGGAAAACAGGGCTTCCCTGGTGGCACAGTGGTTATGAATCTGCCTGCCAATGCAGGGGACATGGGTTCAAGCCCTGGTTTGGGAAGATCCCACATGCTGCAGAGCAACTAAGCCCGTGTGCCACAACTACTGAGCCTGTGCTCTAGAGCCCACGAGTCGCAACTACTGAGCCTGTGTGCCACAACTACTGAAGCCCGTGTGCCTAGAGCCCATGCTCCACAACAAGAGAAGCCACCGCAATGAGAAGCCCACACACCGCAATGAAGAGTAGCCCCGGCTCACCACAACTAGAGAAAGCCCACATGCAGCAACGAAGACCCAACACAGCCAAAAATAAATTAATTAATTAATTAATTTATATTAAAAAAATAAAGTAGAAAACAGTTGTGAAGCCAGAAAATGTAAGATGATGAGCTGACTTAGCTTCTCATCTTCATTTTTGGGAGATACTTTTGCTGGCTGTAGAATTCTAGGCTGAGAGCCTAAACCCTCCCCCACAAAAAAAAACCCCAAACCAAAAACCAAACCAACAAAAAACGCTTTAACAATGTCACACCACTATGCTCTAGCTTGCATTACTTCTGAGAAGAAATTTTGTCATTCTTATCTTTATGCCTCTGTACATAATGTACTATTTTTCCTCTGCCTGGTTTTAAGGGTTTTCTTTTTGTTACTTGTTTTAAACAACCTGATTATGATGTATCTTGGTGTAGTTTATACATGTATTTCTTGTGTTTGAGGGTCCTTGAGATTCTTTGGTCTGTGGATTTATAGTTTTCATCAAATTTGGGAAAAATTTAGCTTTAAAATAAAATTTATTTTTAAAATAAATAATTTTTAATTTTAAAATTTTAATTTTTAAAATAAATAAAGTCCATCAAGAGGACTCGATGTTGGCTCACGGACCACTGTTTTTTGTTTTGTTTCCTTTTTAGTCTTTTTTCTCCCCTCTCTGTGCTTCATTTTGGGTATTTTTTATTGCTCTGTCTTCATGCTCAATTTTCTTTTGTATTGTCTTATATGCTGTTAATACTATCCAGTGTATTTTCCATCTCTTTTAATTTTCATCTCTAGAAGCTTGGTTTGAGTCTTTTTTACTATCTTCCATGTCATGGAATATAGTTATAAATGCTTTAATGTCCTTGTCTACTAATTCTAGCATCTGTGTCGTTTCTTGGTCTGTTTCTATTACTGATTTTTCTCCTCTTCATGGATTGTTTCTTCCTGGTTCTTTACATGCCTGATAATTTTTGATTAGATACCAAACATTGCGAATTTTACATTGTCTGGTGCTGGCTCTTTTGTGCACCTTCCACAGCATCCTAGTCCTTACCCTCTATGGCCCCCATCGTGGTTATAACTGCTTGTTTGATGGCCATGGCTATCTCCGCTGCTGAGCTGGAGGCTCCAAGGGTTCAGAAATCGGATATGTCCTGTCCCTGCCGATTCTCCAGCAACTAAAAGTGTGCCTGGTATATTTCAGGTACTCAGCAAGTATCTGTCAAATAGACAAATACATGAATGAACCAATGGATGGATGAAAAGACAACACTCAAATGTCCTTGTGTTTCAGTTTTTCATTGTTGTGTAACAAATAACCCCTAAACTTAGCAGCTTAAAATGACAACCATTTTATTATGTCTCACAGTTCTGTGGGTTGAGTGGGTTCAACCTGGAAATTCTTTGGGTGGTCTTCCTTGAGTCTCGCAGGAGGCTGCCGTAAAATGGAGCTGGAGTCATCTGGAGGCCGACTGGGAGGCCAGAATGTCTGGGCCTCTCTCCCTCTCCATGTAGCCTCAGGACCTCTTTCTGTGTAGTCTCTTGCTATGTTCTTTCCAGCAGGGTAGCCAAATTTCGTGCTTCGGGACTCAGTCTCCCTGAGACATACGTGTTCCAGGAGGAAGAAATCTGAGGCTGCCAGTCCTCTGAAAGGCCAGGTTCAGAAATTGCTCAGTGTCACTTCCACAGCCTTCTGCTGGCTAAGCAGCCACAGAACCAGCCCCGATGCAGGCAAAGAAATTGAACTTCACCGTCTGATGCAGCACCTTAAATGCACCTGCTCCGTGAAGAGGTCCTAATGTCACATGTTCTTTTCCTCCGAAGGACTTGTCTGACTTAGATTTAGCTACAGCCTCAGTGGGAAGGCCAGGAGGTCCTCTGGTCTCAGTTCTTTCTCCTCTGAGACCCTTAACCTGCTGGAGGAATGTCCTCAGGGATAGTTTCAGATCTAGACACAGAGTTGCAGGTCAACATATCAGCCTAGTCCTGATTTTATCTAGTATTCTGAGTGGAGTGCAGGTTTACTGCAAACCCGGGACAGTGATTTGTTTTCATACCACCACTTTTTTTTTTTTCCGTGCCACTACTTGTAGAATTCCTGATATTCGGAACTAATTTCTTTCTTTCTTCTTTGAACTTTCATTTGGCTCTCTTGAATTTGCCTTGGATCTGGAATAGTTTTCATTTTTGCCAAAAATGGCCTTTTCTTCTTGACTAGTGTTTGCTTCTTAAATCCTAACACGATTTGGATAGCAGGCCAATTGATAAAAAAAGTGGTAAGTATTGGTCTTGTAGGATTGGAAGAGTCTGGGAAAAAGTCTTTCCCTCGCTCTTTGCCAAATCTTAATTCAGGGAAAAATAAACTCCAGTGAAAACCCCAGTAGGTGTTTTTCTAACACTATAATCTCCAAGAGGGCAGGAATGAAAGCCATGAAGTTCTGTTTTCACAGCACCTCCTTCCATAGGCATTTAAGAACTTGAGACATGCTTGTCAGAGCTGATGTTAAACAGAGGCTTGACAACCTCCAGGAGTTTTGATTCTCTGGTTTTATTTCCTCATTGGCTGCCCCTGAAGATCACAGTCCCCTCAGACCCAGATGTTATGACGATCCTGACCCACGGCCTTTCTCTCTGAGGTCACCAGAAGTTCAGCTGAACTGAACATCACACATTTCCAAGTTTTAGATTCCACAGCAGACATTCTTATGAAGAGCTGGACTTTTCAAGTTGTATTTCTATACCTGGAACTTCTGACTCCCTCCGTCAGCAATGGAAATGCATGTTTATTTTCCACTAGAAGAAAGGAGAAAAGCTGCTTGCTCCCGTGAACAGATTTATACACCGTCAGTCAAGCCCTCTTCCCTGGAGATTATCTAATGAATAAATTAGCCTTCCATAAATATACTTTGCAAGCACTCTTGTACCATTCGGAACCATTATTGTAATTCATCAAAGCAAACCTATAAATGGCACAACTACATCCAGGAGGGAAGAATTAGAACATAAGGACTTACCCACATTTTTGAGCAGATCTGTGACTTCAATTTGGTACCCACATTATTGGGACCTTACCTATATTCTTGGAAAACAAGCAGCCCCATACCTGGCCACCTTTCCACTTTTTTGACCTTTTCACTTGGGATACAACACTTTGCATACAATGTCTGATATTTTCTGCTCGATAATACTTTGGGCTATTTTTTAAACCAAGCACTTGAGCTGATAAGAGTCATATTTTTCCCATCCGTATTTCCAACATATTGCCAGAGGTTCTGGGCAATAGATATGTTTTTGAGTAAATAGAATACTAAATCGAAGCAATGGATCATAAGTTTAAGGCAACAAGGCTCTCCCTTCACCATCCAATAAAAAAGGTCACTAGACAATGAGAAAGAAATGGAATGATGGGAGATAGAAAGTTTTAATAATGCTGTCATCAGAAAGATCAGTCAAGCTTTTCTTCCTCTTCCTGGACCTAAGAAGATAAAGTCCTCATCAGAGCACAGGAAACACGCCTGTCTTCCATCCCAAAGATGGGTGGTTCTGGGGAATCGATCACAGCAGTCCCTGCTCTAATCTCCGGAAAATTCATCAAACTTTTCTCTCCTGTGTTTGGGGCTGAGACATTGCCCTGAGGAGGTACAGGGAGGCCCTCATTTATTGGCCTTTTGTGTGATTTTTAAAAGAAATAGGAGCCACTTCATCTCTCCCAGGCAGGCTGAGCTTTCTTTCAGTTTTTTTTTTTTTGCGGTACATGGGTCTCTCACTGTTGTGGCCTCTGCCATCGTTCTGGGCAATAGATATGTTTTTGAGTAAATAGAATACTAAATCGAAGCAATGGATCATAAGTTTAAGGCAACAAGGCTCTCCCTTCACCATCCAATAAAAAAGGTCACTAGACAATGAGAAAGAAATGGAATGATGGGAGATAGAAAGTTTTAATAATGCTGTCATCAGAAAGATCAGTCAAGCTTTTCTTCCTCTTCCTGGACCTAAGAAGATAAAGTCCTCATCAGAGCACAGGAAACACGCCTGTCTTCCATCCCAAAGATGGGTGGTTCTGGGGAATCGATCACAGCAGTCCCTGCTCTAATCTCCGGAAAATTCATCAAACTTTTCTCTCCTGTGTTTGGGGCTGAGACATTGCCCTGAGGAGGTACAGGGAGGCCCTCATTTATTGGCCTTTTGTGTGATTTTTAAAAGAAATAGGAGCCACTTCATCTCTCCCAGGCAGGCTGAGCTTTCTTTCAGTTTTTTTTTTTTTGCGGTACACGGGCCTCTCACTGCTGTGGCCTCTCCCGTTGCGGAGCACAGGCTCCGGACGCGCAGGCTCAGCGGCCATGGCTCACGGGCCCAGCCGCTCCGCGGCATGTGGGATCTTCCCGGACCGGGGCACGAACCCGTGTCTCCTGCATCGGCAGGCGGACTCTCAACCACTGCGCCACAAGGGAAGCCCTTCTTTCAGTTTTGAGACCTTTACTTCTAAGTGCCCTCTTGCCATTGGTGGAAGTGGGAGTAGAACGGGGTAAAAGAATTGCCCTCTCCTTTAGTGGCTGCTTAGCAGAAAGTGTGCGTGCAGAAGTTAGAGGCTAGAAAGCCTCTCACCTCACTTGCATCCGACCCCACGCCAAAGCCTTCGGTATGGTGCATATTTAGACTGCCCTGAAGAGCAGGAAGGGAAACGGGTTAGTGGGGGATGAAAGGATAAAGCTGATACCTGGTGTTTGAGGAGCCATTATCACCCCATCTCAAAGGCTTGCAATGCTGAACCTTGGCCTTGTTTTCTCTGACAAAAGGAGTTGACTTTTATTTTAATTTTTAATAAATTCAGCAACAGTGCCAAGTGATGGTCGATTGTGAATTACCTCTTGCAGAGCAGCTGCTGCTGTTGGAGAGTTCTGCTGGTCACATAAACAAATCACTTTTTCCTATAATCGTTCCTAGCTCTATGGTGGCTGAATTGCGTGGGTTGTTTATGCATTGTTTTAGAAGCAATAGGCCGTCATACAGTGTCTTGGGAAGGGAGCTTCTGTCCTGGGTTTAACCGGCATCTGTGACTCTGCTAAATTTTTTCAGACGTTTTCTTCTCTCTCCTATTTCTTCTAAGCCGTATGTGATGTTTTATTTAATATGGCTTTTGCAAGATATTGGTCTTCAGTCCAAGTTGCAATTTCACATCAAAACCGATTCGTCTCCTGACAATTGGATGTGGATGGTCCATTTCTGAAGTTTACATGTGCCCTGATTCTTGAGGGAAAAATAGAACAGTTCACCTAGCCTGAGACTTTGTCCACAATAAAACAAAGATTCCCCCCACCCCCCTCAGCCTTCCTGCTGTAATTTACTAGTCTCCTGCAAGTGCTTTGGTGCAATAAGGGATCGTGGTAAAATACTGCAGCCATTTTCCAAGAAACAGGTCCATCAGCACTTTAAATCTACACTGGCATGCACCTCTAACATTAGCAAGAATCTGGGGTTACTGAGGCAATTATCTATGAATTTTTGAGTTTCTCCTTCACAAGATCTGGGCACTGCCTGGCCTTCCATTTCTTTGTGGAACATACAACGTGATCACAAGCTTTTATAGACCAATCTTGTTAATGACAGTTGGGCCAAAGCCACTGACAGAAAAACTTTAAACTCATGTGCTGAATATTTTTCAGTTCTAGTAGCCTAGACAATGCATTCAAAATGGTTGCCTATGAAAAATAAGATTGCAATTTACACAGTACATTAATAATTGTTCTTAAGTTTGAGATGAACAGAAATGCCCTAATTCTCTACCGAATGCTGTAGGGTGGCATTCAGCTCTCTCTAAAGAATGACCCCAATTAGCCTCTGTGTTTGATCTCCCACTGCTTCTCTGTCTGGTGATTAATTTATTCAGTCTGTGCAACCAATGTTCATGGAGTATCTTCTATGTGCCAGGCACCATGGTTGTGCTAAATAAACCTGACCCCTTTTTCTCTAGACCTATAGGACTCCTGCCACCCTTCAAGGTCAAAGAACGTTTCCACTTCCTCCTATACCTTCTCAGGTGCTCCCAGGCCACCGGGATCTCTCCTGACTCCTTTACATTCTCCTTTAGCTCATTTTGCATTATTCTCTCTTGTTTCCCCCAAGAATTCTTCCGTGATTCTGTGTCCTGAGTCGCCAGTGGGTGTGTTTCTTCCTGCAAGGCTGGGATTGCTTCTTATGTTTCTCCCTTGGCCGCACAGCTCACAGGAGGTGCTCAGCGTGTGTTTGAGTGAGTGAGTGGTCATAGGGTCCCACTGTCCTGTCTTCTCTAACCGCAGCCCTGCCGTCCTTCTCTGATGTTCCTCCGAGCACATTGCTGCTCAGAGGCTTGGCGCTCACTGTTCCCAACTGTCTGGAACACGCTGCTCTCCGTTATCTGCCTGACTTTCTCCCTCACTCCCTCCAGGTCTTTGCTCAGTGTCTCCTCCTCAGAGAGGACCTCCCTGACCACTTTGTATGAAATACCACCACTGCCCCACTAGACTTTGTTTTTTGTTATCACTAACCACTGGCCATATTCTTTGCTCATTGGTCTGTCTCTCACTCCTCACTAGAATATAAGCATCTTGGTTTAATGGAATTTCCTTTTTTTTTTTCACTGCTGTATCTTGAGTATCCAGAGCAGTGTCTAGTTCATGGGAGATGCTCATATCTTTATGGAGTCAATGAATGGGAAAGTATGTTTTTCAGGGCAACTCTGCCCTTGGGGTGGGTCCCTCCTGAAGGATTTGTACAGCACAGCGGTGGGTGTCAATACCACACTAGGAGCCCAACTTCAGGTGGATTTGAACTAACCAGGATTGACAATATGAGCTCTGGGGTTTACTACCCTGCCGGAGTCTCAGGCCTGGTCTACCTATGTGCTTCCTTGGTTTCCTCACCTGTAAAATGGGAATCTTTACTGTTGTAAAGAAAAACTACCTTAATTCAGCAAAGTTGCTAGCACAGTGCCTGGCATAGTAAGAGACTGGGCAATGTCCGTTATCACTGAACCAGATAGGATGGCTCTGGTCAGCTCCCTTAAGTGTTAGCCACGAGAAAGACAGTGTAGACAATGAGGTTCGAGAAAGGCAGTGTAGACAATGAGGTTAGTGTGGGCTCTATGAATGTCCTTAATTCATGAATTGTTGAGAATGCAGATGTCAGTGGCTTTTGCTGCTCTGAATGGGAATGGGCTTTCTTTCTTTTCTTTTCTTTTCTTTTCTTTTTTTTTCTGGCTGTGCCACACGGCTTACAGGATCTTAGTTCCCCAACCAGGGATTGAACCTGGGCCCTCGGCAGTGAAAGTGCAGAGTCCTAACCACTGGACCACCAGGGAATTCTTGGGAATGGGCTTTTCAATGACAAGTCTAGAGCGTGTTAGTCAGCTGCCCTGATGAGAAGCACTCGGGCCATAAACTTGGCTGTGCCCTTCACTGAAGCCCCTCCATCTGGTTGCCCCACAAAATCCAGGCGCTAAGTGAGGGTGGTGGATCTGGTTTTGCCATTGGTTGGTACTGGTCTGACATAGAGATAATAGAAGGAAAGAAAGAAGAAAGTGGGAGAGAATTCTGATGTCAAAACCTAGGTGAATCTTGACTGATTGGCTTTGGGGAGTTCTCTCCAAGCTGTTTTAAATACACAGACAGTTTGACTTTCTTTCTTTTTTTTTTTTTTTTTTTTAAGTGTTCCTTTCATACCTTTGTTCAGACGAGGGGAAGGAGATAAGAGCTTCCAGATGGCTTTTTGTCTTGTCCCCCTGGTAAGCACAAGTGTGTTTCTTGCAACCTAACGTAACAGGTTTATTGTAACCTGAAAATACCCCAGCGCTTTGGTCTAGCACCTTCCCCATGTGTGTGTCGGAAACTTGGCATTGACCGTCATCAGTGCCAAAGCAGAACTAACTCATAGCCCACTGCCTGCCCATCTCAAACGGTATGTGTCTATCTTCACACAGTGCATATTTTTCTTACTAGCTAAGTTTGGCGTTTGGTGAATTCTCGTAACTCGAAAAAAGGGACCGGAGTTCTCTTTCTATCACCTACCATTAGGATGCCTAAGAGTAATTTTCCTTCAGTGTTCCTAAATATTCTTCAAAGGCTAATTTGACCTTGAGTAGAAGAGTCGTTTTCATAGGCAATTTGACAGCAGAGTTGAAAAATTACCTCTATGCACCCTAACAGGCACTCTTTTTGGAAAAAGCCACGGAAAGCTGAGAAATGATGTGTAGATGCTCTTCAGTCATGTTTTCTCAAAAGGCATATCTGATCCTGAAATGATGGAGTCTGGAAGAGAAGATCAAGTTTAAAAAAAAAACTGAAGGTGTTTCATTTTCCTGATAAAGTGGTCAGACTTTTTTTCCATCCTGCTACCACAATTTTAAATTTCTTACTTACCATACTAAATACTAAATACTTAAATACTTAATACTAAATTTCATTTTCCTGATAAAGTGGTCAGACTTTTTTTCCATCCTGCTACCACAATTTTAAATTTCTTACTTACCATACTAAATACTAAATACTTAAATACTTACCATACTAAATTTCTTACTTACCATACTAAATACTAAATACTTAAATACTTACCATACTAAATTTCTTACTTACCATAAATTTAAACACAAAGAAAAAAAATAATTACCTATCAGTTTCTTGCAAGCATCACCTTTTACTGACGGCACCTCTACTCTTTTCTTGAAAAAGGCTGATCAGCCAAGGCCACAGCCTTCAGGAGAAGCGACAGACAATTGGTTGAACAGGCTGTGCTTCAACAACGTCCACACTCTTGGCTCAGGAGGTCTGGACTTGGGCCCCACTGTGAATTTCACATTTCAGAGCACCCGATGAGGGGGAGAGCACTGAGTGATAGAAAATTTGAGGCATTGATAACACTTGTGATGGTTACCAGGGCAGGTTCTGGACCTGGGTTCACATCCAGGTTCTTCCATGTACAAGGGGTTAACTCTCTGTGCCTCAGCTTCTGCATCTTTAAAAAGGGACTAACGACCCCGCCCTGGGAGTGACAGCGGCTGGGATGAGATAATTCCAGCTAAGGACCTAGGGCAGGGCCAGCTCAGACGTTGTTGCTGCAGCTGCAGGTCAAGTGTTTCTATAATGGATTGAGTCTCTGCATCCGGGAGGTTAAGATTTCCTGGAAGCAGGGCTTGGGAGACTTTTAAGGCATAGAATTCAAAGAGGCACACATTGTTTTGCTTCTGCTTTTCCCATTTCGATGCCAAAATCGAAGTCTGGATTGTAATTCTGAGGACCACGTGTCGACAACCCTGGCAACGCGAACAGGTGTTGTTTTTAAGCCCACTAGAGACCACTGACATATCTGAATTCAGAAGGCCTAACATGGCATCATTTTAATTCACCGTGTGTAGGTTTGGTATGTGTGGCTATTTAATTTCACCAGTTGTAAAATTCCCTGATGTCCGTTTATGGGATTACCTTTGCAGAATCATAATTCAGCAACCCTTTATCACCAGTGAGATTTGTAGAACCTGCCCAGAAACTTATAGAATTTATTCTGCAAAGTGTCATCCTACTCCACTTACATGTCTGTTGCAAGTGATCTGCTTACCAACATATTAAGAAATTCCCCTTAGGAAACAGCAATGGTCTCAGGCCAGCACACGTAGGCCAGCTACTGCTGGAATGCCCTTTGTTCCTACCTACTTGCACACCATTGTCTGAGATTGCTGCAGCCATCCTTGTGTTAGTTACTGTGGGACTTCTCTCCTCAAGCTTTATGAAAACCTTCACTTATTCCTCCTTGAATGACAGGTCTGTCTTGTCTGTCATGGGAACAGTTCTGCCAATTCAAATGTGACTATGGTAATAAACAGTAAAATGATAAAAAAAAAAAAAAAAGTGTTGAGTGTCCAAAAGTTGAGTGTTGGACACATGCAATCTACACACCCTCCCACCATCCCAGCTCTGTCTCCCAGGGAAAGGAGTCAGGACTTCCTTTTTTTATGTCTGGGGAGAAACAAAGTTTCACAGCAGTGGTTTCCAAACCTCAGTCATTCTCCAACCATCTTCATGTCTCCTGCCAGGTCTAAGTAATACCTGTCTTATAATTTACTTATTGTTATTTGCATTTACCTAAACATACTGACTTTTGTTACTTTGCCTCATTCTAAGTAATCCTACCTCTGAAATTACGTTTGCGTGTGCTGATCGTATTTTCAATAATACACAAGAAAGTAACTACATAGATATTAAAATGAAATCTACATCTGTCTCGTCTAAAATGATTTCATCCACCAACTTTGGAACACAAAGCATCCTTTGGGGGATACGGCCCCAAGAGTCTGGTGGAAGAGTGAGTTTCTAAGGAGGGAATATTTATTTGAGGCAGAATCATGACCAAAGGCCCCTGCAAAACTGTGGCCCTGGGCCCTCAATGGCTTTTGCTCAACTCTCAGCCCAAAGCCGAGGACTCCAGAAGGACAGACACAGAGGAGCCATTTTCTGTCAGTGACAAGGGAATATGTCTCAGACAGCTGTCACTGAACAATTAATCTTCAAAATGAGATCTCAATTACCAAACATGTGTTCTCAGGAGCAAGGCCCTCGTCTCATCATCCGAAGCTGCTATTAGACACAAATAATATATATTTTTTCCATTCATAATTATCTCCTCTTACCGCAGTCTCGATGATTATGATGTATGTTATAACTGGTTGACTCCTCGCTGTTGGAATTGTTAACATATTGTGAAAGTATGCACAAAATCATTCTTTCCAAGCTGACTTTTGCTGCTAAAATTAGAAAGACTAATATGAGTTTGAACAGCAGGAAGAGGAAGAGCAGGTGATCAATTCTTTTGCTTGGAAATGCAATTGCCTCTCTGGAGCCAGGATTTCTTGCTTTTGCGTCTTATTTCTTCTTGTGCTTACTATAATAAAGACAATAAAGTAAAGGGAAAGGGGGTGGAAGCTGAGAGGGAATAATGGGATATTTTGGTATAAAGTGATTTTGATTTTCATATTTTTCTATTTGTATTAACAGATAGACTTGGCTATTAGAATTTTGACACAAATAAAATGCACTTGGTTTTTCGAGGGGTTTTGCAGTAAATTTTTTATTCTAATATCTCTTGACTTGCTGTTCATCCAGAAGAGAGAAAAAGTATTGAAAATTAGAAGGAAAAATCCAGATAATAAACATATTTTTAAAACATTTGTCACTAAAATTACACACACATCTATTGAACTGACAAAAACCAAGCCGATTTGTTCAGATCTGAAATGGCAATGGTGTCTCCAAAGAGAACAATGAATCCTTTGATTTTTTTAATGGCAATTGTGATTTTTGTTTTATTAGTCATAACTGGATGAAAAATACTTTCTTGCTCCATTAGGAAAATAACTTTCCATTCTTTCTTCCATCCCCTCTGAGAATATCACTTGTTTCCTGCCCAGGATTGGTTTTCTTTCTGCCAATGTTCCATGAGTGTTTTGTTGCATGAAACCATTGGGAGAAACAGGTCAGTCACTCACGGAAGCTGAAGTTAATTGTGTTTTTGGCCTTTCATTCCAGAAACATTCTGTGAGCTGCAAGTCCCAGAACTGAGGTCCAAAAGTCACTCCCCAACCCCACTCTGTCACCAAAACAACGGTGTCATTTTTCCCTGACCCTACAAAGACCTTCCCTTACTCTGGGTCACAACAGTGCCATCTTCCCTGGGGGGTGGGGGGACTCCAGCATGTGTAGGAGAGCACCTTGTCCTGGGCGTCTAGTGGGTCTGACATCTAGAAACCAGAAGCCTGCCTTGGTGAACCCCCCAAACTTGTTTTGAAATGTCAACACTTTCCCTGTTTTGAATAGTAAGCACAGATTTGTTCAACAAAGAGCTGTCTGTCCCTCCTGCCTCAAAGGATTATTTCAAAACTTGAGTATTTTCCTCACACCCAGCACTAATGAGAAGTGGAGGGTGTTGGGAAGAGAGTAAGTTCTTATAGACACATATTATGAAAAATTAATGTCATCCCAAAGCAGACCACCCAGACAGAAAACACATCTCCTGTACAAAATGAGGGGTGAGGGACACACTTCTAATTAAAGTTTCAGTCTTCATCCAGATCTGTGTTAAAGCACAGAGTAATTTTTTTGCAATGTTTGGTTTCACTATGGATAGTTTGCAAAGACAACATGAGATTTAGCTTAGCACCAGAATCTCAATTAATATTTCTTTCTACACAGTCTGTGTTCAGGGCCTAGATCTCTTTGTGGGAAAGGAGCTACCAAAATCCCAGCTACAGCGTTCTCTTTGGATAGCGTTTTAAATTGTACATAAAAGTTTATTATTTAAAATTGCACAGGGTGCTTTAAGGAAGCAGACTTTCAAAGTTAGGATAACCTGATGATAAACATTTGCAAAATAGCACATATGTTTTAAGGAAACATACCTTCGAAGTTAGGATGACCTGGTTATAAACATCTGTCTCTGTGTTTTATCAGAAATCTCTGGAGCTTCAAATTTTAGGGAGTGAGAAGAGTGAAGGTCTGCAACTTTCTTGAGAGAGGCTTGGTCGGGTTGATGGGTAAGTCATCTTTGCTTAAGCATTTCCCTTGGTGGGGTATTGATCAGAAGCTGCATATATGGTTTTACTCGATGTCCTGACCATTCCAATAGATTAAACGTATTTCAAATAGATAAGTTAGGAGACGGGTTTAAATATGCAGAACAGCAGAGCAGGAAGTCCATATGGCATGGAATAAAGACACATACACTTCTGAAAACTTAAAAGTCTGTCATCTGCTAAGCCTGCCCGTAATAGCCACTCTCAAAGATAATTGCCACCCATGTGTCCTTGATGAAAAGTGCATCATACTACTTAGGAAATTGGCTTAAGCTGCAACAAGAAAGAGGTAGATTAGCTGAGGCAGGACTTCCTGCCTGAGCAACCCTGGGTTATGAGAATAAAGGGCTGGAAGTGGACTCTGAGACGGGCCTTTATGTCCTCGGACTTCCATCCCATCTCCTTCTCTTTGGACTTTGAACTTCTCCCTGAGCTGCAGAGTAGACAGGTTGTAAGTGTCTCCAGCATAATTCAAAATGTGGGAGAGTGAATTTTAAGAAACTTAGCTTGTTTCCTCACTTCCCCTGTGTGCAACTGTGATGGATTCTGATGGAGCTAACCTACGAAGGATGACTGAGACCAGCTTGATGATCTTGGGCACTGTTCTGGGTGCTGGGTGGCTGCCCTCAACATCTTATCATCTGGCCAATGAGGCAAGACATGGGCACTCAGCAACCTCCCCCACAGGCAGAGCTGCAGGAAAGTGAGAAAGGAGAAAGGGCAGGGACTGGGGACCATCCAGGAAACGGTTTCACCCACAGAGTAAGACAACTTCAAAGATGGGAGGCAGGGGAACCAAGGGGAAGCTAGGGCAGTGGATCAGTGGGAGAATAGCCAGACTTGAATTCATGAGTTCCCGATCCAAGGCTGCATGGATGGGGACTGGCGACAGGAAAAGTCAAAGAGGGAAACAGCCCACGTGTGAGAGCTCACATCCTGAGCATGGTGGGGTGTGCCACTAGCCTGGCAGACCCACGGGATTACCGGGGAAACCAGTGATTTGTATTCCATTCGAGGTTGAAGCTTTTGAGTCTTAAGTTTTCTTGAATCCCTTGCAACTGTGCAAGTCAAGAACATGCTGGCCACCAATGGGTTTGCACTTCTGTACACAGTTAATTAAACCTATTGTGGGATCCCTTGAACATATGAAGGGACAGACCAGTTGCTGGTGACTTGTTGATGCCTCCAAGTCCACGTCTATGGGGTCACTTCTGACTCTAGAGCACTTTCAACCTGGGAGCACTCTCATCTGTCGCAGCAGCTCACAGAGGCCGGAAAGGGGCTGCTGGGGCCGGGAGGGGGTGGCCAGCACTGGCACTTGCAGGTCTGGAACGGACACAGTAGCGCGTCTCCTCTCATGAACCACAGGGACTTCTCATGCTGCACGTTCCTCGGTGCCTGCCCACGTCTTCTGTGGCGGGCGGGAGGCGGGGACAGCCCTGGCATCTGCTCCTGCCTGGCCCTATTTCCTTTCAGAACCCCACACGTGCAGGCAGGGAATGCAGACGGAACCTGGGCAAGACTCCCGCCATCCAGGCATCAGGAGTCAGGCCCTACACCCGCCTGAGCCTGTGTGCCAGGCTCAGGTACATCTGGTTAGTCCTGGAAATGCCCTTGAGCTGCTTAATTTGCACTCCTGCTTCAGAGACGGAGTATTAGAGAGAAGTACAAACACTCTTTTCTTTGGATTCCAGGATATTTTGCCTATTTGGGGGTAATAATTCTCATTATGCTTTGTGGTCCTTTTTTAATAAAAATGACATTTCCCTTATCTTTAAAGGTTGAAATCTCAGCCTAATGTATGACCCACACTATCCTTGGAGAGTTATAAAAATTAGATTGTATAACTTCACATTTCCTGATAATGAACATGGTAATGCTCTTTGCTCAATGAGAGGGAGACAAGAGATGGGGATTTATGCTTTAATAATCCTGTTTAGATTGGTGTGTATGGCTGTAGGCAGTGGGCCACTGTAGGGCACAGCAGGCATGCAGCTTTCCTGGCCAGCAGGGCAATATTTTTATGGCAGTCAATCTCTCTCGAATAATGGCTTTGTATACTGTATCAGGGGATGGCTCTGGCAGTGGCTTAGTATATGCAATTGCTCTGAAAATAAGACTATTCTTATCATCTAGAAAAATACTACTTAGAACTGTTGCTCTTTGGTTCTTAATTTGTAGATGCCGCTCTGGGCACCTGCTGCTGCCAGGCATGATGCTGGTTGCCATACATACCATTTTCCCAGTTATTCTTCACGCTCTTCCTATGAGGTAGGCAGTGAGAATGTCCCTGTTTTACACTGTGATCTTTCTGAGGGCAGGGACCATGTCTTCATTTCTGTACCCGCAGTGCCTGTGACAGCTCATAAGAGGTAGGTAGTCAGTGTTGCTACATAAGGAATGACAAACCTGTGATAGTTAATTTTGTGTCAACTGTGCCAGGCCACTGTACTGAGATATTTGATTCAACATTATTCTAGATATTTCTGTGAAGGAATTTTTTTGGGTGAGATTAATGTTTATATTGGTAGACTCTGAGTAAAGCAGATTATCTGCTATAATGTTGGTGGGCCTCATCTAATCAGTTGAAGGCCTTAATAGAAAAAGCCTGATCTCCCCAAACAAAAGAAATTCTGCCAGCAGACTGCCTTTGGACTAGAACTGCAACTCTTCCCTGTGCCTCCAGCCTGCTGGCTTACCCTGCAGATGGTGGATTTGCCAAGCCTCTGCAATCATGGGAGCCAATTCTTTAAAATAAATCTCTCAGACGGATGAAGGTCAAGGGGGGAAAGTGGCGGGGGGCCGGGGTGGTGGTGTGCCAGCCTGCTGGCTTACCCTGCAGATGGTGGATTTGCCAAGCCTCTGCAATCATGGGAGCCAATTCTTTAAAATAAATCTCTCAGACGGATGAAGGTCAAGGGGGGAAAGTGGCGGGGGGCCGGGGTGGTGGTGTGATGAATTGGGAGATTGGGATTGACATGTATACACTAATATGTATAAAATGGATGACTAATAAGAACCTGCTGTATAAGCAATAAATAAATTCAATTTAATTTAAAAGATAATAAATCTCTTGGACAGATAGACAGACATCTGACTATATCTATTACCTATCTCTATCTCTGTCTCTGTCTCTATCTGTATATCTCCTGTTGGTTATGTCTCTGGAGAACCTTAACTAATACAAGACCCAACAGATTTTCAAACATGAACCTCATGAGAAGCCTTAGGGACTTTTAAAAAATACTGATTTTCTGGGCCCCATGATCAGATATTCTGATTTAATTGGTCAGGGTATAGATAGGAAATCAGTATTTTTTTAAAAGCTCCCCAGGTAGCAATCAGAGAAATGAAAATCAATGAGATAGCTTGCATACACTAAGATGGCTATAATCTAAAAGACAGATGATAACAAGTATTGTCGAAGATGTGGAAAAATTGAAACCCTCATCCATTGCTGGTGGGAATGTAAAATGTGCAACCACCTTGGAAAACAGCCTGAAAATTCCAAAAATGTTCAATGTAGAATTACCATATGACCCAGCTATTCCACGGCTAAGCATAAACCCAAGAGAAATGAAAGCATACATTCACTTAAAAACTTGTACACGAGTATTCATGCAACATTATACACAATAGCCAAACGCAGAAACAACACAAATGCATATCAGCTAATGAAGGGATAAATAAAATGTGGTATATCCTGCAATGGACTATCATTTGGCAACAAAAAGAAATGAAGTGGGCTTCCCTGGTGGCGCAGTGGTTGAGAGTCCGCCTGCCGATGCAGGGGACGCGGGTTCGTGCCCTGGTCCGGGAAGATCCCAAATGCTGCGGAGCGGCTGGGCCCGTGAGCCATGGCCGCCGCTGAGCCTGCGTGTCCGGAGCCTGTGCTCCGCAACGGGAGGGGCCACGATGGTGAGAGGCCCGCGTATCGCAAAAAAAAAAATAGAAAAGAAAAGAAAGGAAGTATCTTTATATGCTACAACGTGGCTGACCTTTAGAAACGTTATGCTTAGAAGCCAGACACAAAGGACACACGTTGTATGATTCCATTTATGTGAAATGGCCAGAAGAGGAAAGTCTAGAGAGGCAGAAAGTAGATTAGTGGTTGTGTAAGGCTTGGGGGAGATGGGGGAGAGCTGAGAAATGACTATTTAATGGATATGGGGGTTCTTTTCGGTAAGATGAAAATGTTCTAAAATCAATTAGGCGTTGGTTGCATAACACTGTGAATATAACAAAGCCACTGAATTGTACACTTTAAATGGGTGAATTGTAGAGTGTGTGAATTATGGCTCAACATGTTTAAAAAACTCCCCAGGTGATTCTCCTGTGGCCTCGATTTGAGAAACACATGCCACTTGAAGAATGGTCCACAGAGAGGCAGCACAGGTCTCACCTGGAGCTTCTTAGAAGTACAGATCCTCAGCCACCCCCCCCAGACCTGCTGGATCAGAGGCTGCATTTTGACAAGTGTCATTGGCTTCCTGTGCACATTCAAGTTTGAGAAGCAGCTGCTGTAATAGACCTCTCCAGGCCTCTGGAGTCACCCACAGCCTCTGACCTCTCTGAGAGCCTCATCCGGCAGCTCCCTGGGTCTGTTGGGAAGGTTCTCCAAGACAGAAGTCTCTGGAGCAGCTTCCCTGGAGTATCCTTTGCAGGAAGTATTTATATTGTACTTGGGCAATTTTCATGTATAAAAAGTGATGACCCTTCTGCCAGTTTTCAAGTTCTGAGTGGATGAACAGTGAGGGAACAAAGGCGAAAGACAGTGAAGGAGGCACTACCACACGAGGGCTGCATCTGTTCTTCCTGCTTCGGGAGTGAGGACAGCTCAGGCTTGAATTTACAGGATGGTCTTCCTTGGGGGTCCCTGAGATGTAGGAGCTCTTCATAAATCAGCTGCTCTGTAACTCATTTATTCATTCATTCATTCACTCAGGGGAGTCCTTCAGGAACCACACCTGATGCGCCCCCTAACTCTGGCCCTCAGCGGATGCCCGGTGGGTATTCGAGCGCTGAAAATGACAGCTGCTCTCACCGAGGGTGAGTCTCCTCTGTGCCGGGCCCTGTGCTGAGCGCGTGCCCTCAGTTGTCCTGTTCCGTCCTCACCTCAGCCCCAGGGGGTGGAGGGAGCGCCATCTTCAGATCCATGGGGCGGATGGGGAAAACAGGAGAGTAACTTGCCCGGTGTCACTCGGCTAATATCTGGCAGGGCCAGGATTCAAAGCCAGTGTGTCTGACTCCAGTGGAGGACCTGGTATCCGGTACATTTGGTTGATTGGGGGTTCTTGGTGTCTGGGAGTGGGGCGGTGTTATGATGGAGGGGATTCCCACGGGGCTGGCTGTCCACAAGGGGATTCGGGGAGCTGGGAAGCTGAGGCTGGTACCCATGGAAGGTTAGCTAACCCCACTCTCCATACCTCCAGCCCCAGCAGCCACTGGCTGGGGACAAGTGAGGGACCTGGGGGGGCGGTCTTCCCACCTGCTCATCAGGGCTGTACCTGTTCACCACCTCGCCCTGTAACTCCTGACTGACCTGGCCTACTGCCTGCACTAAATCATAAATACATTGCAAGTTCAACGCCATTCCAATTCTTCTTTTTTGTAATCCTTTTTGTTGGAATGCTGGGCCCCTGAGAAGAGAGGCCAGTGGCGACAGATGGCACTTCAGAAGAACACCTGCAAAGGGCAGACCTCCTTCTCGATCCGGCTGATTGTTAGTAGCACATTTCCATTTCACTAATCGCAGGAAAAGTGTCCCCAAGTGAGTGGCTGGCGGTGCCCCCGGCTCTCTGCAGGCGCTTAGTGAAGACACTTTGCAGGCCCTTTGCCCAGGGTTTGGATCTGATCTGAGTCTGTGGCCAGGGGGTCAAGTCTGAGTCGGCTGCCTCTGGCACATCTGGAAAGCCTGCCCACCCCACTCTGGGGCCTCCATCCATATCGTCCCCTGTTTCCTGTGCCAAGTACTCTTATTTCCTGAGCATTACAGACCGGCATGAGAGCTGGGTCTGTGTATCTCGGAGAGGCCCTCAGCTCCCCCAAGTCCCTCCTGTTGGAAGAAAAGCGCCCCTGACACTGCTCTTCCCTGCACCTCCGCAGAACCGTCAGCCGCAGGGCTGTGTGTCCAGCCTCACGCAGGGCCTCAGTCTGTGCCTGACCTGCTTGCCTTCAGCCTGGCCCAGGCTTCCCGGCCGCTGCTGCACTTACCCACTTCCCAGCCTGGTTCACCACTAACCCCGTCAGACAGCTCTTGCTGTGTTACAATCCGCTCCACAGTTGTAGCTGAAAACAACCACAATTTACTGATTTTCCTCGACTTATGATGGGGATAAAGCCATCGTAAGTTGAAATTATCATGTCAAAAATGCCAAGGGCTTCCCTGGTGGCGCAGTGGTTGAGAGTCTGCCTGCCGATGCAGGGGACACGGGTTCGTGCCCCGGTCCGGCAAGATCCCACATGCCGCGGAGCGGGTGGGCCCGTGAGCCATGGCCGCTGAGCCTGCGCGTCCGGAGCCTGTGCTCCGCAACGGGAGAGGCCACATCAGTGAGAGGCCCGCATACCACAAAAAAAGTAATAAAAAAAGAAACTCTTCCCTGAAACCCATGAGAGAGTTTAGTTCTTCTGAACATGAGCTGCCCGTTCTCCTTGCTTGGTCCTTGCAATAAACCTTTCTCTGCTCCAAATTCCAACTTTTTGGTGGGCCTCACTCACTGTGTGTCAGGCACACGAACTTGGGTTCCACAACACTACTCTGCAGAGCATTCATGCAGTGGTTCTCAAACTGGGGCGTGCATCAGAATTATCTGAGGCCCGCATACAAAAAAAAAAAAAAAAAAAAAAAAAAAATGCCTTTAATACACTTAACCTACTGAACATCATTGTTTAGCCTCACCCGCCTTAAATATCCTCAGAACAGTTATATGAGCCCGCAGTTGTGCAAAATCATCTAACACAAAGCCTATTTTATGATAAAGTGTTGAAGGTCTAGTGTAATTTATGGAGTACTGTACTGAAAATGAAAAACAGCCCGGTTGCCTGGGAACAGAATGGGTGTCAGTGTATGGGTTGTTTACCCTCGTGATTGCAGGGCTGACTGGGAGCTGGGGCTTCTGCCCAGCATCACGAGAGAGCATCACAGGGAATCTTACTAGCCCAGGAAAAAATTAAAATTTGATGTTTGGTTTCTACCGAGCCCGTATAGCTTTCTCACCATTGCAGTCGAAAAGTCCCAGGTCAAACCATGGTAAGGTGGAGGCCATCGGGATACGGGTCACAACTCTAGGAGTTGATCATTTGGGCTGGTCTGGACCGTATGGCTCTGGTCTTGGCTGGGCTCACCCATGCAGTGAGATGCTGGGCCGGCTGGGGCCTTGCTGGTCTAAGGGGGGCCTCAGCTAGGACGACTGGGCTCTGCTCACATGGTGTCTCACCTGCCATCTGGCCAGCTGAGCTCACTCACAGGGTGGTGCCAGGGTTCTGGGACAGGGGAAGGGCTCAAGGCCTCTAGAAACCTGGGCTCAGGACTGGCCTCACTGGCAGATCACTCCCACTGTGCTCTGCTGGGCAAAGCAGGTCACAAGGCAGTCCCAATTCACGGGTGGAGAAATAGATGCCATTCCTTGAGGGAGGAGATGCAAGGGCACTTGACAAAGGGCATAGGTACAGGGAGCCGTGGAAAATTGGGGCCATTCCTGAAATCAATCTATGCCACTAAACCCCATCCCTGTGCGGGCCCTACCCTTAACCTTCAAAGCTCAAAACTGATACAACCCTTATAAGTTTTGTCTGCCCCCCAAAGACAGAATTTTACACCCACTCTCTGGCTCAATCCACTTCAAGCTGCCACTAACTGTGCCAGGGCTCCTTGCTACACGGGACCTGGCCATCTGGGAGCGACAGGGTCCTGGAGTGGTGGAAAGCAAACCTAAATAGGTACCAATTTAATATTAGTCTTTAAGAATATCTCTAAGTTGTCTTAACAAGAAAAAACAAACAAACAAAAACACCCCAGGGGTAGGAATCTGAAAACACAGTTTGGAATAGTAAAATTTCAGGCACAGTGTAGAAATCAAAAGCATGAGCTCTAGAGTCATCGTGTCTGGATTCAGGTGCCACGTTCACCACTTCTTAGCCACGAGCACGTTTACCTCTCTGTGCCTCAGCTTCCACACGTGTGGATAGTTACAAGAATAGTATCCAGCTCCTAGGGCTGTTTTAACGATTGCATGAGTTAGTATTTGTAAATTGCTTCGGACAGTTTGGGGCACATAGCACATTCTCAAATGGGAGCTACGGTTAGGCATAGGGTAGGGGATTTCTTAGGGAAGGAGGATGGAAGGAGGGGCAGTTTCCCCAGGAATCCTCAAATCTGACCCTGCACTGCACTCACGTGGTAATTATTTCAACTGCCCATGGTGAGAGACTCATCAATAAAGGCACAAACCTGCCCAATGGGACCTTCTCTCACAGGGGGATCAGAAGCCTCCTGAAAAGTACCCTACGTGGCCGGCCCCATCCTTTGCGCCCGTGTGCTGAGATCAGGGGAAGGAGACTCCTGGACTCTCTGGCTGGTCATCTGCTGGCGGTTTGTCCCTGCAGACTGTGTGGTTTGTTCTGCTCTGGCCCAGCTGCCACCTCACTCACTTGCCCCCAGGATCCAGATGGAGGTTAGGCAGGTTCTTTCCTTACGTCCCTGAAGGTGGTGAAGATTCTGAAGAACTAGGTGTGCAGCTCTGGGGCTTTGTTTAGCCCTCCACCACCAGCCCGCTCTGCTCTGGCTACAATGACCATCCCTCTGTGTCATGAGCACACCAAGGCCCGGCTTTGGGTCTCGGCACAAGTTGTCCTCCCTGCCTGGGATGCCCTTCCTCCAGAACTTCTTGTCACTCAGGTCGTGGCTCAAATGTCACCTCCTCAGGGAAGTCATCCAAGCCAAAGTAGTCCTCCAGTTTCCCCAGCGCTGCTCCCTATTTTAAGATTCTACATAGCACTTACCATAATCTTATTTCTCTTTTTTGTTGTTGCTTGTTTATTCATGTGTCTGTTTGTTTGCATCTCTACCACTTTTCCCACTCTGCCATTGGAATGTCAGTATCGAGATGACAGGGACATTTTCTTGTTCACTACTATATTCCTAGTGCCTAGTTCAATTAGCATAGTAGGTGCTTAATAAATATCTTTTGAGTGGGTAGATGGATAGAAGGATGGATGGATGGATAATCCAGAGTATTTGTTAGCAGGGCAAGGCATCCTGTTTTCTTGTTTTTGAAACCAGGGTGAGGATTACTTAGTCTCTCTGCGTCTCAGCTTCCACACCTGTAAATTGAAATGGGGTGAAGTCAGATCCAATTATGCGTATAAAATACTCAGCTCTGTGGTTGTAATGTGGCACATTACAAACAAGTGTTCAGGAAATCTTAGATGATGATATATTTGTTATTTACATACATACCATACCTTTCTTATTCAATTGTAAACTTAACCCAGAAAATTTATAAGCGAGTGCTTATTATGGGGCCTGACACATAAGTGTTTTGCTCAGTGAGAATATTGACTCCCTATATAGTTTTACAGAATTGTGGCTTTGGGCTTCTAGATGATTGTTTCCTAAAGTGTGGGTCACAGACCATCTGTATCAGAATAATTCTGAGTGTATGCAGATGCCTAGACCTTATGTCAGACTTACTGGGGGGCAGAGCCCGGGAATCTGCATTTCAACATAATCATCTAGGGATTCTTATGTGCCCTTCAGAGAACTGCTGCTGTGGGTGTTGAAGGCTTGCCTCTGGTTCTATCTTAGGCTCACCGGACCTCTGTCAGCTTTGAGACAGTAATTCTTTGATCCCATTTCCATCAATCCATGTGTATCAACGTTTAATTTTATTTCAGAATCCTCCTCCTGCCCCATACTGTCATATAATCAGCCCCGTGCCAGAAATATTGACTTCAACACAAGAAATTCTCTTTTTTAATAAATTTATTTATTTTTGCTGTGTTGGCTCTTCGTTTCTGCGCGAGGGCTTTCTCTAGTTGTGGCAAGCGGGGGCCACTCTTCATCGCGGTGCGCGGGCCTCTCACTATCTCGGCCTCTCTTGTTGTGGAGCACAGGCTCCAGACGCGCAGGCTCAGTAGTTGTGGCTCACGGGCCCAGTTGCTCCGCGGCATGTGGGATCTTCCCAGACCAGGGCTCGAACCTGTATCCCCTGCATTGGCAGGCAGATTCTCAACCACTGCGCCACCAGGGAAGCCCAACACAAGAAATTCTTGCAAAGTTGTTTCTCGTCTGGCTTAAGTCAAGGTATTATTTTCGGGGGATTGGGTCTTTTTGAGTGGCTAGGTCCCACTGTCTAACAGTTCACTAATAACAGCAGAAGGCTCTTCATTTTTCATTCATTTACCTCTATGGTAAAGACTTATTTTGGTTTCATGGAGGCAACTAATTAATTACTTAACGTTCTTTTTCATTTTTACCAACATTAGGCCAAATATACATCATGGAACAAGCCATCCATACAATATGTGTCATAATTACTGTTTTGCAATTTCACAGCAGCAAAAATTTATTAAAACTTCACGACTCATTAATAGTAAGCCATCATAATTGCTTAATAGAAAAGGAAACTGTGCTAATGATGACGGCCTTGATTAACATATTTGACCTTAAGTCATGAAGTCAAGTGAAATTAATATCGCTGAGTGTTGAACATAAGGTTTTTTACAGTGTGCATCATTTCAATCCTCATAAAAGGCAAATAACCTAGTTTTGAGTTTGACTAGATTTGAAACTCTTTTAACTCTTCACAAAAGATTAAGGAAACATCAATGAACTCCTATATAATGTCGATTAAGTGACAGGAAATGAGTAGATGCATAAGTGGCTCTTTTCTATCAAGTCCTGGAGCAATGCCATCCAACTGGCTGGGTAAACATGCAGACACGTCACTAGGGTAGGACCCTGTCTCAGAAGAATCTAGCGTATGGTAGGAAAGGACTCAGATGTACTTTGAAGACTTCACCCTCTCCTAGCAAGATAAATGGAGGGGGTATATGAGGCATTGTAACCCAGAAGACTCTAAATCCCATTAATAAGAACCAGCTGTCCTGTTGGATGTCATAGACTCTGTTTTGTGTTCCAAATGTAGATCTGATGGAATGGCCTCCCTGGTGTGAACCAGGCTCTCTCCTGCCTCTGTGAAGTCTGCATGCTTCAGGCCAGGACAGAGGGAAGAACGAACCTAAACAGCCAGGAGGGGAGGGATTATATTTCTTTGTTTCCCAAAGATAGTGTCCACCACATGGCAGGCTTCCAGAATTTGATAAGGGTAGGAAGGAAGGAGCCTGGGGGAAACTCAGTTCATACATCCTTTCAAGACCAAGTCTACGCGGGCTCAGATCCCCACTATGTGCCTAGCCTGGGTCCCAGTGTCGCCTTCATTTTTAACTGTCAGTGTCATCACTAATTTTTGTTGTCATTATCTTTATGGCAGGAGCCATTGCCAACACGGGAACTTGACAGCAACCCCCTGAGGTAGGTTCTATTATTTATCCCACTTGGCAGCTGGGGAAACCAAGGCTCAGAGAGGTCAAGAACTTCAGTTCTAGAGTTTATACTCTCCAGCACCCATTCGTGATACAAGAGGAGCCTATCCTCACTTTTCGGGGGTGTTTAAAGCCTTGCTGGGGAGGGGAGGTTCATGTACATAGAACTAAGAGACAATGCAAGGCCACATGTGAGCACAGGAGTGAGTGAGGTGGGCTGTGAGAGCTGTGGGCACCCCAAAGGTGGAGAACTCCTTGTAAACTGGAGTGACTTGGAAGGCTTCCCGGGGCAGTGGCGGGATGGGTAAGAGGCAGCAGTAGGTGAAGGTGGGAGGTAGAGGGATAGAAGGCAGTGAGGGGGCTCTGCTTATTCAGGACAGCAGGGGAGAAAATTGAGAGGTAGCTGGAGCCAGAGGCTGGTTACAGTGGAGTTTCGGAGAAACTGTCCAGGCTGGACAGGGAACAGCTGGACGCTCAAGGCAAGTGAGATCCCTCCCCTGGGTGGGGGGGAGGCAGCAGGAAGAGAACAGCAGGGTGGACAAAGGGAAGGCAAAGCTGGGCCGGCCAATCAGGTATGGAGGCCGGTGGGGAAGGAGAGGGGACAGCCGTCACCGAGAGTGCTGGGGTTTGAGGCCAGTCGGGGCTGTGCAGGCACCACACATAACAGGAGAAGTTTGGATGCTGGGAACCTGTGACTCCCTCACATGTCCTCTGCGAAGGGGCCACCGTTCATCCCACTGCTTAAGCCCAACCTGGGAGCTATGCTTGTTCACCTTTCACTACAGGCATCGAGTCCCATCACTCCTACCTCCCAATCCCTTCCACTCCTCTTATGCAATGAACGTGCCCCACCCTCTCTTGCACAGGCCCTGTACCAGCCCTGACTGTTCTCTCTGTCCCTTTGCTGGCCGCGTGGGTATGGGGAGCCCTCCTGCCTACCGCGCTGTGCCTTCTCCCGGTGCATGGGTCCCTACCCCTCTCCAGCCTCCCCATCTCTCCGCAGTCCCTCCACGCCAGCCTCCAGCCTCCCTGGACTGAGTTTTCTTTCTTGAATGAACACACCACATTCATCCCCACCTCCTGACCTTGACACTGCTGTTCCCCTGTCTGGAGCACTCCTTCCCCACTTCTGGTGCCTTCTTAACATTTAGGCTTTACATCTGAGGACACCTCCTCAAAGAGCCATCCTCTGGGGCTTCCCTGGTGGCGCAGTGATTGAGAGTCCGCCTGCCGATGCAGGGGACACGGGTTCGTGCCCCGGTCCGGGAAGATCCCACATGCTGCGGAGCTGCTGGGCCCGTGAGCCACAGGCTGCTGAGCCTGCGTGTCTGGAGCCTGTGCTCCGCAACGGGAGGGGCCACAGCAGTGAGAGGCCCGCGTACCGCAAAAAAAAAAAAAAAAAAAAAAAAAAAAAAAAAAAAAAAACCATCCTCTGGTCACCAAGGTGCCCCAGTCCCTTTCATCATCACACCCTATTTATTTCAAAGTAATAACCACTTCCCATGTATTTAGTGCTTTACTGCGTGCCCACACCATAGGCACCTTGCCTGAATTAGCTCACGTAATCCTCAGACCCACCCTGTGACATACGTGCCATTATCATCCTCATTTTACAGATGAGTAGACCGAGAGCACTGGCCAGCTCACATTTCATTCGCTCACCGTCATAAATTCTCCTCCCACAACTGTGTAAGGCCCAATGAGAAGAAAGGCTTGTCCTCTCCCACCCCCACCCCATCCCCTCTGCCGGGAAGGATGCTTGGTACAGAGTAAGTGCTGACCTATGTTGGGAAACCCAGTGGGTCAGAGGAGGTGGAGGGAGGAGGACTCCTTTGTGGGCAGGCTGGTTCGAGGAGGGGGCTGGCTCTTCCCAGGGAGGTGGGAAATACTGGAAGCGAGGGGGGATGTAGGGAAGACAGCCCTGGGTCGTCACTCCAGGTGGCAACTGAAGCCCAGCAATGAAGGAGCTCTCCAAAGAGGGCAGAGCAGCAAGAAAGAGCAGAGGAGCAGAGACTGAGCCTTCCCGGGCAGGGGAGCCACTTGTGAAGATACACAGGCAATTTGGAGTCAGAACTCATGAAAATGTCACCATCTCATTCATTGCCTAAAAGACATTCTGTTTCGTTGTCAGTAAATCCCAAATTAAGACCAAAAAATCCAAACACATACATTGATTTTCACATGACAAGAGGATCACCAGTTTAAAACCTCAGGTTTCCTTAAAGACCTGATCCCTCTGTGGCTTTGCAAAATGATGTGATTTGCAGGAAGCCACTTCTGGAGCCAGGCGGTTGCAGGATAACACCTGGGTTATAAGGCAGACCCTCGAGCTGAGCTGCTGGGGTTTGAATTCTGGGGTCTCCTGGACCTAGGGCACTTTGCCAAGTTACCTAACCCCTAAGTTGATTTCCTCATTGGCAAAACTGGGACAGCAGCACCTGTCTCAGCACTGCTGCAAAGATCCAAAGGGATGGTCAGCATTACCTAGAAGAGTAAGTACTCAGTGAATGAAGGATGCAGGGAAATTCAGGTCTTCTACTGGAGATGTGCAAAGGCAAGGGGCAGACAGGGACCAAACTAGAAATGGAGTCCATATGGGGGGTGGTGCTTGGGTAGTGGGGTGCTGTGGCAGACCTGGAGGTTCCGGTTGGCGCCTGAGCAATCTGGGCTTTGGGGGTTTTGTGTGAGTGCTGAGTTCTGAGGGTGAGGCCACGCTGAACACAGGGGGTCCCTGCAGGGCGGGGCAAGGCCAGCCCATCAGTACCTAGAGGTAACCGGGTCCACCAGAGGGCAGCACGGGCACTGCCCTCGTCACCCCCCCCCCCCCCCGGGGGGGCGCGGGGAGGAACGTCCTCTGCTGTTTGGGTTTATCATCCCTCCAATTCTTAACAAAATTTCCCCATACATGTTGCTAGGTTCTGTCCATCTTTGAAATTTATACAGATGGGCTCGCCCTGTGCTCACGGAGTTCTCACGGCCCGCCCCCCCCCCCCCCCCCCCCAAAACACACCTTGGTCTTGGTGTGCAACCTTGAGGCATTTTATTGAGGTTGCCACCATCCCCAGCAGGGAAGCCACCATCCCCTGCCTCTGCTGCATTTGCTGGTCCATCACAGCTGAGGCTTCTGAACCAGTGAACAGCACAAAGCAAGACTGCCTAGCAGACAGGCGTGAAGGATCTGGATCTGGCTATCCCTAGATTACAGAAGGCGTTATTCAAAGAACACTTAATACCCTCTAAAAACTGCCTTGAAAAACTCAGTGGAATTTATAAAAAAGACACTCTAGATGCGCTCAGCAAAAGCTGAGAGTCCATTAAAATAGTTTGCAATTTCCCAGTGAGTGGGAAGATGCCGGCAAAGAGACAGGAAGCTAAGGAGGAGGTCACACGGTGCGGGGATGAGTGAGAGCTGCCGAGCTGCAGGGGCTCCTCTGCCACTCATCCGATAAGGGCCTTTCTGGGGCTCCATCTCCACATCCATAAAATGGGGGTGATCAACTAGTTCCCCACCCGCCAGTGGGAGAATGGAAGGAGAATGTGTGTGAAGGAGCTTGGCAAACTGTAAAGCCCTTGCAAGTTAAGGAGATATTGTCTGAATACCCTAGGGACCTTCCAGGGACAGAAATGTTTTGGAAGAATGAAAACAAAGCGGCTTTGCATCAGAGTGCGGTCGCTTTCCTGTTCTGATACTGGTACCCACAGACAGAGGGAAGGGGTCGGGGATTTATCCTCAATGGACTGGAAGGGAAGCAAACTTAGATGAGGAACATGCATTGCAGGAACCACCTTTTTCTTTCTGCCTGTTGCCCATTTTCTTCTCAATTTGGTAACATTTTCTTTCTGAAGATCCTTTCCCGGAGTTTGGAATGAAATCCTGGCAAACCAAGGAATAAAAGCCACTTTCCATCACCGATCTTGGTCTGTCCACTTCAAAAGTAGTTGCCCCAGTCCTGCGATAAGATGAGAGCAACAGTTTAATAGAAGTTCTCCAAGTGAGGGCTGCCAAAGCGATGTGCTCTCTACCCCTACATCTTCCAGCTGTCCGGCAGAAGTGGGAGAGGTCAGCATTTAGGGCAAGATGGGTACGAAGGACTAAATGGTTTTCCTGAGCCAACCCCCCTGCCAGGGGTCTGCTTCCTGACCTCACCACGTCCCCAGTGGCAAGAGTTCCGGTTCTCTGGGGCCACCATCATTGTACTGAAGACAGAGGAGGCCCAGAAGTGACAGCTGCCAGGGCTGGGGGACGTTCTGAGGAGGGTGACGGGACACCCCTCAGAGTTGGAGCTGAGTCAAGTGCTTCCAAAGTTGCACAGTAACAGGCCAGCCATGTTTTTCTGGGCACAGTCTGTGGGTAAATTAGATCTTTAAAGCAGTTAGGCAGGCTTTTGTCACTTGGTGTTAACTGCGTATGTTGCAACGACTTTAATTGGTTTCATGTCTAGAGTGAGGGACCGAGATGGAAGTGGGACTCTCAGGGGAGCGGTCCTGGCACTCAGATGGCTTGTCACATTTCTTTTTTAATCTGCTGTTCTTTTCCTTAAGGCGAGGGAGGTAATGTAATTATCTTTTGAAGACAAACTCACGCTGCAATATGTCAGCTTGGGCTGCTCTCATAACACAGCCCCAAGTGTGGGTAGAGGGAAATGAAGTGGGGATGCGGGTGGGTCTGTGAGCTTTCCAACTCAGAAGCCAGGAGAGTTTTCCCCACAAGGCTGCAGGGCAGAGTTTGAATGGGCATTGGCATCAAAAAACTGAATTCCAGTCCCGCTCTGCCGCCCTTAGCTGTATGACTTTGCATCAGTCACTTGCCCTCTATGCCCTCTCTTGCCTCAGCTGCTTTCATTGCAAAATTAGATTAATTCTACCTGGGAGTTGTGAGGGCTGAATGAGATCATGTATGAAGAGCCCATCCATCCTGGTGTGGGGGGGCATGTGGTGAGCACCCAGTACCACCAGCTGTTATTGTCATGAGTGTTCTGAGGGCACTATCCACAGGGTGGGCTAACCCTTGACACACCTGCCACCAAAGGAGCTGACCCAGTCTCCCCTTGGGCTGTGTGGGCCCTGTGTAGAGAGGACTCATCCTGTGTCACCAACTACAGAGTAAGCAATTATTTAAAAATCCTCCTGTGCACACAGTGTGCACAGAGCCCGCGAGGTGCTTCCCCAAATTGCAGCAATTCATCTCTGAAGAGGTTCTGCGGGGCAGACACTCACTCTGAGAGGCTTTGCTGGAGTCAGTAGGAAACTTTAGTCCTGAGCATGCACTGAGCCACGGCCGCATCTGCCTCTTTCTTCCAAAGAGCAGGGGCCAAACCCTGAGCTGGGTTCCAGCCATTGCACAGTTCAGCTTACTTTATTTTTTATACTTTAAAATGATTGGTAAAAAAGAATCCAGACCTGGTAAAAATGCTGTATGTAGATAGTATCTATCCATCCATTCATCTCTTCATCCATTCATTGTCTATCTATCCACACATCTATATCTCCTATCTATCTATCTATCTATATATCTATCTACATCTATCATCTATCTATGTGTTTTAAATGTATACAAGTAGGACTGTATTTTTCATTGTTCTGTACCTTGCCTTTTCACTTAATATACCATAGACCACTTTCTGTTTCAGTGGATGTACATCTACTTTTTAAAATAGTTGCATAGGGCTTCCCTGGTGGCTCAGTGGTTGGGAGTCCGCCTGCCGATGCAGGGGACGTGGGTT
>NW_006797481.1:5407522-5455632 GCF_000442215.2 Lipotes vexillifer | reverse complement strand
GGCCGCCGAGCCTGCGCGTCCGGAGCCTGTGCTCCGCAGCGGGAGAGGCCACGACGGTGAGAGGCCCGCGTACCACACAAAAAAAAGAAAAAAAAAAAAGTTGCATAATATTCCCTTATCCAGATGCACCATGAGTTCTTTCACCAGTTCACTGTGGATGGACATTCAAGTCGTTTCAAGTGTTTTGCTATTGCAAACTATTCTGCTGTGAAAATCCTTTTGCATGGATCTTGCCACACTGTGTAAAAGTGCAGGGTAAATTCCTTACAGTAGAATTGTTGGCTCAAAAGGGATGAAGACTTAAAATTATGATACATGTTGTCAAACAGTTTTCTAAAAAAGATTGCCCTTTTTTTTTCTTCTTTTTTTTCGGTACGCGGGCCTCTCACTGTCGTGGCCTCACCCGTTGCGGAGCACAGGCTCTGGACGCACAGGCTCAGCGGCCATGGCTCACGGGCCCAGCTGCTCCGCAGCACGTGGGATTTTCGCGGACCGGGGGCACGAACCCATGTCCCCTGCATCGGCAGGCGGACTCTCAACCACTGCGCCACCAGGGAAGCCCAAGATTTCCCTTTTTAATGTACCCACCCAAGGTTTTCTCAGGCCAAGCACTCACTTTATCTTTGAAAAATGGTGAATTCTTTGTCTACCAGCCTGGATGGGAGAACTCGTCACGAGGATAAAACCCATCAGTGCAGCCAGCACTGCCAGTTTTTGTGACTTTTATGGATAATCCTGCTCGTATCTTTCACATCATTGTGTTGTTGTTTATGCTTTATTTATATCATCACACACAAGCAGTCTTGTATCTGGTTTCTGTCACAGTTTTTATTCACTTTCTTGGCATTCCTCTCAGGGTTTTATTAGTCATTTCTTGTTCCAGCTCCTAAAATTTCCATCACTTGCATGCTGAGATTTGGTTGTATTAGGGAGGTGATCAGAATACTGAGGACTGTGGGAGGAAATTCCAGGTCCCCAGAGTACTACTCCCTCCCCCTTTCTGTTTGATGGTTCAGGGGACATCAGAGTCCTTCCCTTCCTGGGGCCAGCCCACTGCTGCTGGCAGGAGAGGTTCACTTCCCTGCGACTCAGCTTAGAGATTTCTGCTCAGCAACCCAGAGCCGGGTAAGATGTTGGGATCTAGGGTTTTGCTATACCTTTGAAATACCAAGCCCAGCTCCAAAGGCTCACAAACTTTGGATCCAAGCTTTGGAGTCTGGCAGAAGTCATCCTAAACTTGGTCAATTGAAAGCAGCTCAGAAAGCAAGGGAGTAGGAAAACCCAGTTGAATGAAAAATCACAAAGAACAAAAGTGTTCTACAGAATCTCAAGTGAAACATAGGCTTCTGTCCTACAAACAGCGAGGTCTTCTTGGGGTCGAGTGGGCTGCGATTTTCAGACTGAAGCAAACGACAATGGTGAAGTTAATTACTGCGATTTGGGTTTTAATAATTCGCCTTTAAAATCCTGGAGGTGATAAGGTGCCAGAAATGATAACTTCCCCAGGGAAGTGGGGGGAGTCATATTTTGAGCAACCATGATCATGATGCTAATTCTAAAAGAGAACATCTGGCCTCATGTGATATAAAGTGATTCTTCCTTGCCAGGCACTGAGCTGGATGCTGGAAATAAGAAAATGGCTCACTCTGTCTTTACTTTTTATCGAAACACTTACTATTCCTAAGTTTATACAAATAATTCAATACACATATGAGAACCCACCCACTCTATCCTCTCAGTATAAAACTGCATGTTGAAGACATAACTATCAGCCGTGGCCCTACACTAGAACCTAGTTCCTTTTGGTACTGCACATATGAGCTGTTAGGCTGGGTCTAAAACAGTGGCCTCAACAAGGCAGGCCTTGTTGCTGCCTCCCCCTCCTAGGGATTTGACATTGTCTTTGGCACAGGGGAGAAGTTGCCACTGGCATCTAGTGGGTAGAGACCACTAAACATCCTACACCCACAGGACCAGACCCCCCTCAACGTCTTGACACTGGGGATTTCTAGTATTTGGAGATTTCAATATCACTTTCCAGTGACTTAAGATAAAAGAAGAAGACACAATAGTCATTTTTTTTAAGAAAGAAAACAATGTTTATTAGGATATTCTGGGGTGAGGGAGACGGCTGAAGGGACTACGTACGTACATTCTGCAATGCTTAGGCAATATGCTAACAGAAAATTTAAACATCACAAAACTATCTCCAAAGTCCAAAGAACAAAACGTGTGCTTCTGCATGGAGATGGCCTTCCGTGGGTGTCGGCAATAAAGCACGTTGCAAAACAGCTGTGTGAGGAAGCCGCGAGGGAAGGACCCCAGGAGAACGTCCAGGTTCCTCAGGAAGCAGATACACGAGATGATGAAATAAACGCGTTATCTCCTACATGTGGAAAACTCAGGAAACACACGGCGACCGGAAAGAAAGCTGCTCACCCGTATCCTCTCCTAACTGGGGGCTTCAGCGGGGCTCACTCCACCCCTCACCCCAGCTCTGGCGAGGCTGAGGGTCTGAACCCCTTTCCCAGGACAGAATTCTAAAATGACCCTAAACACCAGAATCCTTCCTCACTTCCACCTGTATTGTTAACTTGCACGAAACAGAACGAACACAACTGAGACGTACCCTCCTCGGGTTAAGAGTAAGAATGCAATACCGTCCAAAAGATACAGCAAAACAACCCCACTTCCTACAGCTCACACAGCTTCTCAGCAGGAGCTGGATTAAACAAGGGAAAATAATTTCAACATCAAGGGAAAATGCACAGAGGATGAGAAAACTCTTTAAAGCAAACTCTGGTAAAAAGCGTTTCCCCACCTCCCTTGGGGGAGAGAAGGGAGAAAAAGAGAGAAGACAGATAATTAGGAGAACTATAAGGCCCTGCATTTCAGGTTTCTGAAATCATTTCTTCAACCCTCTGAGGACAATCTGCTATTTCTGAATCCAGAAAAGCACATCAGAAGTGTCTGATTACTAGGAGGCCACACCAGATCAGGCAGGGCAAGCTGTGATTTGGTTCTACGGCTTCCATTCCCCTCCCCACCCCCACCCCCATTTCAGAAACGCCTTCAGCTAAAGCTAAAAAGTAGAAAAAACAAATTCCAGATCAAGCGTGCTTTGCGCGCCAGGAAGGTGAGGCCGGATCATACAGCTCTGCAGCAGTTGCGACACAGAGAGAGAGAGGGAGCTTTATCGATAGAGCTCTAAGCGCCACTGGTGCCAAGAAAGCCGAGTACCTTCCCCTGGACCTGCAGACGCCCGGCCGGCTTGCTGACAGACGACAGGCCTTTACCGACTTCCAACAGCCTGAGTTTCCTACACCTGGGCATCTACTGGGTGCTCCAATTCCTCATCCTACTTTACTCTGGTTCTAAGATCTGTGTTATGTTTGGCGGACAGCTCTGGTGTCTCCCATTCCCACCAGCACCACGGCAGGTCCCTGACAGCTGGGACTTCCACTGGCTTACGGGCCTGGCCATGCTCACGGCCCTCTGAGGATCAGAGGGGTGACCCCCACTGGGCTCTCCATGGCGGCCTTGCGGGCACAGGCTGAGGGTGGGTGTATCTGCCTGCTTCACGATGGGTAGGCTGGGTGGGTTGTACGCATGTGGACTGGGACTTACCTCTTAGAGACTGAGTCTGAAAAACAGCTTCACGGACTATTTATAAAGAGAATTTAGATTCTCCGAAGGATATCAAAGTGAAGGATTCTGCCAATCTGGAAACGACGGTTGTTCCCCTAAGCTGCTGTCAAAGGGCCCTATATTCTCAAGTTACTCGTGCGGGAGCTTCGGCTCCAAATGAAGCTTCATTCAAGTACAGTAGATGTTCCATAAGTGTGCTGAATTGTTAAGCACCTGAGTTCACTTCTCAGGATGCTAGCGGAGGCTGCATCCCTGGGGTTGGTCAGGACTGCCAGGGTGGTCCATCTTTCTTGCCAGCATCCTGCACCTGAGGCAGATTAAAACATCAGCAGACTCACTGGCTAATTTCCCACAAAGTTTTGGGGTCCTGTCCTTTCCGGTGGATGCCGTGAGCCTGCTGGGACCGGCTGGTCATGCTCAGCTCTTCTGGGGACAAATGCTAGTTTTCCATATCTCGGCAGGGAATGCATCAGACAAAGCCCCTTTGATCCTAACACTTCTTTTCACCCTTTCTCCCAGGTCACCCTCAATAACCTCAGGAGGACACCTTCAGCATCAATGCATAACAGCTCAGTGCTGTAAGATGATGCAAATGAGCCAGTCCTTGCTACTGTATTTCAGAATGAAACCCTTCAATGTCCTAAAGTTTTTCATTCACCCAGAAGTGTTTAATTTCCTACTATGGGTCATGCTTTCTGCTAGGGAAGCTGTTAGGGTGAGTGGGAAGAGAGGTTCAAAAGAAGAAAGGGACTGATGGTCTCCGGCCAGTCTTTCGGCACGTCCTGCAAAACGAAAAGTGGGGATTGGTAAGACAGCCGGACCTGCGACGAAGAGAAGAAAATCAGAGAAAACCTTCTATTGATGCTGGTGCTGGGTTTGGCAGCTGCCCTTGAGCAAAAATAAATTCCTCGTGGCAGTGGAACAAGATGCTGCCATGGGCACCTGCCAGAGGCAGACCGCCGAAGTCGCAGCTGCGCTGGTCAAATGAGCCTGGAGACCTCAGGGGGCTGGGAGCTCGATGACTGTTACAGGCTGCGGTTCTCTGCAGGCAGTTTATTGAAACAGGGCTGGCGTGCCTTCCCCACCCCTCTGGGCTGGGTCTCAGAACAATCAGAAGTGCAGGTGGTGTGCATCCCGCTGAGAGACCCAGGCTGTCTCCGGGAGGGAAGAGAAGCCAGTCAGAGGGCTCTGGGAACTACAAAGGGATGCTCGGCGAGGATGCAGGAGACAAGACAATCCCAGAGCTAAGAAGGGGGAGCTCAGGGGAGGGCTGGATGGATGAACTTTCTACTCCGGGATTAGCAGCATCTTCAGATCGCCTGGCTCCTCAGAGACTTCTCTGTCTTCAAAAAGCCAGGGTTACGTGCAGGATGGGTCTCTGACAGAACAAGAATTAATTTGGGTAGGACTAAATTTAGAATGATTACGACGAAGAATTGATGGGAAGGGACTCTGTTAAATACTTGGGCAATAAGAAACAAGGGTGGGGACTGGGGTTATCAATAATCGATATGCGAGAGAAGGGAATCCGCCAATGTCTTAAGATAACGACCCTTGGGAAACGAAATGTCCCACTGAATACATCCCAGGATGGAAGCAGTGGCAAAACCCACAGATTTAAGGCCTCTGCAATGAGAATATATTTCAGAGGTACAGTCGTCTTGAAGAATTCTAGACAACAGAGTTCAAATAAATGGTCACTTGAGAACAAAAGCTGTGTCAAAGTCAAGAGGTATCAGACCTACACACGAGATGCTTATCTCAGGGATGAGAGAAAAACATAGCTTGTAAGGATATCTAACCAAATTCCCAGCTGCTTTGCTGTTTTAGAATTTCTAAAAAGAAACTCCTTCCTTTACCCTCCAGATATTAGCTCTGGCATGCTTCCTACAAAGGCACTGGTGTCTAATTCAGGGAACGCTGGATGTCTTGTTGGGACAAGTTTTCTGTCCGGATCAGACTGCATGCTCCATTCACCAATGGCACGTGGTCTCTTGTGGTACCCTGATTTTGCTTCATCTCTTCAAACTCCCCGAACTCAGTGCAGACAGGCACTTTGGCCAACATCATGTTCAGGCCATTGGTAACTGACTCTTGTGTGTTGTCACTGCTTTTTGGTCTTTCTTGAAACGATGGGTCTGACATGGTCTCATCTGTTTTATCAAAGAGCAGAAGCAACAAAGATCGCGGGGGTATGAATCTAAGAGCTCAAGAACAGCTTGAAAGAGAATGAGAAAATGTGCATTCATTTAAGCAGGTCATTTTCTGGCCCACAGTTTATTGACTCAAATAAGTCGTGTATGCCTGACTACATGAATGAAAACTTATTTTCCAAAAGACAGCTCCTCCGAGGCCACTGTTTTGTAAATAATAACAACAGAAATACATTTTTGTATTGGATTGGATTCTAAGAACAGAATTTGCTAATTATATAAACTCTCACTGCTCTTACATGTCTTTTCCCAAGCACTTAACACTGATTTAGAAATGCTTCCTCTCTCCCACTTTCCTAGCTCAGCAGATGGAGTGTTTGGGAGTGTCTGATTCAGAGTACAAAGAGGCAGGTGGGAAATGGGGATGCAGCTGGAGACAACCCATCCTCGGAGCATGTGCAAGATAGAAACAATCTTAATATAGACTAGATCAAAGGCCACAGCAGCTCTGGAGGAGCCCTGTCCTGTATTTGTTTTCCTTGAAAAAGTAGCTTCTAAAACATTTTTTACTACAGAATAAAGAATCGTTTAAAAAAAATTTTTTTTAATGGAAAACCACACTCCTTTCACACTTTGCATACAGTTTGCTATACTTAATGAAAAATAATCTATGTCATTCTCAACTTACACTTTTTTTTACTAGAGGCTTGAAAAAAACCAGATACGGAAAAATATATTCAGGTGGCATGTTCTGAATTCCCTCTCTTTACTGTGCCCCTCTTCCTTCATGTGCTCTATTTAAAAAGATACTCAAACACCTCTCGGTCAAATATATTCAACATCAAGGGGACTGAAAATGTGCTTCTAATCGGTTTGGCAATCTTGCCTTTTTTTCTCTGAAATGAGTAGAGCATAGCTAGACTTGATTTGGGAGCCACGGTCTCCATGGATGTTAAGTTACTGTTTTTGTTTGCCAAAATCAACTACAATGAGATGCCTTCTCCAACAGGCCCAAACCTCAGCAGACAGCCCTTGTATTTTGGTGGCACCTTCCATGCAGGGCCTGCAGGACGGGAAGCAGTGAACCATTTTTTGCTTTTAGCACTGCCAGAGGAAGCTGGATAGGTAGAAGGTTTTGCCTGCTCCAGTACTGGGACAAATGATGGTGTTTCTGGTGGGGGGGGGGCACCCTGTTAAACTGAGATCACCCCGAATGGCAGAAACACTTGCTTGGCATGATTTTATAAGAATCTCTCTAAGAAGTTGTCATGGAACATCCTTCCCTCTGTTTACTTAAGCAGTAATTTATTTTCAAATTGACGATTTGGTAACTCTCATATGCTTCTATCTCTGAAGAAAAATGAGATCTGTGTTGGTGAAAAGATGAGGCTTTTCAAAATTTAATTTATGTGCTGCACATCCACGGTTCTTCACTGAAAGCCACTCTTGTTAGCTCTGATAGCTCCTATTTCCTCTTTGGTCATCTGAAGCTAATTAGAGCTGCTGTTTATTACAGAAGTAATCAATAGCTTTCTACAGTAGATTACATAGAATCAGACCTCTGTGCAATTAGTCCAATGTAGATACACAGAGATACCTTAATTAAAACAAAATATGCTCTGTAAGAGATATGCTTTCACAGATGACTGGAATTCCAAGTATTTCGACATGTTTAATGTGTTTATTCAAAGGAAGAGTCTTTAGGAAACCTTTCACTAATTGAATTTGTTTGATGAGTTCCCCTTGAAAACATTTTGAAGTGAAAAAACTTGGTACTTAGTATATATACATTTATGTTTATGAACATTTGGATATAAATGTACTTCAAACCCCAATAGAGCTAGAAGGCTATGCCTTCATCTTGGGTTTAACAGATTTCCCACCCTAGTAATTTGATTAATTCTTACAAGGCAAACATCCGTGGGCAAAGGGAATCAGGATGAAATGTGCACTGTGGGTCTCCCCCCCTCCACCCCTCTACTGATATGCTAAGAAAGCGAACGCTTCCAATACTCTATTGGGTGGAATCTCCTCGCCTCTATTCAGTTTCAAAGAAACATGGCTACTAGCACTCGATCCTTGTAGATTTCGAATCTCAGCATTTCAACCAGACTTCAAAAGTGCACTTTTGAGTCTATTCGTTTAAGGAAAAGAACGATAGAAGAGGACGTGCAGTAACAAGCCAAATGCCTTATATCCAGAGTCCTGTTTTGTTCTGTGTCTCTGTGCCAATCAACTCAGCTCCACAGACCTTATTCGTGACCCTCTGGATCCACAAACCTTTTTTCTTTTCTGCAGAGTCAGTCACAGTCTGTCATGGAGGACACAGAACACGGTGCAAGCAGACTCCCCATGACCTTCAGACCAAACTGCTCTACACAGCAGCCAAGCCATGACAGATAGGAGTCAAGACAATCCTTAGGAAAAGAACTGTGTACCCTGGCATGGATCTGCTTCAGAAGAAAGGGCAGCAAGTCCCAACCCCCGTCCCAGTCAAGTAACATGAACACCCAGGTACTGGTCTGTGTCAACTGGCAAGGGTGCCATTGGACATTGTAGAACATTTACGAGTGGCTGCTGGTTTCCTCACAGGTATGCACGCTTGCGTTTCAAGAAATGATAAAAGACAATGCTTGGCTGCTCTGTGTCCTCCTGCCTGTCCACAATAACGTGATGCAGAGCCCGCTTTTGAAGAGCTGTCTTCGTGAACATCGGAGTTAACACTACTTATGAGAGGAAAACAAGCTCCGTGTATTTTGTATTAAACCACCAGTAAAAAAAATGAAGACAATGTCATTATTTTCAAAATATAGAAAGCCAGTAGTTGAAATCATTTAGTAGTAAAAATTTTTTTCTACATATAACCTCATACGTGTAAAGAGTATCGGAATGATGCCTCAGCTATATTTGACTCTTGTTAGTTTAAGGGCTTCTCACTCAGGTAAGGCTTAGGAAAATGTCTCAGTGGTCAAGGTTCTGTGAAGTCTCATGCCCACTCTCACTCTCTATTTTGACTAGAAGACAGATACTACACTGGGATGTGACAGGTATTTTTTGTTTTTGTAGGAGAGTGCAGAACTGTTTAGAGTACATAAACTTAGCACGGAAAATACTAGTACATATAGAAAAGTGAACATTGGTACAAGCCTGTTTGCACAAAGTCCATCAAGATTGTCTTGATGAGGATCTTCACTTTGTGACCAAAAAAAACCTGGCATCCATGTACCGCTGCAGTCATGTCATCAGAAATAAAACCTATTACATGAGATATGGAAGATTCTTTAGAAATACTAACTCCTTCTCTAGCTAGTGAAGGCCAGAGTTAAATTGTTAAAATCACCATCCTCATCGTCCTCTTGAAAAACATGGCCCCAGTATGCTTTACAGCCAAATCAACAAACTGTCCCCTTACAATACAGCATGCCCCAAAGCCTTCTGAGTTTGGAATGTAGCACTGTATCGGGGATCCCATATGAGCCCTAAGGATCACAAGAAGCTTTCTTAGAAAAAAAAAAGAAAAAAGAAAGAAAAAAGTTCCAGTTGGATGAAACTGTTTTAGCAGTGTCTCAACTGAGTTCCTAAAACTGGAATTTCAGATATACAAGAGGACAGGAAACAGATAACTTGGTTTTTGTCTTTTTACATGTCCATATTGTATTTAAATGCAGCTACGATGTGTCAGCCAAAGATAAAGATAATAGGGTGGACAGGGCAGTTACCACCAGGACCAGCAGTGGGCTCAGACTGCAGCTTGGAGAGGCAGCCATTGATTTTGTGGTTATGTGGCTGGAAGCCCCAGCAAGACCATCCTTTTCGTAATCACGCTGTAAGAAAGAATGTTTTCATTATTACCCACTGCATGTGTTCGTTCTATCAAGGCATATTTTAACCGCACTCTTTCTCTCTCACTGCTCACCAAAGCTGACCGGGGATTTTACCCCCACTCCCAAGGTCCCCCAGCAACTGTGAAACATGGAACCATTCTCCTTCTGGGTACCAGTGACCGAGGAGGGATGCTTGCTGTCTCTCTCCATCATGAAGGAGGGCAGGAAGAATCATCTTGGGAAACTTGCCCAAGCAAGTATGAGTTCATGCAGAGATGGGTCACAAATCGCATTGGAGACTGGCAGAGAAGGCAGTAGCCTTTCCCTCCATTGGCTGGTTCAACCATGGACTTCATAGATGAAGGATCTTGCCCTGCTTTTCAGAGAGTCCCGACCAAAGCCCAGGCTCCCAAATTTCCAGTCAGCACAGCTGTCCTTCCCCAGGATTGATTCCTTCATCCCCATCCCTAGCACCTGCTCAATCCCATAATGCCACATCCCGCCACAATGAGCTATGATTGTGACAGAATCAACCACCCTCTCACTTGTAGATTGGGGAGTGTAATGCGGCCCGCCTTGGCTACTTCTGGGTTGCTGTGGAGGTCAAAGGACATCTGGTAAGGAGCGAGAGTTGTTATGTATCTTCTCTGTGCCAGATGAATTTATGTGACTGTGACCACAGAGATTATCATGGTACTGGGACAATGGTATTTGTACTGGTCCAGTTCTGAGATGAGGATCCTGGGGTCCACACTTGGTTCTCACTTTGGGCACTAGGATCTGAAGACTGCACCTGGCTCAAACGGCAGAGGGACATTGAGGGTGACTTAGATTTTTTCTGGACCTGAAACCTTGTTGTCTTTGAGCCCTTCACATCATATCCTGTTCCAGGGTCCCAAAGGCTCTGTTTCTATAAATGCAGGGAGACTCAGAAAGAAACAACTTACATCAGAAAGACAGAGGTGTGGACTTCCCGACATATTGGATTTCAGCTTCTGTGCCTGGAAAGAGACAAAAACGCACACACACAAAATCACTCATACATACTATGGAAGAGTAATTACTGATGATTAACTGTCTAGGACCGTGCCATTACAGAAATATGTGAGCCACAACTGTGAGCCCATATATAACTTAAATTTTTCTCGTAACCATGTAAGTGATAACAGGTGAAGAAAATTTTAATCACATTTTCTTTAACTCAATATATTACCATTTCAACATGTAATCAATATAAAAGATGATTAATGAGATACTTTACATTCTTTTATTTTCATACTAAATCTTCCAAATTTGGTGTGTTTGACATAGTACATCTCAGTTTGTACCCACCTCATTTCAAAGTCACTGCACAGGTTGCAAAAGAAAAAAATTTAAAGTCATTTACATTTTGAACTCATTTATAGTTCTGAAAGTTAATGTTTAGGAGCTGCCTTCTAGGTAAAAATGGTGCAATAAAAATCCACATTTATTAGTAATATAAAGATAGGTCTTCCTGAAGCTTGTGTGTTTGTTCATTTGTTTATTAGTTGTTCCAGTCCACAAACACTTACCAAGCTATTTTCCAGCGCTGGGCATACGGCAATATGACAGAAACAGATGTGGTCCTGGGCTCATGTGGCTGCCCTCTAGTGGGAAAACCACTCAGTGCTTGGGGGCTAAGGCACAGGGCAGGGACTCTTTCAGACAGGTCCCCTTCAGGAATAGTGAAGGGCATTACGGACCCCAGATCCATCCATCTTAAAACTGCTTTAGGTGGTCACAAAGCACCGAGCTGATCTCCCTGTGCTATGGGGCTGCTTCCCACTGGCTAACTATTCTACGTTTGGTAGCGTATACATGTCCATGCCACTCTCTCGCTTTGTCCCAGCTTACCCTTCCCCCTCCCCGTACCCTCAAGTCCATTCTCTAGTAGGTCTGTGTCTTTATTTCCGTCTTGCCCCTAGGTTCTTCATGACCTTTTTTTTTTTTTAGAATCCATATATATGTGTTAGCACACGGTATTTGTTTTTCTCTTTCTGACTTACTTCACTCTGTAGGACGGACTCTAGGTCCATCTACCTCACTACAAATAACTCAATTTCGTTTCTTTTTATGTCTGAGTAATATTCCATTGCATGTATGTGCCACATCTTCTTTATCCATTCATCTGTTGATGGACATTTAGGTTGCTTCCATGTCCTGGCTATTGTAAATAGAGCTGCAATGAACAATTTGGTACATGACTTTTTGAATTATGGTTTTCTCAGGATATATGCCCAGTAGTGGGATTGCTGGGTCATATGGTAGTTCTATTTTTAGTTTTTTAAGGAACCTCCATACTGTTCACCTAAAGGGGTGGGATAGGGAGGGTGGGAGGGAGGGAGACGCAAGAGGGAAGAGAGATGGGGACATATATATATGTATAACTGTTTCACTTAGTTATAAAGCAGAAACTAACACACCATTGTAAAGCAATTATACTCCAATAAAGATGTTTTAAAAAAATACATGTACATTACCTATGCAATACAAATAAATACATATTTTATTGAAAACTGCTTTAGGGCAGTTACAAGTTCCTGAGCTGTGAGGGCTTTAAGCTCCCTATTTCCTCACAAATGAAGCAAGTTTCCACTGGGTTTCTACCTGAGAACTGAGGTGGAGGGAAGGTTCCATTGCTCAAACAATTACAATAAAAACTGCTAACCCAGTGCAGCTCTCTTGTTTTGTAAAGGAAAACAAATTAGAGTGCAGAGAAGTTAAGTGACTTACCCAAGGGCACACAGTGAACTACTTTAGAGTCAAGATTTAGATAAGTCTCTGAAACTCCTGAATGGAACTGTGCTCTTTCCTGCTTTACAGTTTCTCCCAGGCAACCCTGGCATGCTTGGGTCTTCATGCTCCCCCTGCCCCCAAAATCCACACAAAGAATCCCTCCCATAGCCCCCTCCCCCTGAAACTAGGAGCCCTTTGGCGTCGAAAGACCAAGAACTCATTTGTCGACAGGATGACCCTGGTTAAGCAAAACACCTGAATCTAGGAGTATCTGAGCAACCAGCTCTGTGGGAATGCCCTGGCAGGCTGCCTACTGCAGGACAACGGTTGCAACTTGTTGAAGACGTGCTAGCCTGAAATGATAGCATGTTCACCCAAGGAGTAATTTATTGACCATAATGCTACGTGGGAGGTGTCATAACCTTTACCTCTATTTGCATATGCCCGCTGTGAATGTGAAATAGAAACCTTTAAACAGGTGTCAAGAAAAAGACACTGTGAAGCATCCCTGGGCTGTTCAAAGGTCACTAAATATTATGTATAAGAAGATCAGAGGGCAAATCAGAAGAGGAATTGAGCCTTACTCAAAAGCCTACTTTTAATCTATATTAATAGCAAATCTGGTCCATTGCATTGTAACCTGTAGAGAATAATGTGTAGAACTTTGCACGTTTTATTTCTGTTCAAGGTTGGAATTGTGCCAGACACCAAAATGGCCCTAAAACATCACATTCTGTCTTTTCTAGGCGGTAATCTACAAAAGACAACCCTCATTAAGGGCTGTTGCCTAACTAAGAAGTTCACTAAAACGTGCAGAGAAGGCAGCCTGACTTCTAGTCTGGGCCACATTATTTCTTCAAGTTGTTTCTGTTCTGTGCTGTGGTCACAGCTAAGCTCCACCTCAGTGTCCTAGACTGCAGTGCCCTCTAAGAGATCCAAGGGCTGGTAGGCCTCCTCCTACTTTGTTCTATATGATTAGCACCAGCATGCAGTGTATCACTCATCATCTATACCATCTGAGAGACTCACTAGCTACACTTAGTCACTTCAGGGACCTGTTAATGTACTAGTAAAATGCCCATCTATTACATGATTGTAAAGGGGGCTTCCACCAATGGACTAGAAAAGGTCTCTATCTTAAGCAATTTTCTTAAGGGGACTCTACATCAACATAGGTAGATTCTGGTCCTCAGTGGTCACTGAGAGTTCGACTTTGTACAGGATTAGAGTCACACAACCGGGCAGACGTGCTCTTGCCTCCCATCTGGGGATGGCTGGGATGACTGTTTGATCACATAAGAAAATACACTGAGACCAGCTCCAGGTCTGTGAAGGCTCTGGGATCTTCTTCCCCCAAAGCAGGCATCTTGTTGGCCTGTATCTAACACAAATAATCAACCTCTGGCTTTGTCTCCCTGTATCTCCACTGGCTTTACTTAAGGTGGAGGCAGCAGCTCCAAGCTCATCTGGCCTTGAGAACCATTCTGGTGGGCAGAACAGGACGAACCGCTGAGTGAATGTAACCGTGCACCACCAGGCCTCTGCAAAGGCTCTGAGAAAATGCCTTCTCTCCTGTCAACCCTTTTCCTAACCCAGCAGAAGCACCTAGCACTCCAGAGGCTTAGCGGTCCACGCACACTGGCCTCGAAAGCCTCTGCCTACATAGCGTATTAACACTGCTTCCCATTGAGAGGTCTGGGGGGCCGGGACACCCCCCAGAACTGCAGAGGCAAAGAAGAGTGGCCCCCCAGTTCCGCCAGAACTTTGCATGAACCACACTAACACCTGTGAGTGTGATTAGAAGGCAAAGAACAGATGTTAGTGGTTGTTGGAATAGCAGGCAGCACCTGGGTAAAAGAATCGAAGGGTTGCACATAGACATGAGATCTTTTAAAATCCTACACCAAACCTGGGGTATAATATTACAAAATGAGGGCCAGTGGGTCTGCTGCTTGGACTGAGTGGCATCAACTGGGTGTCCAGTGACTCTAAGGGTTCGTAAGCTGCAGATGGAGGGGCAGAGCCTGGGGATTCAGACCTACGTATGTCTAGCTGGCAGCATGCTTATAAGTCCTGTATTCAGCCTGAACCCCTCGGGTGACCACCGAGAGTCAGAAATCTACCTGTGCAGATCCAAAGTCCACTTAGGAAAATCTGGCTCTTAAAGCCCCTTGTTGAAGCCTGGACAACCTGCTGTTTCCACATTTTAAAGGCTTTTATCCTGAGCATTTTTTTAAAACATCAAGCTATCACTGTCTTGCTAGTCAGGCCTGATAAACGCAAGAAGATAAAATTATAGGGCATCTCTCACCTTCAACTATTGCAAAGAGTATTTACATATTTTAAACCTTGCCTCCGTTGATGAAAATTGGGACTGTCCCAGGAAAATTAAAGAAACAAAAAGAAAACCAAAACTTCTGAGATCTTGCAAAGGTATAAGGCAAGTTAGAAGCTGGAAGAGCACCATTGCCGAGCCCGAAACGGGGAAAACCAGGGGTGTAATAATGGAACAAGTCCGGTCTGCCAGCTCTACAGCCCTGCTCATTAAGAGGATAGGCAGGGGCCCAACATAGAGCCTGGCCAGCCCAGACCTATCTAGGCACCAAACCTTACAGTTTGTGGCTTTAAAGTATCGTATCTCATAAAAAGGAGAGAGGGATAAAGAAGAAGAGAAGAGAATGGATTTCAATTTTTCTAAAAGTCCATTTTAACCATTGTTACAGCACGTTGAAAAACGAATTATTTAACCCCTTTTATGAAAGTGGGTTTCATAACAGCTAACTCATAGTTATGCGGTTATAGGAGAAGCTGCCTGACTCGGAGTTGGGGGAAACACCACCACCAAAACACAGTACCACAAGGTTTTCATCTTGAGAAGGTGAAGAGGATACTGGAGAAACCATCCACAAACCAGTAGCTTTGCTGTCATTCTGGAAAACCAGGGAACTTGTTCTTTAGGCTTTTCATAAGCCTTGTCCCTGCAGCTCTCTCATGAAACTGTCACTGGCAGTAATCCCCAAGTCCAGGAATGTCACATAATAGAATTTCCATGGCACTGTAACTGTGGCCAGACCTCCCCAGGGCCTGGCACTAAAGGGTTAATAAATGCATTGGGTGCCGTTAACCTCTGTTACTCCCTTGCTTTCTACCCCTGTGATTAGCATCTGGAAAGCCTGCCTGGTGCCGACCACTCTCCAGTACAGAATGCCCAGGCACACGTACAGTTCATAGCTCTCAGTCAAGCCAACTCATCGGGCACCGTGTACACGGCACGTTCTGCCCGCGGTGGGTTCTCCCCGAGCCTCAGGTCAGGTCAGGCTCTGGAGCTGCACACTTGCTCTGCTTATGGAATTGGAGACTTAATAGTGTACCCACTTGCAGTCTGGCCTTTGCTGCCCCAGGACTCCATTTCTGTAGAGAAGCCAGTGTTTAATCTTGGGTTTTTAGGCAGCTGGCAGCCAGCAGGGCATATGGGACATTTCTCTCTCCTCCATGTATAAGAAAAGCCAGTTTCTGCTCTACCTCCAGCAAATAAAACCAGAGGAAGTTGCTCAATCCAGTAGCAACAGATTGTCCAGGCCGCAGCCAAATGGTCATAATTAATGATGCTTCTGCTTCTCTTCTCCCTTTACTGATTAGAGAGGTTTGCTATATTAAGAACCTGTTTGCTTAATGACAGAATACAAGCAAGAAACAGAAATCCACAGACTGTAAAACGCAATCAACTTTGCTCTCCAGTACTGAGTACCGAGCTGCATCTATCACCCTTGTCAATATCAGTTTATCAGCATACAGCCTCTTCTGCAGCATCAACTGGACCTTTGCTAGGGAAAACCATTGCATGAGTTCTTTCCAAAATAGTCCAGAACTCAAAGCCATTTCTCCGTTTAAATCTACGCATCTTACATTTTCTTGTAAGGCAAAACATAAGAAGGCTGTCTACCTGATTTGAAGGATAACGTATTACTTTCTCATTTTTCACTTTGCATTTTAATAAAATAGATTCACCAGATTATAGACTTTTATGAGTAGAACTTACTACATAACAATTCTGTTCTGCACTAGACACATATTTGCCCAAATTAATTTCTACACACACAAAAAAGACAGAAAAAAGAAGTTGCCTGCTTAGTGAATCCAAGCTAAGGAATGGTCGTGTGCTCAGTGCGCTGTAGTCTTATACTCTTTTCAGCTTTTCGGATTTCGCCTGTTGGATTTGGGAGAGCCAGGGGAGGTTTTATTTCTGGTCTGGTCACAAGCAATTGGCCAGTCTTTCTAAAATCCTTGTCACTGTCTATTTTGAAACTCAACTTCCCGGTGAGTTTTGCTTTTCCTGTGAACTGGGTAGCAACCACTGGTCTGAATAATGTGTAGTCAAGTCAGTGCTTAAAACAAGTGGACACATAAATAAGGTCTACGCTGAGCCGCTGGGCGAGGGTGTTTGTCTCTCAGAGCCTGTGTTTGGCTCTGTTTCCTCTAAGTCGATTTCTGCCAGCCCCATGGGCTCTGGCACAGGCTGGGGAGGGGCTGAGGGGCTATGAGGAGGGACAGAGTGAGATGTGGGTGGTGATAATTCTTGGGCAGCTTTCCTACCATGTCTCATCTACCTTCTCCCTCCAAGACACTGTGTCTACATATTACCTGAACCTCAGCCAAAAGGCTTTCATTACATTAATCTCTAAGAAGACCTTGTAAAGATGTTTCACCCTGCACAGGTTTGGGAAGGCCCACTGGGTACCAAGTTTAGTTAGTCTGGCAGGCTCTGGGCAGGTCGAGCCTGGTCATAAAAAGGGGTGGGGAGAGGACTGGAGGCCTGAAGTCATGCTTCCTTAGCCCAAGGAAGCACAGGCTCAGATCCCAGATGTGCTGTTTAGACAAGGCCTCCATGAGGTGAGGCCAGATTTTGAGTGTGTTGTGTGTGTGTGTGTGTGTGTGTGGTGTGTGTGGGTGTGTGTGTGTGTGTGTGTGTGTGTGTGTGTGTGTGTGTGTGTGTGTGGTGTTCGTAGCCTTAAAGGTGATATGGTTTCCTGTTCTAGAGTCTAGAAGGTCTTGGATTCCTGGCACCTGTGAGTTGTTACAAGTTTAACAGTGCAATTTAGCTTGAGCTTAGGGCCAAGCCTAGAATAGAAACTTTTTTACCTGACGGCACTGGGGGCTGGGCCCTTAGGTCATTGGTCAATTGAGAAATGACGTTAAAGAGCAAAATCATTAAATCACTTAAAAATTACACATTTGTATCCAATTTTTTAATTTAGAAGCTTCTTCTTTTTTTTTTTTTTTTTTTTTTTTTTTTTTTGGTGGTCCGGGGGCCTCTCACTGCCGCGGCCCCTCCCGTCGTGGAGGACAGGCTCCGGACGCACAGGCTCAGTGGCCACGGCTCATGGGCCCAGCCGCTCTGCAGCATGTGGGATCCTCCCGGACCGGGGCATGAACCCGTGTCCCCTGCATCGGCAGGTGGGATCTCAACCACTGCGCCACCAGGGAAGCCCCTTAAAAAAGGTTTTTAAAGAAAGAGTTTGCTGATTGGAATTCCCTGGCTTATGTTCTGCACAAGCTACGCCTATCATTTACAATCTACAATTTCCAGTTTTTGTTTCCTTAAAACAGGAATGGCATTTGTTTGACACCCACTGAGGAATCTCAGTGCAGAATCTTTCTACATTTTTACAATTTTTCTCAGTCTTTTAGAGTTGTCTGGGCCACACCTAACCAAAGGCATTTTTTTTAAAGGAATTTGAACTTTTCTAATGTATTCAACCTAGTTTTCATTGAAACAACTTTCTTTCTTTTGTGCTCCTATTTCAATCATCCATGTACTATTTAATTAAATTATGTAAGCAAAATACCAACTACAACAGCACCCAAAGGTTTGAGAACAAATGCTCCTGAATCTTTTAAACCTGTGCCTCCATTGGAGACAGGAAGGGGCCCAGGTAAGCAGAAGGAGAGAGCCCACTAGCTTGGGGCATTCAGCCTGCCTTGGGCATTGGATGTTTACAGGGGAATGGCAGAGAGGTTGGCTTCTGTGGTGAGTTGGTGACATGAGGGTCAGTTAAGAGAGCTTCTACTATGATTTAGAACTTGCTCTTGGTACCAGATTGACTGATAAGGTATGCTAACAAGACCACAGGTTAGGGAGGTCCTGGTCCTAGCTTTTCAACCATCACCTCTAATTACAATAACCCCCGCCCTACTACTGCCTACCTCACAGAGTTGTTGTGCGAATCAAACGTGATACTCGGGGTGGAAGTCCTTTTAAAATCCAAGTTGCTGTTGATGATCTCTTAGCCTCTCTGCGGTCCCTATACTGGATGTTCTTGGATTCAGGCAGGGGTGTGAAAAATACAAAAGATTAAGCTAGTTTGGCTTGTGATAATGTGATACTGAATAGAACTGGCTCATGATCTTCTTTCCTCGGATTTAAAAATGAAGGCAGTGAAAGAGATACAGTCCTGTAAGATATATCAACGGTCCTCCATTAGCTAAGCAGTCCCTCAGGCTTGCCTGTCAGTCTCCCGCACACCATAAAAGGATGGCTGCAGCCCTGCGCTTGTAATTTAACACTAATGGCAGGATGGCAAGTAGCGCTGTGCGCAGACACTGTCTACAGCAGGGAGCTTACCAGGGCGCTTGGGCTGTGGCCTTTCTTCCTTCCCTTCCTCCACAGGGTCATCTTACATCTATTTTGCTTTTCCCCAAGTTGGGGCGAACACAGGTTGCCAACTACATTAGAGAACTGTGTGTTTTCGTTCATGGTTAACTTGCTTGATTAGTAAACTATTCATACAAGAAGCAATTACGAGCTGCATTTTAGAAAATTACGCCCAGTTAACAATAAGATTATGCCAAACACTGTGTGAAAGATGTTTTAGTTTGGGGTGGGGGAGGGGTTTTGTAGAGCAAGCATTCAGTGATCTTGGTGTAATGGTAACTAGGGGGATGGCCCTAAAAGGAAACATTTGTTTTCTCAAAACGTGCATTTGGAAATGCAAGTGTGCAGAGGGCAGCAGGAAAGATTCATCGTGGTCCCTGACGAGAAGTGCACGAAGCCGATCTCATCAGACATGCACCCTCATCACCATCAGATAATATTTATTAAGCCTCTCATTCTCTTGTGCATTTATGTGCAGCTGAGAGCAGCCCTGTAATGGCTCTGTGACTTATGGTGGTAACTAAGGTTTGATATAAAATGCCAGGTCTGGAGACAGCACGGACCCAGGGCTTTTGTTCACTCTCTGGGTGGGAAGACGGAGCACCTGTGGTGCTGCAAGAAACAAGGGGAAAGCAAAAAATTTAAAAACTTTAAAAAAATGTACTTTTAGTAGACAGAGAAAAATATTCAAGAAAATAGAGGAAAACCAAATAGACTAATAGTGATAATGACCGTGACGATTACTCTTAAGAATAGCCTCCACTGGTAATGATCCCGTCCGCATTTTACTGAATACTCCCCAAGGACTCATATGACTTTCTGAGGGGGGGTACTCCCCTTTTGTACAGATCAGGAAGCAGGGGTTTCAGAGAGGTCGGGACCTGCCCGAGTTTCCACAGCCCAGAGCGGCTGCGCTGAGATTTGAAGCTCTTTGACTTCAGCCTCTTCGACTCTAAAGCCCACGCATACTGACTCTGCCAGATACGGTACCATTATCTCTCATAATCCTTAGATCAACCCTTAGAATAATAAGGGTGATAAGCCCGGGGTCACACAGCCAGCATGCACAGAGCCAGCTGAGGCAGCCTAGAATCAACCCAAGGAGTCAGAGGTCAAGCCAGGGCTGGTGATTTTCACTCCCCCGACAGCCTCCACAGATGAGCACCCCGCATGTCATATCTGAGGTCCCTGCAGCCCTCAGGGTGGCAGGGGACAGCCACCCTGGGGAAAATTCCCGCAATGTCTTCTCAGTGCCCACCATCCTACGCTTCCTCTCTAGCCTGGTCCACGACGTGACTCCTCTTGGGCCTCAAATCTGAGGAGCACACGGGAGGGGAGCCCTTCATTGAACCTCACCCCCAAGAGAACCAGAGCCATTTTCCTCCCACAACTGTGCTCCACGGCTCAAGCGCACGGCAGAGTCTATTATTCAGGGAAGCGCGGTTGGTTAGAAGTCCTAAGGATAAAAGGTCAGTAGGGGATACAAGAAATTGGATTTATTTATAGTATGTGATCTAAGTGTGCTCAGAGGTATTCTCGTAGGTTGCCCAGAACGAGAGCATGTTTATAGCCAAGATGGTGCAGACGTCCTATTCCTTTTTATTAAGCATGTTTATTATGCAGCAATTGGGTTAAGCGATTGTCCAACTGCTGAATTACTATCCCTCTGATGGGCCAGCCTCACTACCCTCTGGACCACAGGGGCGGGTGTCCTAATGGCTTTTCCCGAAATGCACTGAGGGGGCCTGGTCTTCCCGTCCCCATCCTTAAGTGGTTATTCTCACTTTTTGAGAAAAGTAGAAGGAAAAAAAAAAAAAGTTTAGGAGAAGACATCAAAAAAGGGTGATCATAAAAATTGTTTCAACCACAGGGTCCACACCCTATACAGCACCCAAGTTCATTTTCCAGATGAATTTTGGGATAAAAGTCATCAAATTGTCCCTCAGTACTCAGGCTCCTTCTGTCTCATGGTCAGCAGAGATGAACCAGGAGGATAAAATAATGATAAAAAGTTACTGTGCTGGAGGCTCAGTTACTATGCTGAAGAATTTTAATTTGTTTAATTATCACAACCCTCCCAGGTGGTTGTGTTCATTATTCCCACATTGCAGACAACAAACCCAAGGATTAAGGAGATGAAACTACTCTCCATTGTAGACCACAGGAAGCCTTGATTTTATCGTAGAGAGAAGTCTGGTCCTTCAGTATTTTCTACTCTTAAACACAACAGCCTTTTTCCTAAAAAAGCAACTTTGAGAAATAACCATGCCACTGTTTGCCTACTGTCTGCACGATCCCTTGTCAAGCGTCGGAACAGCAAGGCTTGAGTTATATGACCTGAAAGTGAGCTTGGTTTTGGAGTAAAACAAATGATGGTGCTGCCTTGACTCTCCAAAGGAACTCAGAATCACTAAGTGCTACGTTCACCCTGATATAACGTAGGGGGTGCCGTGTGCTGGGGCCGGGAATAGGTGCAGACAACAGCTGAAGCCTGGAGCAAATGCCTGTCCCTGGGCAGCAAGAATACCCTCCAGCTGTGGCCTCATTGCTGAGATGACCGTGACCTGGCAAAAGATACCCAAATGCTGTTGGGATGCACAGCCTTATGTTGTTCTTAAGCAACACCAAACTTCAACTAGAAATTCTCTGGAGCTGACTAAGAAGGGTGAGGCAACTAGAACCCCGTGTCATCTTGGGGTGATGCAGGAGAGGGGCTGCAGCCCCTGCCGGTGACCTCTCCCGTGCTTTCTTCTCAGGCGGGCAGCTCAGAGCCAGCCTCCCCGCCACCCACATCACAGACACAGCTGCATGTAACACAAAGCAGAAACGGACTGTGGGCCCCAAGTCCCTGGACTGCACCTTAAAGAGGAAGGAGCCCAGCCACATGGGACTTCCTCTGACTGTTGCCGTTTCTCTGTAACAGAAACAGGGCTCTGAGCCAGAGCTGGCTCGCTGAAGAATCTCACTGCACCCAAGGATCCTGGGACCGCATCCCCAAGGTATGCTCCATAAGTTCCATGGTTACCGTGTTTGTGTACCTGGTTCGGGGCCTCCTATTTATTGACTTTAGTGGTCTGACAATACACCCCGGAAAATCCCAGAAATATAATACCGTGAATTACAATTCCAGTGACAAGATGACACAGTGCCTTCTCCCTGATGCTATATGCCAACACTTTTATTAAGCGTAACGATAGTGTACAATTATATGATAACGTAGGCCTCCCCATTTTGCCACTTACTTCACAGAATGGTGACGTAGGGGTTAATTGGAGGCATAGATAAGAGACCTGATTAGAGTTAAGAGTTGGGGTTGAAGTGGTGAGAACAGGGGGCCATTTGTAAAATAAAGAACCTTCTTAAGAGAAAACCAATTCACTCCCTGTTCCTACTGAAGCTCTTCTGACCTGGCTGCTGTTCACCCTGTGGGGGCAATAGGCTTATTCGAGCTCTAGGAGATTAGGGATAAAAGAGGTAAGTTGGGTAAATATTCTTTCTGTATCTCCAAAATCTAGGTGAGAACCTGGCACTTGCCTCTGATGCATTATTTGGATGAATAGGTGGATGGAGAAATGGGAGTACCTCAGCCTACCCTCAGTTTTCTTTGGCAAAATATTCCTTTGTGTTCCCTTTCAAGTGCTTCAGGTATTCATATTTATAAACAAAAACAAAATCCCCCAAATATAGAGCTATTCTTCTTTCTTCATAGAACTACGGAGAAATTACATGGATAATATTTTTGAGTGCTTTGGGAGGCCTTTTATTCAAAGCAGTGGTGGTCCAATGTGAAAATCTTACAGAACAGGGACTATTTCTATTTTTACTGCTTTCTGCTAATATCTAGCACTCTCACTTGAATACTTGGACAGTTCATAATACTACTTAATTATGAAAATGCAGTAAATATTGTTGTTCCCTAAAGATATGGCTATCAGTAATAGAGGATTTAACCCAATAAAGTACTGGCATATCTGATAGAGTAAAAGACAGCATTCATTTGACCAGCCTTTTCAAGATCATGTAAAAGAAAAAAAAAAAAAAAAAAGAGGAAAAAAGAAAAATTATAACTCAGAGATACTGCACTCCACGTGCTTAATTTGCAGGGCTTTGTGGTTGAGAAAAATAGATGCCGCGATCTGCCTTTGTCGAAAAGGTGACATTTGGGTTCATTAAAGGTGTACAATAGATTTTCATAAAGGCTATTTTTCTAAGTCATTAAATTGGTTTTTAGGAACTTTACACTCTCCTTCATTTGAACAATTATTAAACTGTAAAATAGAATTGTACAATTGCTAAAACCGTAATCTGAAAATTTACAGCCAGGTATAAAATGCTGTATTATTAAACTATAATGAAGATGCTCAAGCCCATTACAACTTTTTAAATGAATTATAAAACCCTTTACTGCTGGTAAAATATCTTAAATTACAGTATTGTGTATTCTAACAATATGTTGAACCAAAGTTTGCTACAATGCAAATATGCCACTCACAAAGAAACCGTTACTTGAATTAAGTCTGCAGAAGCCCGAAATCTGATAGCATCTGATTCAGCAAGGCAGACAACACCTGAAGTTTGCAGGCTGGGTGAGATAGCTGGTCCCCTGAGGGAGGTGCCTTTCCCCACATTCCTTCCACCACAGAACCAGCCAACAGTCAGAGCCTCTCATATTCAAAGGCTGTACAGGTGACACTTAGCAGGGCCCTGGGGATTGAGGAAATGCTTCTGGTAATAGCAATATTCTCCCCTTAAAGTCACCCCATAGGTGAGATTTTTTAAATGTCAGATGTTTAGTTGCTGAGTACCTGCCACTTACATGTATGTTACGGGCTGTATGGTGTCCCTCAAAAATTCATAAGTTGAAGTCCTAACCTTTAGTACCTCAGGGTGTGACTGACTATGGATGGAGACAGGGTCTTTAAAGAGGTGATTAAGTTATAATGAGGTCATTAGGGCAGGCCCTCATCCAATCTGACTGGTATCCTTATACAAAGAGGAAATTTGGACACACAGACACCAGGGTGCACACACACAGAAGAAAGGCCATGTGAGGACACAGCAAGAAGGCAGCCATCTGCAAGCCAAGGAGAGAGGCCTCAGGAGAAACCAAACCTGTTGACACCTTGACCTTGGGTTTCCAGCCTCCAAAACTGTGAGAAATACATTTCTGTTGTTTTAGCCACCCAGTTATGGTACTTTGTTATGGCAGCCCCAGCAAACGAATATAATGTATGACACTGCACTCTGTGATATAGGGTGATATGCATATGTACCTGCTAGGAAGCCGGGCCTCCGAGACGAAATTCCTGTTTTTTGGTACCAGTTATACCCTGCAAGTTTCCATTTCCAATAGGGTTTGAATACACAGCTGAAAATGCCTTTTGGCATCCTGGACTGTATGGCAGCCTTAAGAGAGTAATACCCAATTTTGAGCTCTGAATTCAAGCACTCTCCTGGATGAAGGGCTTTGAAAACACTCTATAAGCAGTTATTTCAAAAAGTGTTTTTACAACAGCCTATTTCCTCCCAGGGCTAACACGGGTGGATTCTGGGATGTAGCTTCCCTCTGAGCTCATCCGCTGGCACCTAAAGCCAGGAAGATTAAATCCCAGGAGGCCACTGTCAGTCTCTCCATTGCTGCGAGTAGCTGGGCCCATCACACAGGGCCCCAGGGCCACTTGGCAGGCTGGTCCTGAGCTCCGTCAGGAGGCTGCCAGGGGAGCCCAGAAGCAGCCTGGGTGGTGTGCCCTGTGGCTTCGCACTTCTGCTAACGTAAGACCCTCCCACAGCTCATTTCTCCCAGGACTTAAACTCGCTCTAAGCAGGAGAGCATTATGCGAAGGAAATGCTAGGTATAGCCAAGATTTGGAATTTTCTTTATGAAACGAAAACAACAGTGGGTGCTAGAAAACACTGTGGATTACACAGAAATGATGGCAACCTCACAGAAACCATAAACCAAATGCCACAAAAAACATGCTGCACCAAGACCATTTTCTTAAACAAAAGGCCCAGGAAACGGCATCTAGAAGCCACAATCATTTAGATTCAGTGCATGTGCTAAAGGCTCAGTGCTGATCTGTCTGGTCAGCCGTCAATCTCAGCCCCTCCTAAAACTCCCCCATCCTCAAAGTCCTTGCATGAGAAACCCAGGTGTGGTTTGGTATAAGCACTTCCATCTACTGTGGTCGTCCAGCAAAAGTCTCCTTTGACATGTCACCTGCAGGGTACTCATCTGGGATGCTGGATGCAGACAGGGTGAGGGTGGGAGGTTCCGAAGGCCGCGGACTCCTGCGGGCCCCTGTATTAAGGGAACCTGGTCAAGAGCCTCGGTTAACACCACGTATAAGTCTCTACCCCGGGTGTCACTCTGAGGGGAGTGCTGCCTTGGGGAAATTAATTTAAGTGTCCCCAGTTGGGCATCACGTGGTCACCAGAGCCCCGTTTCATTGTTCGCGCTGGCACGAATTAGGAAAGATTTGGTCCAATGCACCCGTCTACTCTTCAATCTCCTGAAGCCCCTCCAGGGAGAAGGAAACCTGAAAAGACTCTTACATGCCTCCATTTTCCATGTTGGCAGAAAGAAAAGGGGGTTTTTGAGGCAGCACTCGTTTCCCAGGCAGTGGTCTTCAACCAGGGGCGATTTTGTCCTGCAGGGGACGTTTGCTGTGTGGCGGGACATCTTTGGTTATCACAGTCGGGGAAAGGGGCTCCTGGCATCTAGAGGGTAGAGGCCGGGGTGCTGATCAACATCCTACAAGGCACAGGGCAGCCCCACAACAAAGAATTACCAGGCCAAAGGGCAGTGGGGCTGAGGTTGAGTAAGCCTGATCTGGAGATCCGTTCAGTTCATAGCCAAGAAGTCACTAAACAACCTTTATTGAAGTTTCCACGATTGGTAGTGAGGTGTGTAGCCCATCTTCAGCAAAGATGCCAGGGAAGCAAGTGACTTCCCCTGGAGAGGCATCTGACACTAAACTATATTTCAAAACCATCACTGTGACAAGGCCTCACATTTTCTCATTTACCCTACAGGTGCAAAGCCCCATAGGCCACCAATATCAAAAAAAGCCACTGGAAAACAGGACCCACAAGCAATGCACAGTTTAGCCTGGCCCCTTGGAGCACTTCTCTGTTACTAAAGGTGGGACAAAGGGGGCCAGTGATACTCAAGTGCTAAAAGCCCTTTGAAGCTTACAGCTAATAAAATCTTCCTCAGGGCAGAGCACTGTCCTGAGAATGCATGACAAGTAGGATCACATTTAATCCTCATAATACCCGAGGAGGCAATCTTACTGCCATCCTCATTGCACAGGTGATAAAACTGAGGCAGAGAGGATAAGTAATTTGCCCAGGGCTTCATGGCTGGTAAGTGGTGAAGTGAGCCCATGCTCAAAATTTCAACTCCAGCTTCCTTGTGAGAAGTTTCACAGTGTGTCCCTAGAATTAAAATTAAAATTCTGCTAACTTTTATTCCCGGTTCCTAGGAGATAAGTTCTAAACCCTTGGAAGTTCATGAGTGATAGGAGTGTTTTGATTATGGTTATGGTTATGGTTCTGTTTAGACCAACTGTGGGTCAAGGGGTTGGGGCTTTGAGCCACATGAGGTCAGCCTGATCTCCTGACCTCCAGGGAGCAAACAGGAATCAAATATTGCGTTCAATCACATGCCCAATGGATCAATCAACCATGCCTATATAATGAACCCCAATAAAAACTGGTCACTGAGGCTCAGTGGAGCACCCTGGCTGATGAACACACTGATGCGCTGGGAGGGTGGCATGCCTGAATCCCACAGGAATTTCACAGGGAGGGGGCATGGAAGCTCTCTTCCCAGGCTTCGGCTTAAGTGTCTCTTCATTTGGCTTATCCTGATTTGTACCCTTTAAAATAAAACTGTACTTGTAAGTATAGTGCTTTCCTGAGTTCTTAGTCATTCTAGGGAATTGAACCTGAGGGCATCATGGGAACACCTAAGTGTGTAGCCAGTTCGTTAGAAGAGACTGGGAACTCCTGAAGTATGGCTGGCATCTGAAGTGGGCAGTCTTGTTGGGGACCATGCCCTTAACCTGCAGTATCTGTGCTAACCAGGGGGCCAGTGTCAAAAGTGAGTTGTACTGCAGGATGCCAGCTGGTGTTAGAATAGGCATCATTCGCTTCCTTTATGCTTGTTTATGACCCGGCCTGGCACCTCAATCTGCCAGATGTTCGACAAGAATTTAGGGACTGATTTAGTCTCTATTGAATGAATAATGTTATCCAGAAACAAAAAGGTAAAATGCTCCGATTTAGGTATTACAGTGTAGCCAGTTAAAATGCATAGAGGAGAAACATGCTGCTGTTCTATTTCTCTTCTGATCAAGCCTCTCTGTGTCTCAGGTCTACTGTCGGAGAAATGGGAATAATAATAGCACTGACCTCATGAAGTTACTGTCAAAATTAGTTTATATATATACGTATATATGCACACATACAAATATATATGTATTTATATAGTGTGCTTAGAGTAGTACTTGACCCATGGAAAGTACTATTTGCATATATGCTTTATTAATACAAAAACACAAAAAGCAGAGGTGATGCAAGTTACCGAAGAAAATAGCTCTAGGATCTGTCATACGATTAGATCGTTTGTAATGTTTCCCAAAGTGGGGTTTGGGAACCAGTGGTGTATATGACTTTATTTAGGTGGCATAAAAACATTTTTACTGCTTTCATTTTAATATTTATATAATGACTTTTTAATATAGAGAGAGCTATTGCATTGATTCACGTTTCACAAATGTTATTAACAGTATATTTCGATACTGAGTTTAAAGATGAATATTAAGCAAACAATAGCACTGGTGGAATGCAGTATGGGAAAGCCTGTAAATTCCTGGTCTTTGAGGCTAAGAGGCAGGGCTAGCTCTCAAATACCATCTTTTCTGCAAATAAGAGTGTTTCCTGTTTACAGTTGTGTCACCTCTTCCCACTGTCAGCACTAGTTAAAGAGATATGGCAATGGCCTCTGGCAGGTGGTCATACTCTGACACCCAGGCTGGACCAAGACCTGACTACTGTCACAGCTCCAAGTTCACAGCACCAAGAATCTGATTGTTAGGAGGATCTCTTGAGAGACTCCTGCGCATGGAGAGATGGAATCTGAAACAGTTCTTAGCCCAGTTCAAGACCTGATCCTTTCTTTATTGTCTTGTGGTTTCCTTCTCTTCTTGGCCTGGTGTCCATAGAATATCCCACCCCTTCCCCTCCATCCTTGGGACTTTCTACAATGACCGCATCTTAGAACCAGCAGGATATCACTCGGTTCAAAGCCTTCTTACAAATGAAGGAAGCAAAACCGAAAGAGCTCCATCTTTTTCCATCCATGTGTCCCTACCCCCACCCCAATCCCTGGGAACAACCTTCCTATATGGCCCCAGGGTCCACAGTTAAAGCTCTAACATGTGTCACCAAACCACGATAACAGTGGTGTCCACTTCCAAGTGCAGAGGGTTGGCCAGTCGTGCTAGGCCCTCTGCATACTGGCATTAGTTCTTTAATCCTCACAACAAACCCCAGAGGTGGGTGATAGCTTGAAGGAGACATTCAGAGACGGTAAGAAACATGACCCAGGTCACAGAGCAATAGGAAGTGAGCTGGGAACCTCACACCAGTTCAACCAACTCCAAAGCTCATGCTACCCCCCAGCAAAGCAACTCCTAGGCTGTCAGCCACAGGGTGAAATGGAGGTACCGGAGGGTGGCTTTAACCACTGGCAAGGGTGGCGTGAGTACAGGGGATGAGTATCCCCGCGCTACGGGCCTGGTGTGGAAATAAGCGCCTCTCTTCATCTCCTTCCAGCTTCCCACCTTCCCACCAGTCAGCCTGTGCAAAATCCCACCACCCTGGCCTTGCTCTCAAGTACGCTTCTCCAGAACATTAAGAGGACGCCAAAGCTCCCCATTGCTCTGCTAGCATAAATTGCAAGAAAAACATTTAGAATATTGATTAAGTGCTTCATGCTAGAAGATTTAAATTTACCTCCTGTATTTCCAGGATTAGCTGACAAATGGGGTCAGCCTGCTGGCACAAATGATTTACAAAACACCCACTGGCAGCTTTCCTTTTTAAACTCAACACTTAAAATTTTCACTTGGTCACAGCCAGTGGAGTCCTGGGTATTCAGCAGGTTTGGATAACCACCTTCTTGCCACATTGAGACTTGTGGGGTTTGGCCCTGGGAAGAGCTTCAAAATCATTTCCAGTCTGGTCTGGCCCTATCCAGTACAGATGGACTCTGTTTAGGTCTGAAGAGGTACCGGAGCGGTGAGGGGGTAACACATGCTGTTCCTCCAGGATGGAAGGCCTTGTTTCAGATAGAGATTTTTGCAGTATTCTAATCTTCAGTGTTCTAATTCAATATTCAAATATTCTTCATATGTAGGAGTTAAACAGGTTATAAGCAGGTGTTAAGGAGCCAAAGCTCATCTGCCCCCTGCCCCTACTACCAATCTGTAAACGTTGTGCTACAACATACAAGTGCCCAGTGCATTTCTATAAGCTTCAAACTGTACTTGGCCAAGAGAGGGATTGTACTGAGGCTTTCCTGGGAGGCCAGGGACGTACAGACCTAGACTGAAATCCACTGAATCCAGGTTCTCTGCTCCAGGAAAGATGCCCACCTCAAGGCGTTTGCCCCCATGGCCCACAGATGGCCAGCACTGTTCCTCTTAGGGCTAGCATAGTCTGCCAAAGTAGGTGACACAATTGCGAAGGGGGGGTAAAGGGACAGGGAGCCTTTGCACTGCTAACTTTAGCAGTAAGCATTCTTGCAAAAGCTATTCATTTGGACCCTGCTCACATCTCTTTTATGACTGAGAAAGCTGCTTTGCGAATTCCTTTTTCTACAGAACGCTGCTTAAAAGTCCCATTAAGATGAGCGGAGGAGACGTAAACTTGAGATCCACAATTGCTGTACCTCCATGTCTCACTCATAGATATGTTTTTTTTTCTTTTAATAATTTATTTATTTATTTATTTATGGCTGTGTTGCGTCTTCGTTTCTGTGCGAGGGCTTTCTCTAGTTGTGGCAAGCGGGAGCCACTCTTCATCGCGGTGCGCGGGCCTCTCACTATCGTGGCCTCTCTTGTTGCGGAGCACAGGCTCCAGACGCGCAGGCTCAGTGATTGTGGCTCACGGGCCCAGTTGCCCCGTGGCATGTGGGATCTTCCCAGACCAGGACGCGAACCCGCGTCCCCTGCATTGGCAGGCAGACTCCCAACCACTGCGCCACCAGGGAAGCCCATAGATATGTTTTATTTGGTTCACAAAAAAACTGACTTTGGATGTGGCTCACCCTGTTCCCTGGAGCCCCCAGGAGGTGCTCACGGCTACCTATACCCTTCTGCCTGCCCTGCTCTGAATGTGTGCCCCCGTCCATCAGACTTTCTCCTCTCGGTCACACGTCACATCTCTTCCTGAGGAAAAGCACAGAGACAGTGAAAACTTCTCAGGGGTCCTCAGCCTTAGTCCCAAGGCTGTATTCCCCAAGTTTCTACAACCCTATTTGACCATGGAAATCAAGGGCCTAAAGTCCACTTTAAGAGGTCTTCACTTTAAGCCACCAGAGTTAAGTGATGTATAATAATGCAAAATAGAGATTTTTCCAACACCTACACTTCCCAAATTTACTTTAAATAAGTGACAAGTACAGTCCATTTGATTTAAATATTCTGAGCTTTTCCAGCTACCAGACCACTCAAGTGCACAGAAGATGAAATAATTGGTAGGATTCTTAACGTTTTTTTGTCATGTGACCTCTTTGTGCAAGTCAAAGCGATATGCCAGCAATAGCACAGCCTGCATCATGCTTGTTACTAATATGCCTGCCAATTAATCCTGACATGGGAGCTTGGCTGGTTACCCAAAACCTGGTATTTTATCATCTCAGGGGGATAGCTCTTGGACTTTTCCATGACATTTTATACTAATCAACCAACTTTCCTTTTTTTTAAAGCTGAGCCTTTCATAGGAACTGCAGATGAGTCCCATATACACCACACGCAAGGCCACTCATTTTCCCCAAACAGAATTGTGTTTGGTTTGTTGATAATTACACTTTGAAGCTGATTTTTGAAAATGTTTATTCTTATTTCTTCCCTTCCAAGGGGAAATCTATCTCAAATGTTAAGACAGAAACCCAAGTCCCTCAGAGTTTTCTCATATTATTGTATATTTAAAAATATTACAAGAGGGTGCTTCTCGAGGGTAGTGAACTTTAGAGCTGCCAAAGATAGTTGACTTGCTCCAAATCTGTTACCAATGGATCCCAAGCTGGTTTAACTCAGTTCTATTCTGAGTAATGACACGTGTGGCTGGGACAAACGCCACTCTAAGATATTTCTAGGACCCCCTGGCAAATGGTAATTTATCTGAAGATAGCCAGGCAGGCAAAGGAAGGACAGATGGGAAGAATAAGTCTCCTGGGAGCCCTACGTTGAAGCAAGAGTCTTAAATCAAGGCCAGGGACCACATTCTCATAGGCTAAGTCCCCTCTCATCACTCACCCACTCACCCCCAATCCTCTGGCTTCCAGTGATTCTTTCAACCATTCTTAATATAGGTCACTCTAAAGAGATAATCAAGCTGCAACAAATTTTAGTGGCAAACTTTTAGTCTTTCCCCTATACCCTGTCTGCTGGGATTTCAGCATGAAGCATCCCAGCCTACAAGCTTTCTGTTTTTCCAATGATTTGAAGCACCCCCTTCAGGAAGCACTGGGACATATGGGTCTCTCAAATCCAGCTTCTCCCTTCCTCTTTTACTATTATTCCCCGCCCCCAGATTTATTGAGGTATAATTGACAAATAATAATTGTATTTACTTCAGGCATACAACTTGATGTTTTGATATATGTATACATTGTGACAGGTTTACCGCCATCAAGCTAATTAACATATTCATCACCTCACATAGTTACCATTTTGGGGGGTGGGGTAAGAACAACTAAGATGTACTCTCTTGGCGAATTTCAAGTATATAATATGGTACTGCTAACTATAGTCACCGTGCTCTATGTATCCAGATCTTGTTCAACTTGCATGTCTGAAAGTTTGTACCCTATAACCAACACCTCCCCATTTCCCCACCCCCAGTCCCTGGTAACCACCATTCTAGTCTCTGCTTTAAAAAGTTCAACTTTTTTAGAATCCACATATAAATAAGATCACAAACCTGGAGGACATTATACAAAGTGAAATAAGCCAGACACAGAAAGACAAATACTGCATGACCTCCTTTACTATTTTTTTACTTCTTACTCTCTGCCCATTCCTAATTCAAAGAAAGAGCCCAGGTTGTCCAAGGTCATGGAACAAGGCAAAAAGTACACTGGCCTCAGAGTCAGAAATCCTAGCCCTACTACAGAATTACTGTGTGATCTCAGTTATGTTCCTAGCCTGTCCCTGCCTCATTTGCCTCATCTGTAAAAGAGAAGGATGTTTATCATGCCTGACTTTGTGGGCTGTTGTGAGGACTAGAGGGCACAATGCATGCGAAATGTTTTGCAAAATGAAACACACTATATACCTGTTAGTGCAGCTCACACCAATGTTCCCTAGTGTAACACCCCAAGCAAGGCACAACGCCACCATCCATCTCTTGCAAAGGGCCAAATGGCCAACTGACTTGGGATTAAGCATTGCATGTGACATTCTGGAGTATTCACTCTGTCCCAAGCACTGAAACATTACCCCCATTTAATCCTCTTAATCTAGCAGCTAGGCAGTCGTAACATTTTGTAGATGAGGAAGCAGAGGCTTGGAGAGGTCATGATGCTGGTAAGGGCAAGAGCCTGGGTCCGCACACAGGCTCGGCTGTAAAACCCAAGCCCTCACCCCCGGCCTCATGCGTGCAAAAATGGGCTCAGACAGGTAGTCATCGCAGGAGGTAAGGTGAGGTTTTGTGGAACCCTTAAGAGCTCCCTAGAAGTAAAATGCTGTTTAGCTCCAAGATGTGTGGATTGTGTGTGTGTCATCGGGGAGAGAGGTGTGGCCGCCCCTCCTTCCTTGGTGTTCCCACGTCTCCATTTCCCCCTGTGCTGAGAAGTTAAATGGAAGCCCTGAGAGAAACATCATGCTTTAGTTTTTACTTTAATTTTACTTTGCCCCTCTGTTTATGAGGCAGAGTTCCTATCACTAATACAGCAGAAGGAAAGGCTGTTTCTTGGGAAAAGAGCTCGTCTCCCCTGACATTGCCAGGGTGACCTTGCAGTGGCACAGAGTCCCCCTGACAGGGAGGGGTGGTCAGGCAGATCTTGTTGGAGGTAAATACCATGTGACCAAGCCAAGCACTGTACCCCGAGAATCAGAAGCCCGGTGATCTGGTGGGGCCGGGGGCAGGGAGATGCGGAGAACACCTCCGCGTGGCTGTCAGACTCCTCTCTCATAGGGGAAACTAATTTCACTGAGTTTCCAGTGATGAGTATTCTTCTGAGATGCCATCTATTAACTGAGTCTGACCTTCCAAAAATGCTGACAAGCTGCATCTTGCCCACTATTTGTACGTTCACTGAGGACAGAATTTTTTTTGAATGCCCATCTCCATGAAGTTTCCAGAACACAAAAGGAGCTTAATAAACAGGGTGAACACTGCCTCTGCCATCATGCTCTGTGCACTTAGACACGAGCAGAGAAGAAACCGGTTTCGCTGAAGCCAAAGCTTGCCTCTTCTTGTGGTCAGGAACCACCTCTGGCCACTGTCATCAGCTCATCCTAACAGGGTCTTACCCTCATCTGGCCACCTGTCTTTACAGATGCTGGAAGCTGAGTGGACCAGACGAGAACAGAAGGCTGACCTAAGAGGAAGCAGGACGCTGAGGCCTGGCCAAAGATAAAAAAGAAACTATGCTCTGTGGTGCTATGTCTGCCTCTAGACCCACCTCTAACCAGCTGGGGGACTTAGTGCAAGTCACTCCCCCTCCCTGAACCGCAGGGCTGTACTGCAGGATGGGGCAGTTAGATGCCATAATATTCCCCAAGCTTCCTCCTAGTTCTGGCATTTCCTGCACAGTGCACTGGAGATGGGAAGGGCTCAGGAAACACTTTAGAAGTATGAAGAACATCTGGTTGACCTTAGCTTGTGTCTTCCCTACCCGCCTTCTCCTCAGGCTTGTGTGTGGGTGTATATGATGGTGTGTGTTGGTGGGGACCCAGGAGGACAAAGACAGAGACTAAAGCTCAGCTGAATGGCAGGTAGGATAACTAAGAAAAAGAGGCGAGTGCTGCGGGTGAGAAGATAGCAAGCAAATCACAAGTGGAAAAACTGCCCGAATACGTTCTAGGACACAGACTGGGTTGTGAGTCAAGAAGGTATTTGGCAGAGAAGTTTCTGGTGAGTGTTCTGGTGAGGCTGATCCTCGGCAGGGCCTGGGCCGGGGGTGGTGGGGAGATGGGAGGATGGATTCCAGTGACAAGTGTGAAGTGACAGCACAGTGCCTGGCACAGGTCCCCTCCCCTGGCATGGCAGGAGGCAGAAGTCACCATGTGGTCACTGCTGCCTCTCAAATCGAGGAAGAACCGTGGAAAGAACACAAGCCTCTAGATTCCAGGGCTGGTTCTGTGACTCGCTGGTTCTGCAGGCTCAAGCCAAAGCGTCCCCCTTGCTGAGCCCCATGTCCTCCAAGGCTCCAGTAACAACACAATCAAGGCATCTCTCTAGCAGCTGTCAGGAGGGTAACATCCGAAGAGGTGAAGTGTGTGAAAATACTCGGTGAGTATATGAATATGTTCCAAAATAGCTGAATACTCATTATGATGAAAAAAATCAACAAAAAGGCAGAATCAATACTCTGCTTTGACTAAAGTTAGGAAACGACTGTTTGTAAGTCATTGTGGTTCTTTCTCTTGGAGCTCTGAATCAACTCCAAAGAAGTCTTTGGGCCGTTCTCACTGGACTCGATTCACACGAGGGGTTTTCAGTGCAGTGCCTCACAGCTCCTCAAACCACGAAAGAGCATCTCCTTCTGCTTCCTGAAGAATGAACCCGAGTAGGAAGCTACATTTGCCTTAACACTTTGATAGTAACACTGTCTCTGGCTTATCTTTAGATAGAGTTAAATATTCCACATTCAGTCTAAATGGCAATGATGTTGACAAAGCCAAGAGCCCCCAAGACAACCCACTGAACGGGAGAAAATGTTTGCAAATGATATGACTGACAAGGGATTAATATCCAACATATATAAACAGCTCATACAACTCAACATCAAAGAAATCAACAGTCCGATTAAAAAATGGGCAGAAGAGGGAGACTGGTTCAAGATGGCGGAGTAGAAGGACATGCTCTCACTCCCTCTTGAGAGAACACCAGAATCACAACTAACTGCTGAACGATCATCGACACAAAGACACTGGAATTCACCAAAAAAGATACCCCACATCCAAAGACAAAGGAGAAGCCACAATGAGATGGTAGGAGGGGTGCAATCACAATAAAATCAAATCCCAAAACTGCTGGGTGGGTGACTCATAAACTGGAGAACACTTATACCACAGAAGTCCACCCACTGGAGTGAATGTTCTGAGCCCCACATCAGGCTTCCCAATCTGGGGCTCAAGCAACAGGAGGAGGAATTCCTAGAGAATCAGACTTTGAAGGCTAGCGGGATTTGATTGCAGGACTTTGACAGGACTGGGGGAAACAGAGATTCCACTCTTGGAGGGCACACACAAAGTAGTGTGTGCATCAGGATGCAGGGAAAGGAGCAGTGACCCCATAGGAGACTGAACCTACCAAAGCCCCAGCCCTCGTCAATGGCAGAGTCAGTTCCAGAGCCCACCCTTCTCTCCACTCTAGAGAACATCACGGTCTCCATCTCTCATGGTTAAAATGCACTTTTGAGACTCAAACCTGAGCAGCATTCTATCATTCTCCCTCCATCTCTAAATGCATTTCAGAAAATGCACCTGTGTTCCCCGCAGAAGTAAGCACTGACAGGGAGCTCAGGCCCCTACCCTTACCTGTAAATTTGCACAAGGTGGTAAAACATGAGTGGGGATTTCATTCTCAGAGCCTGCTGGCCCCAGGGGCTTGTTCTTGACCCGGAAGGCTGTGGTGGTGGTGGCAGTGGTGGTCTGAACTGGGAGGGCTGGCTGCCACACGGTCACATCTGAGCCATTGCCAAAGGCTTGAATTGCATTTTCTGCAGTAAAACAGGAGAAAATCCAATTTTAGTCAAGCAGCAAATGTAACAGACAGTCTACATGAAGGCAGAGAGGCACACTAGAAATTCTGATGAGAGCACTGGGCTTCTGTGAACAAAACCCATCCATCCATCCACCCTCCACATGCTGAAAGCCAGCCATGGGTCAGGTGCTCAAAAATTAATTCATTCATTAAACCCTGAGCTGGACACTTAGCTATGCTCTAAGTACAACAAATATGTATTGTGTCCCTATTCATGTATCAGGTGTGGAGCAAGATCCTTACCCTGAAACACCCATCAGTCGAGCCTTTTGAAAGCCAGACTCAGACCTGTTATTTGGGATCACAGTCAATGTTCCATCTTCCAAGAAAATGCTTGTGTCAAAATTCTATACTAAAAGCAAACTATTTAGTGTTTTTGCTTGTTTTCTGTATTTTCTTTTTTTAATTTATTCTTTTATACAGCAGGCTCTTATTAGTCATCCATTTTATACACATCAGTGTATACATGTCAATCCCAATCTCCCAATTCATCAAACCACCCCCCCACCCCCACCGCTTTCACCCCCTGGTGTCCATACGTTTTTTTCTCTACTTCTGTGTCTCAATTTCTGCTCTGCAAACCGGTTCATCTGTACCATTTTCTAGGTTCCACATATATGTGTTAATATCTTTGTTTTTCTCTTTCTGACTTACTTCATTCTGTATGACAGTCTACAAATGCATCCACGTCTCTACAAATGACCCAATTTCGTTCCTTTTTATGGCTGAGTAATATTCCATTGTATATATGTACCACATCTTCTTTATCCATTCATCTGTCGATGGGCATTAGGCTGCTTCCATGACCTGGCTATTGTAAATAGTGCTGCAATGAACATTGGGGTGCATGTGTCTTTTTGAATTATGGTTTTCTCTGGGTATATGCCCAGTAGTGGGATTGCTGGGTCATATGGTAGGTCTATTTTTAGTTTTTTTTAAGGAACCTCCATACTGTTCTCCATAGTGGCTGTATCAATTTACATTCCCACCAACAGTGCAAGAGGGTTCCCTTTTCTCCACACCCTCTCCAGCATTTGTTTGTAGAGTTTCTGATGATGCCCATTCTAACTTGTGTGAGGTAATACCTCATTGTAGTTTTGATTTGCATTTCTCTAACAGTTAGTGATGTTGAGCATCTTTTCATTTGCCTGTTGGCCATCTGTATGTCTTCTTTGGAGAAATGTTTATTTAGGACTTCTGCCCATTTTTGGATTCGGTTGTCTGTTTTTTTAATATTGAGCTACATGAGCTGTTTATATATTGTGGAGACTAATCCTTTGTCCGTTGATTCCTTTGCAAATATTTTCTCCCATTCTGAGGGTTTTCCTTTTGTCTTCTTTATGGTTTCCTTTGCTGAGCAAAAGCTTTTAAGTTTCATTAGGTCCCATTTGTGTAGTTTTGTTTTTATTTCCATTACTCTAGGAGGTGGATCAAAAAAGATCTTGCTGTGATTTATGACAAAGAGTGTTCTTCCTATGTTTTCCTCTAAGAGTTTTATACTGCCCGGTTTTACATTTAGGCCTCTAATCTATTTTGAGTTTATTTTTGTATATGTTGTTAGGGAGTGTTCTAATTTCATTCTTTTACATGTAGCTGTCCAGTTTTCTCAGCACCACTTATTGAAGAGACTGTCTTTACTCCACTGTATATCCTTGCCTTCTTTGTCATAGATTAGTTGACCATAGGTGCGTGGGTTTATCTCTGGGCTTTGTATCCTGCTCTATTGATCTATATTTCTGTTTTTGTGACAGTATCATATTGTCTTGATTACTGTAGATTTGTAGTATAGTCTGAAGTCAGGGAGTCTGATTCCTCCACCTCCGTTTTTTCCCTCAAGACTGCTTTGGCTCTTTGGGGTCTTTTCTTTTGTGTTTCCATACAAATTGTGAAATTTTTTGTTCTAGTTCTGTGAAAAATGCCAGTGGTAGTTTGATAGGGATTGCATTGAATCTATAGATTGCTTTGGGAAGTAGAGTCATTTTCACAATGTTGATTCTTCCAATCCAAGAACATGGTATATCTCTCCATCTGTTTGTATCATCTTTAATTTCTTTCATCAGTGTCTTATAATTTTCTGCATACAGGTCTTTTGTCTCCTTAGGTAGGTTTATTCCTAGATATTTTATTCTTTTTGTTGCAATGGTAAATGGGAGTGTTTTCTTGATTTCACTTTCAGATTTTTCATCATTAGTGTATAGGAATGCAAGAGATTTCTATGTATTAATTTTGTATTCTGCAACTTTACCAAATTCATTGATTAGCTCTAGTAGTTTTCTGGTGGCATCTTTAGGATTCTCTATGTATAGTATCATGTCATCTGCAAACAGTGACAGCTTTACTTCTTCTTTTCCAATCTGTATTACTTTTATTTCTTTTTCTTCTCTGATTGCCGTGACTAGGACTTCCAAAATTATGTTGAATAATAGTGGTGAGAGTGGACATCCTTGTCTCGTTCCTGATCTTCGAGGAAATGCTTGCAGTTTTTCACTACTGAGAATGATGTTTGCTGTGGGTTTGTCATATATGGCCTTTATTATGTTGAGGTAGGTTCCCTCTATGCCCACTTTCTGGAGAGTTTTTATCATAAATGGGTGTTGAATTTTGTCAAAAGCTTTCTCTGCATCTATTGAGATGATCATATGGTTTTTCTCCTTCAATTTGTTAATATGGTTAATCACATTGATAGATTTGCGTATATTGAAGAATCCTTGCATTCCTGGAATAAACCCCACTTGATCATGGTGTATGATCCTTTTAATGTGCTGTTGGATTCTGTTTGCTAGTATTTTGTTGAGGATTTTTGCATCTATGTTCATCAGTGATATTGGCCTGTAGTTTTCCTTTTTTGTGACATCCTTGTCTGGTTTTGGTATCAAGGTGATGGTGGCCTCGTAGAATGAGTTTGGGAGTGTTCCTCCCTCTGCTATATTTTGGAAGAGTTTGAGAAGGATGGGTGTTAGCTCTTCTCTAAATACTTGATAGAATTCACCTGTGAAGCCATCTGGTCCTGGACGTTTGTTTGTTGGAAACTTTTAAATCACAGTTTCAATTTCATTACCTGTGACTGGTCTGTTCATATTTTCTATTTCTTCCTGGTTCAGTCTTGGAAGGTTATACCTTTCTAAGAATTTGTCCATTTCTTCCAGGTTGTCCTTTTTATTGGCATAGAGTTGCTTCTGTGGTGTCTGTTGTAACTTCTCCTTTTTCATTTCTAATCGTATTGATTTGAGTCCTCTCTCTCTTTTTCTTTATGAGTTTGGCTAATGGTTTATCACTTTTGTTTATCTTCTCAAAGAAACAGCTTTTAGTTTTATTGATCTTTGCTATTGTTTTCTTTGTTTCTATTTCTTTTGTTTCTGCTCTGATCTTGATGATTTCTTTCCTTCTGCTAACTTTGGGTTTTGTTTGTTCATCTTTCTCTAGTTCCTTTAGGTGTAACATTAGATTGTTTATTTGAGATTTTTCTTGTTTCTTGAGGTAGTCTTGAATAGCTATAAGCTTCCCTCTTAGAACTGATTTTGCTGTATCCCATAGGTTTTGGATCATCGTGTTTTCATTATCATTTGTCTCTAGGCATTTTTTGATTTCCTCTTTGATTTCTTCAGTGATCCCTTGGTTATTTAGTAACGTGTTGTTTAGTCTCCGTGTGTTTGTGTTTTTTACATTTTTTCCCCCAGCAATTGATTTCTAATCTCATAGCGTTGTGGTCAGAAAAGGTGCTTGATATGATTTCAATTTTCTTAAATTTACCGAGGCTTAATTTGTGACCCAAGATGTGATGTATCCTGGAGAATGTGCTGTGCACACTGGAGAAGAAAGTATAATCTGTTGTTTCTGGATGGAGTCTCCTATAAATATCAGTTAAATCTATCTGGTCTATTGTGTTATTTAAAGCTTGTGTTTCCTTATTTATTTTCATTTTGGATGATCTGTCCGTTGGTTTAAGTGAGGTATTAACGTCCCCCACTATTACTGTGTTACTGTCGATTTCCTCTTTTAGAGCTGTTAGCAGTTGCCTTTTTTATTGAGGTGCCCCTATGTTGGGTGCATAATAATTTATAATTGTTATATCTTCTTCTTGGATTGATCCCTTGATCATTATGTAGTGTCCTTCTTTGTCTCTTGTAATAGTCTTTATTTTAAAGTCTATTTTATCTGATATGAGTATTGCTACTCCAGCTTTCTTTTGGTTTCCATTTGCAGGGAATATCTTTTTCCATCCCCTCACTTTCAGTCTGTATGTGTCCCTAGGTCTGAAGTGGGTCTCTTGTAGACAGCATATATGTGGGTCTTGTTTTTGTAACCATTCAGCAAGCCTGTGTCTTGTGGTTGCAGCATTTAATCCATTCATGGTTAAGGTAATTATCGATATGTATGTTCCTATTACCATTTTCTTAATTGTTTTGGGTTTGTTTTTGTAGGTCCTTTTCTTCTCTTGTGTTTCCCACTTAGAGAAGTTCCTTTAGCATTTTTTGTAGAGCTGGTTTGGTGGTGCTGAATTCTCTTAGCTTTTGCTTGTCTGTAAAACTTTTGATTTCTCCATCGAATCTGAGTGATATCCTTGCTGGGTAATTTGGTTGTAGGTTCTTCCCTTTCATTACTTTAAGTATATCATGCCACTCCCTTCTGGCTTGCAGAGTTTCTACTGAGAAATCAGCCATTAACCTTATAGGAGTTCCCTTGTATGTTATTTGTCATTTTTCCCTTGCTGCTTTCAATAATTTTTCTTTGTCTTTAATTTTTGCCAATTTGATTACTATGTGTCTCGGCGTGTTTCTCCTTGGGTTTATCCTGTATGGGACTCTCTGCACTTCCTGGACTTGGGTGGCTATTTCCTTTTCCATGTTAGGGAAGTTTTCGACTATAATCTCTTCAAATATTTCCTTGGGTCCTTTCTCTCTCTCTTCTCCTACTGGGACCCCTATAACATGAATGTTGTTGCGTTTAAGATTGTCCCAGAGGTCTCTTAAGCTGTCTTCATTTCTTTTCATTCTTTTTTCTTTATTCTGTTCCACAGCAGTGAATTCCACCATTCTGTCTTCCAGGTCACTTATCCGTTCTTCTGCCTCAGTTATTCTGCTATTGATTCCTTCTAGTGTATTTTTCATTTCAGTTATTGTATTGTTCATCTCTGTTTGTTTGTTCTTTAATTCTTCTAGATCTTTGTTAAACATTTCTTGCATCTTCTCGATCTTTGCTTCCATTTTTTTGTCCGAGGTCCTGGATCATCTTCACTATCATTATTCTGAATTCTTTTTCTGGAAGGTTGCCTATCTCCACTTCATTTAGTTGTTTTTCTGGGGTTTTATCTTGTTCCTTCATCTGGTACATAGCCCTCTGCCTTTTCATCTCATTTATCTTTCTGTGAATGTGGTTTTTGTTCCACAGGCTGCAGGATTGTAGTTCTTCTTGCTTCTGCTGTCTGCCCTCTGGTAGATGAGGCTAAGAGGCTTGTGGCAGTTTCCTGATGGGAGGGACTGGTGGTGGGTAGAGTGGGCTGTTGCTCTGGTGGGCAGAGCTCAGTAAAACTTTAATCCACTTGTCTACTGATGGGTGCGGCTGGGTTCCCTCCCTGTTGGTTGTTTGGCCTGAGGTGACCCAACACTGGAGCCTACCCGGGCTCTTTGGTGGGGCTAATGGTGGACTCTGGGAGGGCTCACGGCAAGGAGTACTTCCCAGAACTTCTGCTGCCAGTGTCCTTGTCCTCACGGTGAGACAACCACCCCCCGCCTCTGCAGGAGGCCCTCCAACACTAGCAGGTAGGTCTGGTTCAGTCTCCTATGGGGTCACTGCTCCTTCCCCTGGGTCCCAATGCACACACTACTTTGTGTGTGCCCTCCAAGAGTGGAGTCTCTGTTTCCCCCAGTCCTGTCAAAGCTCTTCAATCAAAGCCCACTAGCCTTCAAAGTCTGATTCTCTAGGAATTCCTCGTCCCATTTCCGGACCCCCAGGGTTGGAAGCCTGACGTGGGGCTGAGAACCTTCGCTCCAGTGGGTGGACTTCTGTATAAGTGTTCTCCAGTTTGTGAGTCACCCACCCAGCAGTTTTGGGATTTGATTTTATTGTGATTGCACCCCTCCTACCATCTCACTGTGGCTTCTCCTTTGTCTTTGGATGTGGGGTATCTTTATTGGTGAATTCCAGTGTCTTCGTGTCGATGATCGTTCAGCAGTTAGTTGTGATCCCGGTGTTCTCGAAAGAGGGAGTCTATTTAGTGTTTTTCTTAAGTACCACATCCCTAATTATCATACTGGGGTAACTCAGTGGCATTCATAGAAATTTGGCAGCCAGTAAAATCAAACAGCAAAAAAGTGTGATTCGCTACCACAGAGCACCTACTATGAGCCCAGCATTGCTCAAAATACAAACGAAACCAGTTTCTTTAAAAGAAAAATCTATCCCAAACCTCATCAATAATATATAGTGGAAATTTAAGGAAGATTATTTTTTCCCTTTATGCTCCCAGTTGTCCAAACAAAATCTGCATAATTAGGAAGGAGCAGCCCTGTTAAATGAAGAGTTTAAAATGTGAAACTTTAAAATCCTATTACAATTTCGTGGGACTAGATTGTTTCTATGGCACAAGTAAGTTGGTTGTGTGTTGTTCTCCTCTCTAAGACGAATAAAAAACAGTTTTGAATCAGGTCCTTGGGGCTTTGGCGTGGATTTAGGAATTTTTTATTTCATATTCATTGTATAAGATATCAAACTCTTCCATTTGGGACCTGAATGTGTAAATTTTTAATATATGACTCTTAGCTGGCATTTTTCGATATACAAGACAGAATAATTTAAGCCTAGTCTTCCTCTTAGAAGGGACATTTTGTTCTAAAATTGTTGTCCTTTAAGTTCAGCAAATTGGAAGCTTGCTTTCTAAAACTACGTTTTTTAGGCTGTAAGAAACCGCTTCAAATTAATATCAATGCTTCTAATGCTCCCATCCATGTGACATGGCTTAACGGGTGGGAGGAAGGTAAAGAAAGAGGTACTTGGGGGACCAGTTTCCTTAAATAACCCAGGATAACAACAAGAAAACAGCAAAACCTTCCTTTTTCTTCTTAAGGCATGTAGACTCAGGAAACCCATGTCATTTGTTGAAACTGTCTGTGATTTCCAGCGTGTTTGCCTTGCCATTTGGGAAGACAGTTTGTCCACTTGCTCATTCATTTGTTCAAGTGTCAATGGAACATCTGTTGAGTGCCAGTCACTGCTCTGTGCTGGGAATCGGCAGCGGACAACAATGACAGCAGCAAGAGACAAAAGTCCCTGTCCTCGTGGAGGTCACATTCTGGTTGGGGAGGCAAATAAGTAAAGTATATAATACATTAGGTGGTGAGAAATGCTTGGAGGAAGATGACGCAGAGGTGGGGTTCAGGGAGCACCAGGATGGGAACAGGGAACTGGAGTTTTGATGGCGTGGCCCAGGGAGGCGAAGGTGTCACCTGAAAAAGGACTTGAGTGACAGTAACTGATGTCTCATCTCTGACCCCAGACCATTCCGCTCTCTTCCCTTTACCTCAGCCGTGTACTTTGGCTTGAAAATAACTGTCTCCTCCCCAATTACCAGAAGTAAACAACAGGCTGGAATCATGCTCACGATAGGGGAACTGGAGGGTTTTGGTTAATTTGCAGGGAGCAGAACTGTGTTATTGCGTTTGGGTTGGAATCTACATATTCCAATTCCTTCTACTCTAGGGCCTGTTGCAAGAGACTGAATTTACAGCCCTGTGTCTTTGATAGGCTGTGCTCCACCTAATCAAAGTATAAATGGAATGACTATGAAAAATTCTGGCTGGCTTTGGTCACCAGTGAAGACCAAACGCATTTATTTTTATTGAAAAGTCATTAGCAATAAGATACCATTATCCCCTTCACCAAAATAATATTAAGCAGGGACAACTTTAATTTCTCTATGAGGCAGTGGTTTTCCAGCCTAAGTGAGTATAATCTTTCTTCTCACACTGACCTCTTTTGTCATTGCTTTATCTTCATTAAAACTTGGGTTCTGCCAGAACAGTGTGCAGGATGTGAAAAAGAGGATGTGTGTGTGTGTGTGTGTGTGTGTATGTGTGTGTGTGCATGCGCTTATATATATTTCTTTTTTTTTTTTAGTCAAGGCCAAATAAAAGGCTTAAGGTGTAGTTCCACGGTGTGCCCAATGTCTTGGCAAATGTCTCCATACTTTAGACTAGTTTTATGGGTTTAAATTTCACTTAAGTGTCCAAAAGCTTGTTTCAGTTTTAAGATGATCAAAGCATTTGGTTATAGCCAAGCACCTACTGAGCAAATCACTAAGATTTGTCTTTTCAACAAAGTAAACAAATGAGGAGGTTTTAGAAGTAACACTTAAAAGCTTTCCCATGTGCGTGCAGTAAATAGTTTGCTAATTCTTTAGAAATCACTCAGAGCACCATGGAGAAATTGTCACCTGAGGGCACAGTACTCAGAGGGGTAGGTGAACCTTGGTCCGCACTTCCCACTGGGAAGTCATACCTGGTCCCCGATGTGCAGGCACGGGTTCTTGTCCATCAGACCCTTCAATATCAGGGCTGACACAGAAGCCCTCAGGGCACAGGGGGCTGCAGAGGAAGGAACTCCGGCTTTGGATCCTATCTCTGGCATGGCTGGTTTAGGTGAATACCAGCCATTTATTCAACTGTGAAATAGAGATAACACCTGCATCTCCTAGGTGCAGGTTACAGTCAGTGCGACAATGTATACGGTACAATTCTCACAGACTGAATTTGCACATAGAACAGGCACCTGATAAGTTAATGGTGGCTGCCACCGCAAAATGCGAGTAAGGTATTCAAGCATGTCAGCTGGATCATCGCCTAGAGCGTGCACATCTCGGTGGACAGAAGGGAGACCTGGCACAGTGCTTACAGAGTTCATCTGATGAGGCCCATCGCTCACACCCGTACATTTCTCTCTAACCCTCTCCCTTTGGGAAACATGTTTCCAAGTTGCCTAAAGGACCCTGCAATGATAACCAGTACTGTTCCCAAGCAGAGCCCACTGCCCTCCCCCCATCCCCGGCTCAGCTCATCTCCGGAGATAACCGACCTCCTGAAGCTCCTGGCTGCATCACCAGCCGATCTCACTCAAGAACCGTTGCTTCTCCTCGGAGCCAACCCTGAACATCCAGGGGGCTATTGATGTTAACATTCTAATTTTTCTCAGAGAGCCCTTGGAGGCCTACCCCCATCTAACTTGTCTGAGCGTCTCACATTGTATACTCTGACCAGGTTTAAGAACTGCTGGAACTGACTTGGGGTTGGTTGCCAAGATCAAAATCTCGTCTGTGGGTAGAAACGTTCTTTCCCACACAATGTACCCTTGGTTATTTGCATCTCTCACTCTCCTGGGCCTCTGGACTCGCCGTCTTAGCAGCACCTAGTTCATCACTTGCTCCGGCCCCACTGCATTACGTAGTGAGGCCAAAAGGAGCTGGATTCACTGGCAGCAATCAGGAAAAAAGAGACACACACACACACACACACACACACACACACACACACACAGAGAGAGAGAGAGAGAGAGAGAGAGAGAGAGAGGGGGAGAGAGAGAGAGAGAGAAGGCAGACACAAGAAACACAAAGGGCCAGCTTGAACTTAGAGGGGAAAACATGTTGTGTGTTTGTTGTCTGTTGTTTTTGAAACTCACTAAGACATGTGTTGTCCTTGAAGAAATTCAGAAATTTCAAGCACTCCTCCAGGTCGTTTCCACTGTTGTTGCAGTCACACCAGGGGGCCACGCTGAGGCTACTGGAGTCTATGTAGTTGGGGGTCATGACTGTACCTAGAAGAGTAGAAAACAAGGCGTTTTATTCTTGTGTGATGGTATAAACTTTCCTAGAGCCTAAAAAGAAACAAATGTTCCTATGACAGTGGATGCACCGTGGATAATTACAAACATTGTGTTTGCTGAGTGGAAAATTAGGTTAAACAGTGCATTTTCTTGGCAATTTATCTTGAGCACATAAAATAATTTACACATTTACTTAAAAAATTCTAACAGAACTCCTTGAGCTGCACTCAGGGTGTTTTTCGCTGCACAAATGGTATGGATGTCATGGAGTAGGAGAGAAGTAACAGAATGCATGAACTGCCAAATCCCTTGCATTTTCTTGAAAATGTCATTAATCTTCATAAGTAGATACAGCTGGTTTTACACATCTTAAAAAATCCTTTTAGGACTTTGCCTCTACTTCCCTCGGAAGCAATAGGCTCCTTCAGAGTAACCCAGAGAAGCTTAGAAGCTATCCTTACGGGTTACCCCACATTCTGGATGTATACAAGGGGGCCTCTGCTCACTAGACTCTCAACTGATTCAGTGTTCCAAGTTGTGATGGAATTGGAAATAAACAATGGAAATTCTCTAAGCCAATGGCTCCTAGAGTATTGTCTTAAGAGTCCTCAAAAGTCCTCAAAGAAATGCTGGGTGGTCACTCTTGCCTACATCTTCCTGTGTATTCATTGTTCTTCTGATGAGTTCTGTACTGGCACAAATAAACAATGTGTTTATACGTAGCACGACCCAAATGTCTTCTCCTGGGTGGCTCACACCAGGCAATGCCTACTCATGCCAAGAAGCCTTCTGTTTTTATACAGTTTGTGGAATTAAGAAGTAATAGGCAGTCCAGTGAGCCACAGGATATATTTGGTTCAGAAGCAGAAAAAAAATTCTTTTTAAGCTCTTCTGGGTCAAGGGCATATCTTCTTTGCCCCACATTCCTTATTGACTTGAACTAAACAATGTCCCATTATACCTTGGGATGAAAACGTCAACCCACAGCAGAGAGAAGCTTCTAACTTTGGGTGAGAAAGGAACGGGCACCCCAAACGCTGAGGGAAGAGGTCAGAGTATGTCTACTAAGCACCTGCTGTATGCCTGGCACCAGAATGGATCCCTGACATTTGGAAGAAGTAGGAACAAGCTTTGTCCTGAGAGAAGTTAGAACCCAATGACCAGAGTGGAGGGAAAGAATTGGACCCAAGAGAGAAATAAATTTTGGTGCATAGAATGCATTGTCTCAACCAGTTATTCCCTTAAATAATGAGGATTTCATCATCCTCAGGCCAGAAACACCTGACAGCCCTGAGGCTTGGCGCCATATGGAGTATTTCATGAGCATGTGCACCTAGAAGGTACGGACTGAGGTGTAAATAGTGATTACATCCTGGAGTGGGGCTGTACATCTTTAACATTGTCTCCTTTGCGTTCTCTGTATTTTTTTAAAAAAAACTCTTTACAATGAGCACTCCTTACTTAACTCAGTTATTTCTTAAACCTGTAATTCCATAGTTGATAAATAATCCTACTAGGGACTACTTTATTTAAGAAAAGGGGAGAGTGAATGCAAATTTGGAGGGCTGACTTAAGGGAGATAAGCTCATGGGACCTATCCATGAGAATGGTCAATAGCTGGTGAATGGTATCACCCAAGAGAGGACAGGTATCCTTGCAAAAAAAAAGTTGGGATGAGTGTGCAGGCACCTGCAATATCCCTGCATTAAGTACAGTCAGTGATTTTCCCAGTGGCTCTTACTGGAGACACTCTGGTGACAAAGAATTTGGTCTGAGCTGTCACTCTTGGTGGGACTTTCTTTCTGCCTGGTGACTTGTGTGATCCTGGCAGGCGCTCACACCCTGGCTGAGCCATGAGGCTTCTGACAACCGTGATTTCCCTCATCCTTCCCCAGTCTTCATTACGTGCTCCTTCTCAAACGACAATCGTGAGCGAGCCCTGCCACCCAGGCTTCTGCGGCCCTGGCAGCCAGAGCCCTTCCTTTCCTCCTGCTGCCCGTTTATCCTTGGGTCAGATCCGCCTCTCTCTGTCGCTCTTCC
>NW_006797481.1:5403074-5407428 GCF_000442215.2 Lipotes vexillifer | reverse complement strand
CTCTTCCGACGCGCACCGGTGCCTTGTTTATTTGCACTGTTCCCCTGAATGCCAAGAACCTGGTTCCTCTAAAGACCTTTAGGTCTTTAAAGACAGAAAACACTATTTCTGCTATGTCTGTTCTCAGGGGAAAAAATTAGGCGAAACACCCCCTACCCACCAGGAGCTGAATTACCCAGAATGTTAATGGCGAGCAGGACCCCCAGTATTCAGGGATTTTCTTTCCAAAGGGCCATTTCTGGAAAACAGCCTTTCTGACTTCCCCAGACTGAATGACTTCCAAGTTCCCTCTCTCCAAAGTTCCCCAATTCAATTAACTTGGTTTGACTTGCTCTCCTCTTCCATAACCACGCTTTCCCCCCTTCCTTTTTTTTTTTTTTTTTTTTTCCTTTGCGGTACGCGGGCCTCTCACCGTTGTGGCCTCTCCCGTTGCGGAGCACAGGCTCCGGACGCGCAGGCCCAGCGGCCATGGCTCACGGGCGCAGCCGCTCCGCGGCATGTGGGATCCTCCCGGACCGGGGCACGAACCCATGTCCCCTGCATCGGCAGGCGGACTCTCAACCACTGCGCCACCAGGGAAGCCCTCCCCCCTACTTTTGTTCTGTGCGGTCAGTTCTCCAACTGAGACGCTTTCCAGGTCTTCACACTTGCTGCCTTCCAGTTCTTTAATAATCCCTGCTTCCTGCCTTTGCGCATCCATTGCATCCATTTTCTTCCTTTTTCTTCCCCCCTTCTTCAGAGGCGAGTCCTAAAGGACCCAACATCAAAACACCAGCACAGAGCATTCCTAGGAGATATTTACATCCACAGGGAGCGGCAGGCTACAATGGAAGGAGTCTGAGTATTTGTAAACCAGCATTTTCTCCCATCCCATGTCTCCCCAGTCTTACCAATAAGCCCCGAGTAGGCGAGGAGGCAATCAGCGTAGTTTTCCTTTAGACAGCTGCTGACAGACCTTGACTCTGGCTGACAGTTGGTAAAAAAATCCGCCAGGCGAGATCTGCAACAGGAAGAAAGTAGGGGGTAGGGAATATGCTTTAAAATAGCCTAAGCTTCTGGAGAGACATAACTTTTCTTTACTCCTTCCTTGATAGGCCTTTTTCCACACCAAAAAATACAGAGAACGTGAACTCTTAAAATATTAGCATCCTCTCTTATGCGTGCCCCTAACCGTCCCCTCGCCCTCCTGTGTGGGCGTCTTGCAGAGAAGACTTCAGGGCCTATAACTGGAGAAATCTAGATGCTTTGAAGTTTCCATTCAATATTTATTTCTGACTAGACTTATTTGCATCTTTAGGAAATGTGCTTCTCCACACACTCACCGGAGGTCCACACTGGGAAAATATTTACTTTATACAGAAACATGTCCCTGGCATCAAAATAGGATCCTATAGCCCAACTGCTCCTGTAATTACTAGTGGCTTTAAAAATACGTGTATCTGTCATCTAAGTCATCTCTCATCTACCACCCCAGGGAGGGGGCAGTGGTTTATTCCAGCCAAGTGATACTGAGGAGGAGCTCGCCTTTCCAGAACTGAAGGGAAAGGCAAAAGGGACAGGGTGATGCTGGCTCAGGGTGCAGTTTCACTGTCTGACTGGGTGTAGGGGGCCCACTGATCAAAGCGAAGCATCTGTCTGTAGTTTGCTAAGCCTCCAGGGGCCAGCTCAGTCCACCCAGAAGACCTGGGTGGTGGTGAAGGTGCAGAAGTGAAGACAGGGCCATAGACAACAACGGTCTGGGGAGGAAAAGGGCTCTTTGTGGCCAACTGGCTGTTTTTCAGTCTAAAGAGGATACTGTTGGAGAAATCCTGAATGAAAGCTGGGGCACCTCTGAGGTCATCTGAGCAGACCACAGCTCTGTTTCTATGTGAATAACACAATGGACTTCAAGAGAATTTAAATTATCTGGCAATTATGGGAGACAATGGACGTTTGTCTTAGCTTTCTTCCCTTTAGCTCACATACCAGTTGCCAGCCAACATACCCAGGGCTGTTTTTACTTCTGTCCACCCAAGAAACTGTATTTACTTAGCATCCTTAATGATATAAGCAAGCTTGCCTGGGTGGAGCTGAACAAGGGAGGATGTCTGGAGAACAAGAGGTTTGTAAAAGGCCTGTAAGGATGCACATTTTGTGTCCCTTTCCTACAACTTTAACTGGAAGGGGATTAAAAGGCCTGATGAAATTATCTAAGTTCACAGCACATTGAAAAGGATGGTTCGTATGGGATTGGTCTCTCCTTGAACCCCTGTAAACAAAGCGTGTCTGAGCTTCCCTACCTGTGCCAATCTGTACATCCCGTATGTCGTGTGCCTGGTTCCATCACTGTGACTCCCTGGGGCAGGTGTTGAAGCTCTGCTTTATTTTCTTTGCACAGCACCTGACACTCCTCAGACAGGCCCTTTAGGACGCTTCCCAAGCAGGGCCATGCGCTGAAGCTAAATGGCTTGGCAAAATCCTCCAAATGGGGCTCGTGCATATGCCTGTGTACGTGCCTGGATCTCTCCCACGGTCTAAGCCTAGTTGGTGTTTTCTGACTCTAACTGAACACACTGAAAGGCATAAAACCTGGCCATTTTCTGTAGCCTGGTTAAAGGATTTATCTTTCAGAGGAAATCCCTAAAGGTGACTCAGGCTTACTCAACTGGCACCAGTGGCATCCAGCTTGGATTGAGTGTTAATTTCAGAAGAGTTTCCCTGGTCATGAAAGTTAATGATCTCATGGCATTGGGCTACTAACTTTGCAAAGGCCAACTGTGGTTCAAGCAGCTGCGACTCCAGTTCTGCACACAACCTGATCAGCTCTCTGACCTGGCAGCCCCGCGCTCCCAGCTGCCGCGCAGAGACGGTCGAAAGGTCGCGCTGTCTCCGAGTCTCCTGTTTCTCGTAGCCTCTTGAGCAGACTATTAACTGAACAGCACCGTGATGCGGAATACTATCCTCCAGCGCAAGGCTAATGCCACCAGATTCATTTTACTTAACAACCTCAGAACTGACTCACAATTGGACTCTGGAATGAAAGGCTAATTGAGTCAGTCTGCTGCAGAAAACATAACCCTGATTGGGGGGATAAAACTAGATATCTGCTCTGAGCATCACCCCAGACAGGTTGGTTTTGTAGAGAAGACTGTCAGCACAGATCCCGGTCCTAAGACAAAACCAAGCCAGTGGACAGCAAGAGTTTCAAAATAATCTTGAGCACATGCAGCATAGCTAAAGCACTAACATTTCCCTGGTTCCTTCACCTTTGACCCACCTCCCCCTGCCATTTATACTTGGAGACAGGATGGCCACTTTCTGTGATTCACATTTTACAGATAGAAAAACCGACATCAGAAGTTTATACAGTGGTTCCTGGAGCCAGCTCATCACCGGCCGACTGGTACCTTTTCACGAATTTTGCGAGTTGGTCAACATCACAGTGGTAGCTTGAAACTGGCCTTGGTGGGAGTATTTACACAATGGTAATCAGCAAGTGCTACAAATCAGGGTCTTGTGCTGTTCTTGGAGAACCAGTTGTTACATATTTACTGGCACAGTGCTCTTTAAAAACCAGCATGATGTCGTCAATCCCAGAGATGAAGGATCTTGGGTCGGGTCTTGGGAGTTGAGTCCCAGCTCTTCCAGGACAGGCTTCCTCTCCCTTTGTGTCAAATGGCATGTGAAATGGTGTCGTAAATTAACCTCCAGTCTCCAGTATTTTCCAAAGAGAGAAAACAGTCCTCCCCAAAGATCCTCACATCCCAGCAGCACAGTCCTCTGAAATCTCTCAAAGCAACGTGTGCAAATGATTACACGTATTGACAAAGCCTCTGACTTCCTGCCCGTTCCATTCACTGAATGATGGGTCAAGTGCCTGTGATAATAACGATGAATAAGTTCCCTGAGCTCAAATAACCTGCCATCTAGAAGCTGAGAGAAACAAGTAAAAAGATTATAATATTACAGTGGCTAGCTCTTGATAAAAGGTAAGAAAAGCTGCTAATGAAAATAACACAACGTGAATGAAGTGTTTAGTATATATTAGGTATGCCTTCATACACTTTATATTTTTCCCTGACAACTCTAATAAGGTAAAGGCTATTACTTTGTTTTCCTTATTTTACAGAGGGGGAAACCACAGCTTGAGAGGCTGTAATACTGAGACTGAGACTTGGAGGATGGCTAGCATCCTTCAGGAAAAGGTGGAAGAGGGTACTCCGGGCAGAAGGAAACAGTATGTGATAAAGTAACCATATTCTTAATGATTATGGAGTGTTTGCACCTGCCAGGCACCGATCTAAGTGTTTGGCATGTATTCACATATTTAATTTTCACAACAACCTTAGTAGGTGATACTATCAGCCCCATTTAA
>NW_006797481.1:5398729-5403064 GCF_000442215.2 Lipotes vexillifer | reverse complement strand
AAGAGAGGTGAAGTAACTCCTTCCAGGTTGTAGAGCTCTGTGCTGGAGCTGGAATGTGACCACATTCAGTGGGACTCCAGAGCTGGAGGACATTCTCAACCACTACACCTAACACGTGCATCATCCAGAAAATTGTCAGTCGATCACTTGAGATGGTGGGACCATGGGAGGCAAATGGCTGAGTGACAGAGATGGTGCTGGCAAGATCACCAAGGGCCTTGAATGACCTAAGAGTTTGGATTTTATCCTGAAAGCAGTGGGAGTCACAGAAGGATTTTAAACAGAGAAGTGATATGAGAAGATCTGCAGAGCAGGAAGACTCTTGGATGTCTCAGTTATTAAGCAAAGATTTGCTTGAGACCTCCTCTGTGTCTCCTCTGCTCTAACAGCGAGGAGAAGGGCGGGAGCAGGAAACTGGCCAAAGGCAGGAGGGACAATGGTGTTGGAGGCTGCAGCCAGTGGAGAATTGAGGGCCAGAAGGGGAGGAGGGAAGGAGGATGCCCTGAACGGTGGGCGTCGCTAGAATGAAGGTCAAGACTGCAAAAAGGAGGGGGCAGAGTCAGGGTGTGAACAGCTCAGTAGACAGTGGTGCCATGGAATGTGGAGGGGGACCCAGGAGAGGACAGTCTGCAAGGAAGATAGTGAGGTGGGCTGTGGGCGTGCTAAGGTCATGGCGCCTTGGGAGTCAAGCGTCTAGTAGGTTGTGCGAGCCCCAGACCTTCATCTGTCCAGTTGCCAGCCAGCCCCAGCATCCCAGGACCGCCCCCTGCACACGACCTCCTGCCCACCCTGGGTTAAGAATCACTCCGTAACCTTTTTCAGTGGCTTCCTCCGCCTGGGCTGCAGTGATGCAAACAAGAAAGCTTACATGGCCAGTGTGGGATTAACAAAGAAATTCCACAACTGCATTTCTTCTGGAGACATGAAATCTCCATGACGACAGCAGTGATGAACCTGATTGTTTTTCTCTAAGAAAATGAATAGGCACTAAAGTAGAAATGTATCTCCCTGCGAAAGAGAAATTTCCCACCCTTAAAGAGAAGAAAAAGGCCGGCAAATGCCAAGTTGGCCTTAGGAAATCTGCTGAACAGAAAACAGTGGTTTATGCAGAAAATATCATATTAAAGGAAGCATGCTGCTAACTGGAAATAGAAAAATGATTATAACGATAAAATCTAGGCGCGTCTTAAACAGCAGATGGTCTTTTGACAGTGGGGGGAAAATCATTTACCTACTTCTTCTGTTAGCATTTTTAGGAAAACAGTGTTATGGCGAACAGGTAAAAAACATACTAGTAATGCCCAGTTTCACTCATTGTGGATTATTCTAATCCTTTAAATGTTTGGGGGTTTTTTTTCCCCAGAGAAAATCCCATACTTGGACACAAGCTGTATGGTTGCTGGAATGGAGACCTGGACAAAGAATTGTGAGATCCTGAAAGAGATCCAGGCTCTGACACTAATAAACCAAAGTTCCTGAACACGATGCTTGACTACTTAGCTCTTGGATTTCCCTTCCACTTCAGAAAGACAGTCTATTGGACACTTGAAGCTACTTGGGGAAAAAAAATCCACTTGTTTTTGAAGCATTCTTATTTTCATCCATGATCCCCTTCCACCATTACACATGATTTAGTGCCAAGGCATTTGGCTTCCTTTGAGTATAGAGACCAGATCTTTCTAGTGGATCCCCTCATCTCACATGCGAGAAAGCTGAGGGCCAAAGAGGTTAAGGTCCTGTTCACTGTCACATGGTAAGTGGTGGCAGAGGGGCCTTCGCTGGAAGAGGAATCGCCAACTGCCTGTAACAGCCCTGGAAGGAGAGAGTGAGGAGGGTGCTGGACTTTACCCTGGGATTGAATTAAAGTCGTCAAGCGTCTAATTGCTCTGTGCCTCCCACCATCTGACCAGCTTTTCTTCAGAGCCTTCTTCCTAAGTTTCCACTGATTTCACAGCCTCAGCGAGTGCTTTGCCTGCAATGCTGGGGCTCAGGAGGGGCCACAGGATGCACACAGACTCTGCCCAAGAGGGTGGTGAGTTTGTCAATGAATGAGGCTCCCCTTTCTTAAGGAGTCTTTGGGACAACACCACTGCCCATACAGGACTGCAAGACTTGCCGATCCACTAGAAGCTCAAACTTGGAACAGGATCCATTTATTAATCTTCTCAGGTAAGAAATCACTGGCATTTTTCTCTGAATCCAACGTGAATGTTAGGGCTTTGAAGTCTTGGTTTTCAACTCAAGCCATTTAGTTTCTGAAAGCTTTCTCAATGGGTCAGTTAGAGGAGGCCCAAAATAACAGGCCTGGGAGTGACACGCATCTGTTTCTAATCCCAGCCCTACCTTCCATGGCTAAATACCTTAGTAAGGTATTTAACATCTCCAATCCTCAGTTTTTTCACCTGGAAAATGGGGCCAATGGTATCTAGAGGTGCCTTAAATGGTTGCTGCGACACCTAAGTGACAATTATATAAAGCACCTCGCTCAGAACCTGGAATACACGTTGCCCAATACATTTTTACTTCACATCCCTTCCTCTTTTCTCCCCAATTTCTGGTCCATTCTAATGTGAAGCCCTTGCAACAAAAACATCTAGCAAGCTCAACACAGAGAAACATATATCTTTATCTTCTGCTGGCCCTTATATTACATACAGGCAGACCTCAGAGACATTGCAGGTTCGGTTCCAGACCACTGCAATAAAGCAGATATTGCTTTAAAGCAAGTCACACGAAATTTTTGGTTTCCCGGAGCGTATAAAATTTATGCTTTACTAAACCACAGTCCATTAAGTAAGCAATAGCATTATGCCTAAAAAAATGTATGTACCTTAATTAAAAATACCTTATTGCTAAAAATGCCAAAACAATTGCAATAATAACATCACAGATCACAATAACAAATACAGCAATAATTTAAAAGTTTTAAATATTACAAGGATTACCAAAATGTGACACAGAGACACAAAGTGAGCAAATACTGTTGAAAAATGGTGCTGATAGACTTGCTCAATGCAGGGTTGTCGCAAACCTTCAATTTGTACAAAACACAGTTTCTGCAAAGTGCAGTAAAATGAAGTATGTATTTAGAACAGGTTAATCTGTGTAACTGAGGGCTGTAAGTCTGACCGAAACAAATTTGACAAGTCGGAAGCCAGGAATCCTGAGGTGTTACTTAAAACCTCTCAGTCATATGAGCTTATAGAATAAAAGCATTTTAAGAAAAGCTACGTTTTCCCAGGCATTTACAGGGGGGAAAAAACATGTTTTTTAAAATGACTAAATATCAGTAAGTTTGTTAATACTGCTAATGTTTTACGCAGAATAAAATCAATTAGAAAAACACGCTGCCCAAATCAGCCCTGGGATGACAAAGCAAGAGCGCTGGAATGGTAATTTTCTGGAACAGTGACACGAAACAGATTTTTCCTCTTTCTGTTTTTAGAAAATTACCTTAGCCCTTCTTCTCTGGCAGCCGACTGGAGAGCACATCTGGAAAGCATCCTTCAGCAAATCAGAGCCTATGTTAAACATATTTTGCAGGGGGTGTATTCTTGCTTTGCTGTTTCCCACTTTGGACGGTACATTCTGGCTTCCCGGAGCAGAGGCCCAGGGTTTGCCAGGGGCAGGCTGTGAAGCTGGGGGGCTCGGGCTGCTCTTCAGAAAGATCAGGTTCTCCCGCTGCCTGGGAGCAAATGTGACCTCTCTGGAGCACCGGCCCTGGGGCAGGTTTGCACGCCCCAGGCACAGATGCTCAAAGCTCCACTGTGTTCCTCAGCCCCTTAATGTGGGTCCCCACTCCTGGCGGGATGATGAAAGCCTCAGCCAACGATGTGCTTCTTGGTGACTTAGCCAGACCGTGGCCACATGTTGTTGGGAAATAGAGCCGTGAGGTCCAAGAAGCCCTCAAGACTTGCCTAATGCTTTTGTTTCCTGGGACAGGAAGGCCCCTGTGACCAAGTCGAAATCAATGCGTGTTCCCCACAAATCCCTGCTCAGCCTCATCCAGATTCTTAGGGAGGTTGCAGCCCATTTAACCAAATGCCCCACACCTGCGCCCCTCACCCTGGGGAGTCCCTGCTCATCTGGCTCCTTGGAAGCTCCCAGCTTAACACGTGGGTCACAGGAGGCTGTGGTCACTGTCCTCTAAGCTTGACCCACAGGAAGATGGAATGCAGGTGGAGCCACGCATCAGTTTAGCCCATGTGTCCTGCTTGGGGTCTATCTCTAAGGGTGAGGGCTCAATGAAAGCAAGCTTCAGGGCAGAGATGTGATGCCTCCTTAGCCTTTCTGATCACATCAAACTGCAGCAGCCCCGCCCCGCCCCGCCCCGCC
>NW_006797481.1:5397423-5398514 GCF_000442215.2 Lipotes vexillifer | reverse complement strand
CCCCCCCCGCACCAAGGGAAGCCCAGGTCAGCATCAGATCAATCTCGACATCCCTCAGGAAGTCACCTTGCATGAACACTGACAGCCATCAATCAATATCTGCAGAGCGGCTGACACAGCTTGACAACTGACCTCTACGTGGCAAATCTGGAAAGCAAGTTATGGTAGTTGGCAACGGAATCCATCCCAACCTAGCAGAGGCTCTCTGCAGCCCCTGATTGGATGCCCCAGAGCTGCCCTTTAGCTGGGACTCCTCCCTTCCCCTCCCTCAGCAAATTTCTCCAATGCACACACTGATGGCCACACTCTAATCAGACTGTAAGTCATCATGGGAGCACAGACACATTGCGAACAACCCTATGCTTCGTGGCCAAGTCAAATAAGTTGTTTTGTATTATCCGTGCTACAGCACGTCTCCAGCGCAGAAAATGTAGCTTTGGTGGTACTTGCTTTTACAGGAAGAAACTGAGGGAGAAGAGAAATAGGGGGTTTTTCTGGATGATGAAATTATCATTAAGCTCTCAGGTATCCGACAGCTGTCTGTGACAAAGATGCTAAAACTCTTTGAGTAAATCGTATCCAATAAGTTTTCTATATTTCTGCAGGGAATCTTTAGTAATCAGTTTTGTGACTTTTGGCCATGAGGAGAAAAAGAAATAGAATTCTAGACGTTCAACCAATCTTTCGCCGGTAGAACCACACCTTAAAACTCCAGACCAACACGTTGTGAATTTACTTCATGTAGAATTGTGCAGGGACCCCCACCTTCAGGAGTGAATTACAGAAGTTGCCTTACATTCATCCTGAAATCTAAGAAGCTCTAAGTCAACTGCTCAGGTACCCAGGGCAGCAAAGGTCACCCACCATGCTTCCATTTCCTTATGCCCACTCTTGCTTCAGAAAAAATTTCGAGATGAATTTGAATGTAGCTTTGATGCAACAGAATAAATGTAAAAATTAGCGAGGGTATTTGGGGCCAAAGAAAGATAAGACAGAGGTAGAGGTGCCGTCAGTACAAAATGCACACATACACCTGGCTAGATGAAAGCTAAGTACTTGGCTCTGTGCCTTCTAGAAACCACTGGGAAGAG
>NW_006797481.1:5390152-5397413 GCF_000442215.2 Lipotes vexillifer | reverse complement strand
AGAGCGGGGAAGTGTTCCACAATTCGTGATATACCGAAAATCAGAAACAAGATAGATTCTCAGAAGAAAATCTACTGTGGGAGGCCGAACAATGACCCACGAAGATGTGTACACTCTGGACCCTGGAACCTGAGACCTAAGGCTATGTCACCTGACATGGTAATAGTACCTTTGCAGATGTGATTAAAGTTGTGAGCCTTGAGGGGGGTAGATTATCCTGCACTATCCAGGTGGGCCCAATGTAATCCCAAGGGTCCTTAAAAGTGGAAGAGGGAGACAGATAAGGAGGTGAGAGTGATACAATGGGAGAAAGACGGGACCAGCTTTTGCTGAGTTGGAAGATGGAGGGAGGGGCCGTGAGCCAAGGAATGAGGGCAAAAGACAATAAAGTATATTTGCCCCTAAAGCTTCTGGAAGGAACTCAGCCCTGCGGATGCCTTGAATTCAGCTCAGTGGGATCGGGGCAGTACTCCTGACCTCCAGAAGTGGAAGAGAATATGTCTGTGTCACTTAAAGCCACCACGTTTGTGGTAATTTGTTACAGCAGCAACAGAAAATGAAAACACTATGAAACGGCAGTAAAGGTTTTGCAGATGGAATCTGAAAATGGGCCAGAACTTAAATTTCAATTCAACCATTTACTAACCGTGACATTTTGGGCACATACCTTAACTTTTCTGAAGCTTAATTTACTCTGGTAGAATGACAGGAAGTCCTTCCAATGGTTCCTGAAGGATTACGTACGTGTACCTGGCACCTAGCACCTGTTTACAACTGTTCCAGATTCCTAGATGAGGACAGAGCTCATCAGTGCTGTTGTTTCCCGTTCTGCTCTGACCTTGAGACTTCTATGAAGCCTCAAGGGTAGAGACGACCACACTGGTATTTCCCTTAGAATCCATCTGCTAATAACTTGACAGATGAAATGCTTTGTCCTGAGGTCACTAATTCACCTATTCAAGGTCTGTATGTGCTCAATAATCTCACGATTAACATCGGGCTTACACCTTCCATTAGGACCGAAGAGAGATTTCTCCTGTGAGTCCCTTCTACATCTTCAAGCAGAGAAATGAGTTTCACAGGACAATGGACTCAAACCCACGGAAAAACAGTTCAAGGCAATTCTACAGGTCACTACATATGATCCCTATACGATGTCCTCTGCTGGCCTGGCTGGCATCAGGCCTGTGTAAATTTAAGGAGGTGCTGTCTGCAGCTTCAGAAGCAAATGTCAAACCATGATGTTTATAGCTAGAGAAACTGAACTCTAATTACTTCAGGGAAACACAGGTAAATTCTAGAAATTATCCCAAATGCTGCCTGGCCTCCTTCAGTCAAACCTTGCTTCTTCAAGGGTTCCCAGAAGATGAAAAATTAAAATTACACAGGCTCTCTTGACTTTACTAATTTGCAAAACTCCCCCCTTTGCCCCTACCCGCAAAGGACAGCCCTGTGGTACCTGAGCCCCAAGCTTCAAGCTCTGCTCAGCCGAATATTAATTTATCTTCCACACACTGAAGGAGCCTAGTTTCTGTGCCCTGGGAGCGGGGGTGGGGATGGCGGGAGACACATGGATGTCTGAATGGTAACAGCCTGCACTTGCACAAACAGACTTTAAGCAGAAACATATGAAAAGAAGATCTCCTATTAATCCTTAATAGGGTTTCAGACTTCCTAAGGAAAATTATGTTCAATAGTAAATACACACTAGGTCATTTTTCTTCCAGGCAAGTTGTTTTAAGGTCAACAGAGATTTTGAGCTCAGCAAATAACTAGTCCCTAATATCTTCCTTCCTAGATGGGGCATCGCTCGGGAGATGGAATTGTGGTGTTACATGTCAAAAGAATAAATCACTTATTCCACTGCCATCAGATGATAATTCCCCCCTTTTTTCAGAAAATCCATACTCTTGGTAGTGATCCATTCTCATGTTTAACATCCTCTTGTCAACAGCACCCTTCCACCCCACTCCATACCCCATTGCACCCCACCATCCCAGTTTCTACGTTTTACCTAAAGCTCTCAGCTGCATTTAAAACTACATTCCTCCTTTTTTTCCCCTGTAGGGCAGAGCAGCTGTTTTCCATGGCTCGCATAAGCCATTTTCTAATAGACTATCCTCTCAACCACTCCACTCAAACAGGGCTTATTTTGACCCATTCACAGTGAACTCAAGGGTCTCCTGTGAGCCCTCCCACCAATCCCCTCCCTGGCTCTGAGCCCCATGGAGGGCGTGGCTTTGGCCTTTCGGCCCACACCTCCCCTCCATCACTTTCTTTTTCACATCTTCACTTTGATGATACACTGCTTGCACCATGAGAAGGTGAGCACCTGGGATTATGCCTGGCATAAAGCAGATGTTCAGAAAATATGTGTTGAATGAGTGAGTGAATAAATGAATGAATGAATCCAGTGCCACACACTATGGCTCCAATCACCTAGAGACCAATACTCATCATGGACATCTTGGTGTTACAGTTGGGCACAGGTGAGCAGAAACAGCAGCCCACGTCTAATTACTCCAGACACTGCACTAACAGCTATGTTCGTCTAGAGCCGGTCACTGTGCCTGACGCTTCATAAGCCTGGGTCACTTAATACCCAATAGCCTGACGAGCCAGGTTAGTCTTATTTTACAGTGGAGGACCCTGGGGTTCAGAAAGGCCAACATCCAGCCCAAATCACGGAGCTGGTAAGAGTTAGAGCCCCATTTTGAAAAGAAGACCACAGACTCTCCAGCTCACACTCACCCCCACAGCAATGAAAGAATTGATGTTCCATCTTTTAATTTTAGTTCTGGGGCATTTGCCGCCATTTTGCTGTGAACTGTGCACACAAGAAGCCAAAATCTGATTTAGGGGGATATAAGCGATCTTTACTAGGCCCAATAAAGTGTAATGACAGAATCAGTGGGCATTCTTTTGGTTTAATAGTGCTTGCAGTTTAAAAATATAAAAAAAAAAATCTGTTGTTACTATTCAGTAAGGCCCAAATGCAATCTTATGACACAGCTGTGTTCATCTTGGCCCAGCCTGTCCCTCACTGAGCATCCTACCTCCCCAGGCTGTGTACACCGTCACCCCTCATCAAGAAGTGAGGGGGGCAAAAAGTGGGGCTCCCCAGACCCACAGGGAGAAGCCAGCAGCCCCTCAAGCGCCCGTTCCTGGCTGCAGGGACCACTCCTAAGGCTGGGGACAGGAGGCACCAGGCAGGGGCTGGCCTGGCCAGGATCATCTCTTTGAGTGCCTTCCCACTGTGCCCGGCACCCACTGGCTCCGGGAAGGGCAGACACACATGTGGGCCCCTTCCTGGAGCTGATGGGTGCCGGGCACAGTGGGAAAGGGAGTGAGCCCTGAAGTCAGACCGTGGGTTCCAATCCCAAGAGCCCCTGCTGTTGTTTCAGCTCTGCATTTCCCCAAGTATGAAACAAGCACCAACAGCAGGGCCGTGGGAGGATTAAGGACAAGAACCCAGTGCGTGGCACAGAGCTCGGTGCTCAGTGAAGGGCCGATATGAGCGTTGCCATTACTACTCTCAGGGTGCTTTCAACGCCGGCCCTATCTCTCCAATCACAGCTTTGTGAGGCAGGTAATGGGGCAGGTAATGTCTCTCCTCCTTCACACGAAGGGACACGTGTACGGGAAGCAAGTGCATTCTCCAGGACCCTCAGCCAAGGAGGGTCACAACTTCAGCTGTGTTCTGGAGGCACCTGAGGCCAGCACACCCTGCCCCAATGTGGACAAGGACACTAAGACTGGCTCCCTCAAGAGGGCGCTCTCCCATGCAGCCAGGAATAGAGTCCCGTGGACAGGTAGTATTTAGTGGCACCTCTTGTATACCCGGAAAACACCCCTTCCTGCTTTCTCTGAGCCTAGGGATGTTGCGGAGCAGCCTAGTGACAGCCCCGGGCCTGAGGCTTGTGGAGTGGACTCGTAAAGGTGCCTCGGCATCCAGTCGCCCAGGACCAAGGGTGCTGATCTCCAACTTGGTCATCTAGCACCTAGCACAGTGTCTGGAGCACCAGGTTCAACAAGGACACCAACCTTCCAAGGACCAGGGTCACTAAGCACCTACAATGCAAGATGCTGTGTGTGGGGCTTCCCTGGTGGCGCAGTGGTTGGGAGTCCGCCTGCCGATGCAGGGGACACGGGTTCGTGCCCCGGTCCGGGAGGATCCCACATGCCGCAGGGTGGCTAGGCCCGTGAGCCATGGCCGCTGAGCCTGCGCGTCCGGAGCCTGCGCTCCGCAACGGGAGAGGCCACAGCAGTGAGAGGCCCGCGTACCGCAAAAAGAACCCCAAACAAACAAACAAAACAAAACAAAAAGAACAAACAAGATACTGTGTGTGAAGCAGTGGCTGTAGTGGGACAAGAACAAAGATGGAGATACAGCCCCGTTGGGACACTGCATCTGACCTCCCACCAGCTGCACCCACCACCTGCCCTCTCCTGTGACCAGCGATGAGCTAGGAGTGAAACAGCCTCTGCATATGTATTTGTGCAGGTCAAGGCTCACGGTGATCTTGGCTCACGGGATCATAGCACTTTTGAATCTTGAACGTCCATGTGTGGTTGAGTAACCCGCGTCATAGCCCCACCATAGGTGCTGCCCGTCCCACGCTCCCTCCTGAGAGCCAAAGATGCTTCCACTTGGAAAAAGTGACAAGAAAAGCAGAGTAAAGCATGTCAGCTTTCCTTATTCGAATAGCTCAGGTCCAAGATTGCTCCGAAGGTCATTTTAGAAGGAGGATTTCTATTCAAATAATTGCTTTAAAACACTGTTTTGCTTTGCATTTTTTTCCAGCGTAACTCAGACAAATGAATTCCAATCTCAGGCCAAGCTCAGCCTATGGATGACAGACTGTCTACTTCCTCTGCACACTGAGGGCAAGGTTCCGCCCTGCAGTGGGGCCGGTAAATAGATACATGTTGGCCATGGCTCAGCCGCCTCTGTTTCTAAGGAGCTATCACCTGGGCAGACCTTAGAGTCCTTCACAGTGGATCCCACAGCCCTCCAAACAGAGCCCGACCCTAGTGCAGCCGAGAAACTGCCCAGGTGTTTTCTTCTCCCCTTCCCCAACCTGAGCTAACAGTCACCTCAGTCACAGTTGTGAGGCCTCTCCTAGGTCCCCTGCTAAGTCTCGGTGCCCCACAGGGCCCATCGGGCTGCTCACTTCTCATTCTCAGCTTGCAGACCCCTCGAGCAGGGTGAAGCTCATCAGCCTAGGTCATCACCTGGTCAACATACCTTAAGGCAGTGGGTTTCCAGGTGTGGACCCCAGACCAGCAGCAGCATCACTGGGACTGATCTAGAAATGCAAATTATCCAGCCCCACCCCGGACCTCATAGATCAGAAACTGATCTTGACTTCAGGCTAAAGTTGGAGAACCACTGCCCTGCAGCAACGGCACCTGGGAGAAGTCCGGAACCCCCTCTTCCAGGCGGTGTGCGCATACACTCCACGTTGACACCCTGGGCCCTGCAAAGCCCCCGGCACTCCAGTCCTGCTGAGCCAGTGAATGGACCAACCACCCACCAGAACGCTGAGCAGAAAACTTTCTCAAACCATATCTGTAGCTAAAAATGTTTCAACTCGAATTTTTTTTTTTTTTTGTGGTACGCAGGCCTCTCACTGTTGTGGCCTCTCCCGTTGCGGAGCACAGGCTCCGGACGCACAGGCTCAGCAGCCATGGCTCACGGGCCCAGCCGCTCCGCGGCATGTGGGATCTTCCCGGACCGGGGCACGAACCCGTGTCCCCTGCATCGGCAGGCAGACTCTCAACTGCTGCGCCACCAGGGAAGCCCTCAACTCGAATTTTTGAACTTGGAACATGGAAGAGGCATTTCCCATGTGCTTTGGTCTACTTGCACAGAAAGGTTTTCTAGCATGACAATATCAAGATCCTTTGCTGGAGTGAACATCCACAGAGAGATGACATTCTCTCTCCCCAGCCCCCATCCTAAGAAGTTTAAGGCTGTTAGATGGAGCCAGCTAACCCTCCAATAGGAATTCCAACTGCTGGATGCTCACAGAACTCTCCAACTGCCAGCTTCCCGGCATTTCCGATTCTAAGGGTTATCCCAGGCCCGAGGTCACTACAATCCTTTAGTTTCCGCCGTGGCAAATGATGATGGAGAGGGGAGAGCAGAGAGGGGCTGTACTGAGATGGCCCACATTCCAAGGACCAGACATTTACCTGTGACACTCTGACCAAGCCCCTACCACCGAGTCTTGGGCACAAAGTGCTTTTACAAGTCATTACAGAGTTCTGCCTGACTGAGCTGAATACGAGGCTGAAATGCTTTGTTGAGCTAGAAACCAGAAGGAAGGTGTTGTCAGGAGGGCATCTCTCAGGGCAGGAAACCAAGCTGAGCCAGATCCCCTTGCCACACAGGCCCAGAGTGACAGCCGATGGGAAGCTCAGCAGCTTTCTGGTTACTGGTACCCATTTCCAACTGGAAGAGCTGTGGCTCCAGCTCCCATCCCCACCTCCCCCAGCCTCACCATCCTGACATACTGGAGTGAACAGGTTGGGCACGAGGCAGCCACACACACACCCAGACTGTCTTAGTTCCAGGAGGCCACGGAGACGCTTGTGCACACACGTCTTCTAGCCCAAGATGATTCTGGTCCTAAGGCAGCAGTTCTCAAAGAGAGGTCTGGAGACCCTGGCAATCTCAGAGAGCCTTTTAGGGTTCTTGAGGTCAAAACTATCTTCCCAGCCATACTAAGTTCTGATTTATCTTTCTAACTCTCAGGCTCTCAAGAGAGCACCATGGAGTTTTTCCAAAGGCCACGTGACGTGGGATACTGCGAAAGTCTGAGGCAGGTAGAACATTCAAGGCGTCTTCTGGTCCAATATTAGATTTGTAAAAGTGTAAAATGATGCCATGCTTCTCCCTAAATTTTTTTGTTCTGGAAAAGGTAATGATTTTTTAAAATAAAACTGTGTTCTGTTATTTATGGCAACATGTAACGGGCATCTCGGTGTTATTTTTAAATGAAGTGATAAATACGTAGACACTTTTTCAGCTTTGATTCCCAATATGGTAAAGTATAGACAGATTTAGCCCACAGATGCAAAAGCCCTTTGGGATCCTCAGTAATTTTAACAATACAAAGGAGTTCTGAAACTGAAAGGTTTGAAAACGACTGTTCTAACGAGAAGTGAATTTTTTTTTTTTTTTTTTTTTGCTTTACGCGGGCCTCTCACTGTTGTGGCCTCTCCCGTTGCGGAGCACAGGCTCCGGACGCGCAGG
>NW_006797481.1:5358571-5389201 GCF_000442215.2 Lipotes vexillifer | reverse complement strand
GTACGCGGGCCTCTCACTGTTGTGGCCTCTCCCGTTGCGGAGCACAGGCTCCGGACGTGCAGGCTCAGCGGCCACGGCTCACGGGCCCAGCCGCTCCGCGGCATGTGGGATCCTCCCGGACCGGGGCACGAACCCGTGTCCCCAGCATCGGAGGCGGACTCTCGACCACTGCGCCACCAGGGAAGCCCTGAGAAGTGAAATACTTTTGATGAGGGGCACTTAAGTCTTACTTTGACAAGATCCAAAGTTCTCTTCCTTACAATTTTTGTTTTAAAATGAATAAATAAAGAGTTAAAAACAAAATCACCTCCAGTCTCCAATTCCACACACTCTGAGGAAGGTGATGTGGGTGGTTTTTAAGAGATGCACACATTGCACCCGAAGCAGGGGCACAGCGGACAGAAGCCGGGCTCTGCAGCCCTGCAGACCCTCCGGCGCTCATTCCAGCGGCACCACGTGGGTGACTGCGGAAGTTGCTCAAGATTGCACCTCCTCATCTGTGAACCGGGGACGAGGACAGCCCTCACTTCCGGGGTCGCTGTGAAGTGCTCAGCACAGTGCCCGGCGCACTGCGAATGTCACATAAATGTTACCCTCTTCGTCATCATCTTCATCACCATCATTGTCACCCACAGCTTCCTGCAATAATGTCCCTGGCTCTGCAGATTCTGGGCCCCTGAGTCCTGTACAACGAGCCACGCTGCCCGCCCCCCCTTGTGGCTTGCTTCCTAACAGGATGATCGGATGATTCATGGCACAGAACCACCCAGACGAGAGGAAGGTTCAGACTCAGTGGCACTGAGTCAGTGACTGCCCTTTGCTGGATGGCTCACATCACTGACTCAGACACAAGCACCTCTAAGGACCCTTTATTCACAGTTACTTTGGGTCACTGAAGGAGCACGTGTCCCATGAGGCTGCCAGGGGTGCCCCCACTGCATATTCAGTATAAACAATAGTGAATCTAGGACTCCAGGCCCAACAAACTCGTGGCCAGCTCCATCCATGTCTCAGTGGGTATCTTTGTATGCTGATAACTGTTTATTCTAGACAGAAATGCTCTTGAGATGACACACGGTCCAAACACCTCTGGACTTTGTCTACCACCGCCTCTGCCCCCCACTTTTCTCTAATGGTGCCAACTGAAAAGATGGTGATGTACAAAGCTTAGCAACACAGCTTCACATAATGGGGTTGGAATTTCCATGTGCCGCTTAATGCTGTGGGTGCATAAAAGTGTAAAGCAGTAAAAATCTACCCCTTCCACCCACAAATCCTGCTTTAAAGGTCTCTGTCTGCTACTGGAGAAGGGATGGCAGGGGGATGCTGTATTTGGAATCGTAAGCTTTCTTTGTCCTCTGTGATCAAAATTTGTGGAAAGTGTGAGGGAGAAAGAAAAACATTTATTGAGTCTTTGCTTTGTTAGGTGGCAGGCACTGTGCTGATGCCTTTGCAGAGATATCGCATTTAATCCTCACGGCTGCCCTGTGAAGATGGAGTCGTTACCTCCCTTTGTAGATGCAAAACTGAGGCCATGAGCTGCCCGTGTTCTAGAACTATCATAACCAGGATGCGAGCCCAGGGTCGCCTCACTCACAAACACATTGACAGTTACTGGGGAAGGAAAAAAAAAGTCCCAACTCCAGCTTGGTGTGATACTTTCCACATTGATGATTCTTTTAAATTCTTGTTTTCCTTGGATGTAAAATTTTCTGCGTAATTAATTGCTTTCGGAAATCACAGAGCAATTTCCCATTCACTGAGTTGGAAATGCCTTGTAGAATTGTAAGTGCCAACGTGACTGCTGGATACCTAACTTGGGGTAGTGCCTCAGTCGGGGTCTGGGGTTTCCTTGGGTGGAGCAGGACCCCAAGCCTGGCTGTGAGACCCGGGCTCTAATCATACACGACAGCCACCAGGTGAGGGGGGGGCAGATTTCCCTGCACAAAAATGAGACAGCTCTGGGTCACAGGCTATGGGAACTTATGTCAACTGCAAACCATGCATGATCAAAAGAAGTCTTGTATCCTGTGGAGGCCGGGACAGTGAGGTAACAGCCTCAGCTTAAGGGGTCAGCACGCCAGCCAGCATGGGATGCCCTTGGACCCCAAAGGATGTTGGTCTGGATAAGCGGGCAGCCCTCTAGGAATACTGGGGTCTCCCTTTCCCCCACTCTTTGCTCCGTGGATAAAGCACATTTGAAAAAGAGAACGATATAAAATGGAGGCATCCCCTTCCCTTGAAAGAAAAAAAAGAGACTGTAAAATCTGTATGGTTGGGTTTCGGTCTAGACTTGAGCCGGGAGCTAGTTTACCCTGCCTAGGAACTGCATGGGTCCTAGTACGTGAAATGCTCACTGGGCAGAGCAGAAGGGTCCCCTTTGAAGACGAACAAGCTGCACAAAGGAGCAGAGGGGATCACTTGGGGTCTTAGACAAAGTGGCCTGAAATCTGGGCTCCAGAAACTCCCTTCAAGTCCCCACCCACGCCCACATCAGCACATCTGGGAACAATTCCCAGCTTCACACACACACAGACACACACACACACACACACACACACACACACCCTGCACGTTTTATCAGCACTGCATTCAAGATGCAATCCACAGAATGGAAGTTTTCCTATGATTAATGAAATGGCCAGAGGGCAAGGAGAAGGTAGGAAGGCAAGCACCTGGATGACCCCATCCTGGTGACATAACCATGGGTTGTTTAGAGCTGGTTGTAGCTCTGTGACAGCAGAGAATTCATCTCCCATGAGATACACAGCCAGGTCCCTGATATCTGCTGCCTGGGGGGAAGTGAGGGTCAAGGACTCTAAACTCCAGTGACACTTCAGCAGGGAGTTACAGAGTCCAAGCAACCAGGTTCCTGGGAGCTCCTGGGTGACGGTCACATGACTTACACACCTAGGACCCTCGGGTCAGACAGACTGTGCTCAGTGAATGTGCCTGAGTAAATGACTGAGTTAATAATAAGAAGAAAACCTGTGTGGTCTGGAAAGATTTTTTTCCTGTTTGTAGAAATGACTTGCAATCAGTAAGCTGTCACAGAGAAACCACTCTATAATAAGCAATGAATGCTCAAAAGGAAATTAAAGTAAGAACTTAATGACCACATATTACCTAAGTAGCTTTTTTTCTTTTTTAATGTTTTAAGTGATGCTAGGAGGCTGTGATGGACATTATGTTCTAATGCTCTGTGAAAACTATCTTGAAAACTGATGCTGTCTTAGTTACTGAGCCATAAAGAGCGTCCAGACCCGAGGCTGGATGGGATTATCATTCTGCCTGTCTGGAACTAAAGGTGGTAAGGCTGAACAATATAAGAACATTGTATTCTTGTCATGAAAGACAATCATTTGGAAAGAATGACAGAAGCCAGATTTTGGAGTTAGCACGATCAGGCTGGTTCCTAGCTCCTCCACGTGGGCTGAGATCATGGGGCCCAGTGCCTCTCATCATTAAAACCCAGTAAACGGGTTGTTGTTCCCACATCTTCCTCAAATCCACAGCCCTGGGCCTCTGTCCCGTTTCTACCCCTGGTGGTCTCTCCCGTGCCTCTCGTCCTTCCAGCCCAGCTCAGATGACAGCTTCTCCAGGAAGCCTTGCTGACCCTCCAGGCCAAGGCCAAGTTGGCTGTTCTTATCTCTGTCCTCCCGCAGCACTTTGTACCTTCCTGACCACAGACTCCACACCAGGCTGTAATGACTGTATGTGCACCTGCCTTCTTTTCTGCATGGCCAGTGAGGAGCCAGGTCTTTACTCCTGGCACAGTAACTGCAGACCAGCTGGCTGGATGGATGGATGGATGGATGGATGGATGGGTGGGTGGGTGGGTGGATGGATGAATGGATAGATTTCCCATGTGCTAACTCTATCCTCCTGGTCACCCCTCATCTGGTCCACTGCAAGCACGTCCTATCTGGCCTCCTGGCCTCTCCCCACCCCAATCCTTGCCCCACACTGCCACCTGGGCGCTCTCTGAGGTCCAGCTGATCATATCTCACTTCCCCTGCCCCTTGTAGGATAAAATCTAACACTTCAACATGGCACCGGAGGCCCTCAACCTCTTGCCTTTATATCACACTAATTTTTCTCTCTCTGCCTCCAGGATAGACCCTAGACCACCTCCCACTCCCTTCACTATGTCTTCCCAAAACTGAGTGCCTTCTTTCTGTTTGATGTTCCCTACTTCTCACCTGCTGAGGCCCAGTCTGAATATGGGTCCTGAGACCCTCCACTATGACACCTCCTCCCCCAAAGAAATATGGGGCTCTCTCTGGGCTTTCTGGGCAGATACAGTTCCATTCCTTTTCCCTCCACTTTCATACTCAAAGGCAGTAAAAGACAGTTATGCTGTCAAGACTCCATCTGTCCATGTGGTTCTAATAGCTGGCAGAATGTACAAATGTAAAGGAGTGTCTGAATCTCTCTGTCTCAGGGCCAAGAGTGGCCAATGTGACTCTGGTGAGGACGTGGGCAGGTGAGGGAAGGGGTGAGGGAAAGCAAGTGGAGACCCTGAGCTTGGGCAGGTATTGGGAGGGGCTGGCTGGGGAGAGTGAGAATGCTGAGTAAATCTGGACAGGCGTTTTTTAGCAACAGGCTCCAGCAGGAACAGACAAATGGCTTCACACCCAACCCTGCCAAAGGAGAGATAAGGAAAGAGATAGGAGGCAACAAGATAGAGCAAATTGCAGCGGTTTCCCACCTGATTCACAGCTCAGGTTACCCCTGTTAGCCAGGGATGCAGTGAGCTCAGACCCTGCTTAGCCGGCGCTGAGTGGATGCACAGGCTGGGGGTGGAGGTTTGGAAGATCCACTGGGAGGCGCGTTCCTCCCCCCATCCAGCAGATGCTGGAGGACGTCCATGCTTTTTGCTTAATGAATCACGGTACACACACAGGAGACCCCTACCACATGCTGCGGAGCGGCTGGGCCTGTGAGCCATGGCCGCTGAGCCTGCGTGTCCGGAGCCTGTGCTCCGCAACGGGAGAGGCCACAACAGTGAGAGGCCCGCGTACCGCAAAAAAAAAAAAAGACGAGCGATTCGGCACTCTGCATCGCTAAAGACACCCATGTAATCATTTGAAATGAAAACTGCTCAAATGAACTAGAAAATGTTCTACTTGTATTTTCTCATATTCCCCAACCTTTCTTTCCATGGTTCAGAAGTTTGCATTGTCTAACTGCTGATTTCCATTTGTGAATGAATCAGCGTAAAATAAAATTGAGTGCCAAATTAATCTACCCTTCTTGTTTTAGGCATTAATTATCCTTTGAGCCATTTTCTCCTGCACTTTGCCACATGTCAAGACAGGCCCGGATACAGTGATGTAGAATCCAGTTTTCAACTGAGGACTGTAGCCCAAACAGCAGAGGATGTCCCTGATTTCTAAGAGCCACAGTTTACTGTGCAAAAGAGGACTGATTCCAAGCAAAGGAAATACATTCCTCACCTTTTAAAGGTGCACTAACACTGTCAGACCAAGTAAGTTACTGGAGAAGAAATCTGCTGCATGGTCTTGTGACATGTTTCCCCAGTTGTCCCAGTTAACAAATTAACAACAACATATTTCCTCTAAGTATAATAGGGTCAGCCTCAGTGTGGAAAATGTGGTGCTGGCTAGGGCAGAATTTTGAAAATTACATATGCTGTTCTTCTGGAGCTATACCAAGGGAGATCTTCTTGGCTGTGCTAAAAAAAAAAAAAAAAAAAAAAAAAAAACCCAAAAAACAAAACAAAGAAAACCAAAAAAACCCACCACCATCACCACCACCAACAAAAAAAACAGGTCTCCAGGATACAATTATAGGATCCTTAGTCCCTGGGGAAAGGTAGAACCATATGTACTTGGTCACTTGGTCAAAGCTACTGCTCTTGGAAACAATGAGGATACAGAGCCTGGGCACCGGGAAGAGCAAGTAAATCTTGGTGGGGGAGGGGCTGGGCAAAAAGCCTTGGAGACAGAGGGCAGAGGCCCTGATCCCTTCCCTTCTGAGGTTCAGCATTATCAGAATCTTTCCAAAAGCTATGAGGTACCCTTGACCAAGCACTGTTTAAGCCTTCAAAAAGCAATATGGAACAACATGGATTGACCTGCAGGACATTATGTTAAGTGAAATAAAACAGTCACAGAAGGACAAATACTGCATGATTCCACTTTACATGAGGTATCTAAAATCATCAAACTCGTGGAAGCAAAGAACAGAATTGTAGCTGCCAGGAAGTAGGGGGAGGGGTAAGCAGGTAGTGTCTTTCTTTTTTCTTTTTCATTTTTATTAGAGTAGAGTTGGTTTATAATATTGTGTTCGTTTCAGGTGTACAGCAAATGAATCAGTTATACATGTACATATATCCACTCTTTTTGAGATTCTTTTCTCATATAGGCCATTACAGAATACTGAGTAGAGTTCCCTGTGCTATACGGCAGGTTCTTATTAATTATCTATTTTATATATAGTAGTATGCATATGTCAGTCCCAATCTCCCAATTTATTCCTCCCCCCTATCCCCTGGTAAGGTAGTTTCTGATGAGTGGGAATAAAACTTCAGTTATACAAGATAAGTAAGTTCTAGAGACCTACTGTACAATATTGTGCCTATGGATAATACCATATCATGCACTTAGAAACCTGTTAAAAGAGTAGATTTCACGTTGTGTTCTTACCACAATAAAACAAGAAAAGAGAGAAAATGCAAATACAACACTCAAATCCATCTAGGATACACTGCCAGGAAAGGGAGAGTCTGAGATACTGTGTGCTCAAGTCGGAGGGCTGGCTCTGGCGGGAACCCCTTAGGACCCAGCCCCCAGGGCAATATGTCACTCTTTGGGAAATAGTGGCTGCATGCTGAGTAGGAACTAAGAGTTGTTACTCTGCACCCAAGACGCAGCACCTCTGCTGCAGGTGCAGAATGACCAAGAAGGGCACAGTCACCAAACCACAAAGCAACCTCTGGGCTGTCCACAACAGCGACACCATGTGGCAGCAGCTAAACCCACAGGTCAGGCAGGCTGGCCAGTAGCCTCAGGCTCCCTCTTTTCCTGGCATTGGAAGCAGAACAGGTTTTGGAAAATAACTCTATAATTCTTAGATGAAAACAGGAGGGGGCATGCTCAAGAGAAAGATGCTAGTCCTTTTGGTAATGAAGAGCAGCAGAGGCGCCTGAGTGATTAATGAGAAAAATTAAAGAGCTATGAACATATTTGTAGCACCCTGAGTCACAGCCCAAGTGCTAAGCTTAGTTTGGATGTCAGAATTTGAGGGAAATGAGGAGAGGCACAACTTTAAATTTTGTTTATATGACCGCTTGCATCAGGAATAAAGAAATGTGCTTCCTTTGGGACCAAACCCCATCCTGACATCCTTTCAGGCACTAAGGAAAGCAACCGGAGGACAACAAGTATGGGAGACGCTGTGCTTCAGGGGAAGAACTGGAGGCTCTTAATCTCATCACACCCTTCTGATAACACCTCCGCGTTTGCTTTTCTGCAGACAAGCTTGGAGGCCTAAACAGTCAAGCTCTCGCCTGTCCCCAACCACCCCAAGAGGAAAGAAACCTGTCAGCTTCCCTAAAAGGGAAAAGGAGAAAAGAAAACAAAGTCAAAAGGAAAAGCTAAAGTTGCATCTCCTCTGTTTGAAGGCACAACGCAGGAGAGAGGTTTTGCACAGAGGCACCGCTGGACCCTGGGGAAGGAAACCTGTGTGCTTCGAGTTGGAAAACATTAAGCGCAGGGAGGTTTCAATGAGCTTCAGCAGCTCTTTGATAGTCCCTGATGTTGAGATGGCAATGGAGCATTTGAAATGCGAGCTTTCCAAGAATATGCTTTTTAGGAAGCGATTTTCCCTCTTGCTATCCCTTCGCTTTGGGGATATTCAAATTAGGCCTTGAGTCATCCCATTGGGGGTACCTCCATTCCTCCAAATGGGCCTGGGTCAGAGCAGCTTTAACATGAAACCCTGCCGAAGCCCCAGCTGCTGTTCCACGTAGTAGTAACTCCAAGGGCTTCGCCGAGATGGATTGAGAAGAGATGCAATAAAAGGCATAAAATTAAAGACAACACTAATAAAACCTGATGAAAGAAAACACCGCTAGCCTACCCAGCAGCTTAAATTACATTTACCACATCTGACAGGGAGGGGGTAATCATGAGTAATAAGCTCAGGCTCTGGAAAGAAATTACGGGATAAATAACTTAAGGACAGGTAACACCAGGGGAAGTCACTGATTCACCTTCCCAGAGAAGACTCCAGACAGTATAAAACCCACCAATCACATGGAGGCAAATTTCACTTGGGGGGGCCCTAGAGAGTCTAGGATCTGGATTCCCAAACATCCCAGAGCCAGCAATCTGGCAGCAGCACTGAGACTGCTTCTGGTTGCAGTTTCCAGTCCAGCCCGACTTCACCCCACTGCCTGGTGGCTGTTGTCACCACAGCCCGACCTCGGTGTGCCCAGGCGCAGTCAGTCATTAGATGAGGGCTGTCCTATTGTCCCCTGTTCCTTTCTGCCCCATCAGCTGAGGCCACGCTATGCTACTTGGGCTGCCTCAACACAACCAGTTCCTGGAACCAGGCTGGTCCCCAAAGAGGACCCAAACCATCCCATTATCTGCAGATTCCTCCTGCCACCTCCTTGGAACACCCCAAGTTCCCAAACTTCCAGCTGTTTCTCACCACAGCTTAGCAGGGAAGCAATCTGATTCGACTAATTCACACCAACTCTCCAAGGATTCTCTCTTTTTAGAGAGCAGGCCAGGTAATGCAAATGGACCCCTCACGGTGGGCTTTGAGCCTGCACAGGAGGTGTCAGGAGCCTCCTCTGGACCTCACGTGCAAGACAGACCGCGTGAGAAGAGAAGGAAAGGCTCCATCACCATGCTCTCTCCGCCTGCCAGCCATGGTCCAGTGGACGGAGGGCTCACGCACTGCTCCATTCCCTCCCCTGACAGCAGCCTCCCATCTCCAGGCTTCCTGGCTTGGACCCATCAGTGAACAGGATAATGTCTCCTGTAGAGACAGGGAGGGGCTGTCTGGCCTCAAGCCAATGAAGACCCTGGAAAGTCCTGCTTTGAGCAGAGGGATTCCTCTGCTCAAAGACTAAAGGGACACAGGAACTTGGGGTCTTCAGAGGACAGGTCTTCAGACTCTCTGTCCCCTGGCATCCTAATGCCAGGCTAAGCTCCCACAGCTTCTCCCTTGGTCCTGTCCTCACCACATTCGTCTCGAGTAGGGCGTTCTCAGAGTTCCTGGCTGATTGGCTTCCCCAGGTTATAGCTGTGAGGAGGTCCTGCCTCTTCCTCAGGATCCTTAGAGCACAGTGATCCCTGATCGTAGCCCTCAGTTAAGAGGGTCTCAATGGAAGAGGGGCGTGAAGGTGAGGAAGAGTCTTTCAAGAAGCTGCATTGCCTGAGCACCTGACTCCTCCCAAGACAAGCTCGGCCATCTGAGTTCTTCCTCAGACAGCTTCCAACTTGGAAAAAAATGGAGGGATATTACTCCCCGAAAGTCTTCAGCATGAGGGAGTTCTACAGATAACAAGGACTTTTATTTCTCTTTGGTCACTATTAGAGCTAGTCTAAGGAAAGAATGGGACTCCATTCTATCAGAATAAAACTTAGAACTGACAAAACTCAGCTTACCAGAATCTTCAAACTATCAGTTTTTTCCCTGCCCTCTGCTCTTTAGAAACGGGAAACTTACACGAAAACAAACACAAAGTCACACCCCCATCTACTTGTCCACCTGTGAACACTTATCAAGTGCACAGGATTTTGTCAGCGTGGCATTTGAAGATTCCTGGCTCTATCCTGGGGGCAAAGTACAGGTGTTGTCCGATGATGCCCCGTCTGCATCTCTATCCTGTGCTCTGAATCTAGCACCAGCATTGCCTCAGGCAGCAAAGAGTCAAGTCTCTGCTTATCAAAATCTACTTGCTTTGATCAGCAATGAATTCAACCCAAAGTTCTGGAAGGACTCACATCAAATTGTTGACAGTGATGGCTGGGAGCAAGAGGAAACTTCCCTTTCCCTCTACTATTCTATATTGCTTTTGTTTTTTAAAAAAAAAAAACACACATAGAATATATTCATGGAGTCCTTCAAACATTAAAATAAATTAATAAATGGCCAAAAAGGAAAAGGAAGTGACTCTTTTCAACAACACAGCCAGGTTTCGATGGGGGCTGAGATCCGGAAGCATGGAAGGCATCTATTCTCAGCCACATTGTCGACTGAATGGCCCAGAACAGACCCAGGCATCCTGGAAGTTCTCTTCGGGGCTGGACATAGCTCCGTCCCTCCCTCTCGCTGCTCTCTTCCAGTTTTCTGACCTTGATGACAAGAGCTCCCGTATTTCCAGCACCTGCTACCCCACTTACTTAACGCTTTTGACCCCTGGCAGCTCTCAGGTCTAACAGAGAGGGCACATGCCTTCAAGCTCACTTGGGCTCAGGTGACCCTCTGCGCTTACGAAGTCCTATTGACCTCATTCCAGCACCTCTCAAAGCTTTCCTCAGGTTAAAGACGGGAACCTTCCTCAGCACAAAAGGCTGATCAGCTGCTGAAGAACCTCGTGCTGGAGGCAGAGGTCAGGTTTTGGCCCATCCATCCCAATGACTCCCCTCCCCCACCCCCCTGCAGAAATTCAGAAAATAGAAGCCTGGCCACTGAAGCAGCATAAAGCTTCTCGCCACCACCTCCTTAATCACCAGGCTGCTGGCACGCGCTTACCTGCAGATGTAATTCGTCTTGCAGGAGTCCTGCAAATTCAAGCAGTTGGGCTTCTCCCTCTCCTCATAGGAGCACACCGGCACGATGGTCTGCCGTCTCCGCTCGGTGCAGGCGATGTCCCGGCAGGAGCAGAAGAGCATCCCGTAGCTATGCTTGGCCAGGACCTTGTCGAAGAACTGCCGGAGGGCCTTGTGGCACTTGCGCCGGTTGCAGACGTCGTTGGACGTGCTGGTGGTGCATGGTGTGATGTACGCGGACCTGTACTTCTTACAGGTGTCGTCTAGGTTGCAGGCCTTGGCGGCGTCCAGGCAGTTGTTCCCTTTCGGGATGTGCTCCACTGCAAAAGGAGAGAAAGGCAGGCGTGATCACAGGGCTGTGTGCTGGGGCTGCTCTGCTTTCATTGAGATCTGGCCATTCACCTGGCAGTGCTGGCTGCTCTGATCAACTCTGTGTCTTGAAGCTAATAACTTAATGAGTTCATGACAATGAGGAAGCATCAGGGGCACAGAAGCTGGGAGCCCACGGGAGCACACAAGCTCCTAGCATTGTCTCGGATGTATAATTAGGAGGTGCTGAGTAAGGCCAAAGGAGCTCCGGCACCTGCCTGACTACATACAAACAAGGCAACAGAACAAGTTTCCAGCTCCTGGTTGGTAAATTGAAATTAGGATAAAAGAAAAAAGCAACAAATTATATACTTGTTTATTATATAATATATAAAATGATATGCTGAATGTAAGTATAATTGCCATGCAATCCTCCAGGAATATAATTATGTAATAAATGCACATAGTACATGTTAATTACTGTATGATTACAGAGTAATTGCATGGTTGTTTGAGCCCAGAAGACAGAATATTATGCTAGCTCTCTAAACAGGAAGAAGCAACTACATCGAAGCTGTATTTAAGTTCTAGCTCACAGGCCACTGGAAGAAAACCAGAATAAATTACATAAAAATTTGCAAACCTCAATTACCATTTAACTTACCGCATAGAAAATTGGGGATCTATGAGTACTGAGGTTGCAGATTAGAAAAATTCAGTTAGTATTTTGGATAGAATTTCAATGGGCTTACAAACCACATGCCTTAGGAATCTCACAAAACATATGTTGCCTTCTGTCCAAGCCCTCTGTGCTCATGCTGTCAGAGAAACCAGTGCTGTCCACTGCCAGGCTGCCCACTGAGAGGCCTGGAGAGAAAGCACGGAAGAGGCAGGGCTCACTGGGGTGGGCTGGCAGCGCCAAGGCTAATGGGAAAAGTTAAAAGATGAATGGACAAGGGAAATTAAGCTCATTTCCCATAATATAGGTCTTACCAAGCAAGGCGAAGTGATGGAAAAACCTCCTAGAGCCAAGTTATGAGATAGCCCATGGAAAATTGATAATTAGGTGTAGCAGGGACCCTCCAGAGACAGCAAGAAGGCAGCAGACAAGCACCACAGAATCGTGGGATTCAATCTCCAGCAAGTTCCTGCTCAGGTCTCAGCCCCTTCATGGGTTCTGAAAACCCCTTTCATTCTCTTTATGCACCCAGTTGATGGGGACCATGAAAGCATTTGAGAATTAGCAAGAGAGGAGACAGAGTCTAGCTGGGTTGGGTGGGACCAAAAGAGAGGGCAGTGCATTTGGTATCTAAAAGGCACATGGGATATTCAGCCTTAAATAAAAGAAGGAAACCTGCCATGGGCAACAACATGGATGAGCCTTGAGGACATTATGCTAAGTGAGATAAGCCAGTCCCAGGAGGACAAATACTGAGTGGTTCACGTATATGAGGTATCTAAAACTCTCAAACTCACAGAAGCAGAGAGTTGAATGGTAGTTGCCAGAGGCTGAGGTGAGGGGGAAATGGGGAGTTGGTATTCAAGAGGTATAAAGTTTCAGTGATGCAAGATGAATAATTTCTAGAGATAGGCTGTACAACATCACATTTACACTTAACAATACTGTATTGTGCACTTAAAAATCTGTTAAGTGGCATTATTTCACTCTTTTGGATGGCTGAGTAATATTCCATTGTATATATAAACCACATCTTCTTTATCCATTAATCTGTCGATGGACATTTAGGTTGTTTCCGCGTCTTGGCTATTGTAAACAGTGCTGCTATGAACACAGGGGTGCATGCATCTTTTCGAATTATAGTTCTGTCTGGGTATATGCCCAGGAGTGGGATCGCTGGATCATATGGCAGCTCTATTTTTAGTTTTTTGAAGAACCTCCATACCGTTTTCCACAGTGGCTGCACCAATTTACATTCCCACCAATGGTGTAAGAGGCTTCCCTTTTCTCCACACCCTCTCCAACATTTGTTATTCATAGACTTTTTAATGCTGGCCATTCTGTCTGGTATGAGGTGGTTCCTCATTGTATAGTTCTGATTTGCATTTCTCTAATACTTAGCCATGTTGAGCATCTTTTTATGTGCCTCTTGGCCATCTGTATGTCTTCTTTGGAGAAATGCCTATTTAGGTCTGCTGCCCATTGGGACCTAGAGATTATCATACTAAGTGAACTAAGTCAGAAAGAGAAAGACAAATACCACATGCTATCACTCAAACGTGGAATCTAAAATATAATACAAATCAACATCTCTACAAAACAAAATCAGACTCACAGATATAGAGAACAGATTTGTGGTTGCCAAGCGGGAGCGGGGGTAGGGGAGAGAAGAAATGGGAGTTCAGGATCAGCAGATGAAAACTATTATCATATACGATGGATAAACAACAAGGTCCTACTGTACAGCACAGGGAACTATATTCAGTGTCCTGTGACAAGCCATGGTGGAGAAGGTTATGGAAAAGGATGTACATGTGTGTAAGGCTGAGTCACTTTTCCATACAGAGGAAACTGACACAACATTGTAAATCAACTATACTTCAATAAAAGTAAAAAAGAAACCTGTTAAGAATGTAGATCTCACGTTACATGTTCTACTAAAATAAAATAAAATTTTTTACAAGAAAAGAAGAACAGACACAAGTTCCACATTTCAGGAAATGAAAAACTCTCGCTGGTCTACTGATGCTGTGCCTTGCTCTAAGAAAACCCAACATGCTGGAATCACACAGATATACCCTGGCACCATAAGCAGTATTTTATGATGCCCCAGGTGCGTGTTTCTGCCTATGACATCTGAATTCAACAACTTCAGGGGGAAGGCAATAAACAAGACATTCAGCCCTTCTTAGGTGAGCAGTGCAGGAAGGCAGCAGCTGCACGTACATCCTGCTGGTTTAACAAGCACACCTGGTGCATTTTCTCCAACATGACTTTCCCAAAGTGGCTTCTCTCCTCTGTTTTCACACTCAGGCACTTCAGGACTCAAGGAGTGAAATATTCACCATGTGTCCTGACAGATCACCAGGGCCTCCACCAGGCTTTGGTGACACACTTCTAGCCTTTTCCTCTTTTGAGACTTTCTAATGATGTGCTGTTGGGCCCACTGGCAACAGTGGTTGATATTCCTGAAGGTCTACAGCTAGCTAGGAGATTTCTAAATTATGCATTTTGGGATGATAATCTAAAATAAATTAATATGACCAGATTCTGGATCATCTGGATTAGGCCCTTAAGGCTGGATATCCGAACACAATTTCCAATAACTTGCATTGGTGTTCAATGGTATTTTATGATCTCTGGCTAACAAGAAAATAGAGGCACACAGGTTGACTTAATACTTAAATGATGTAGCCAGGGATATATGAACAAACGGTTCATGTAAGTTCAAATGGAGAAAAATGACAGAAAAATCACATGGCACCCAGCAATGTAGGCCTGTCAAACTCAAAAGAACTCATGCTGAAACAGAGAAGTACATCCTTATTGTAAGCACCAATTTAGTTTCAGCAAAACAATATCATTCCTCATATTAAATTTGTTATTAATTTGTATTTCATTGTTTTAAAAGTTTTGTTCATATCTAATCGGTGTGTGTTGCCTTTATAATTGTATAAAAGCAAAGAAGAGCTGATAGTTTTATGTTTCTAAACTTCAAATAAAATTACAATAAAAATAAACTTAACACATGAGGTCCAGAAAATTTATTTCTCTCTGAAAGTTCTCCATATAGTACATAAGTTTTAAAAAATTGGCCTGGAAAAAAGCTCCTTGACATGTGTCTTGGCAATGACTTTTTGGATATGACACAAGCAATAACAACAAAAAATAAACAAGTAGAATTACGTCAAACTAGAAAGCTTCTGCACAGCAAAGCAAACCATCAACAGAATGAAAAGGTGACTTATGGAATAGGAGAAAATATTTGCAAATCATGTTCTGATAAGGGGTTAATTTCCAAAATATAGAAAGAACTCATACAATTCAATAGTAAAAGTAACAGTAATGATAATAACCTAAGTGAAAAAATGGGCAAAGGACCTGAAGAGACATTTTACCAAAGAAGGTGTATGAAAGGCCAACAGGTACATGAAAAGATGCTGATCGGTAGGGAAATGCAAATCAAACCACAATGAGGTATCACTTCAGGCCTCTTAGAACAATTGTCATCAAAAGAGATAATAAATGCTGGTGAGATGGTGGAGAAAAGGGAATCCTTGTGCACAGCTGCTGGGATTGTAAATTGGTACAGTCACTATAGAAAACAGTATGCAGGTTCCTCAAAAAATTAAAAACAGAGCTACCATATGACCCAGCAATTCCACTCCTGGGTTTTTGTTTCCAAAGGAAACAAAATCACTTTATCAAAGAAATATCTGCACTCCCATGTTCATTAAAGCATTATTTACAATAGCCAAGTATTCACCAAGGAATAAAGAAAATGTGGTATATATTTTTCAATGGAACACTATTCAGCCATAAAAGGAAGGAAATACTGGCGTTTGCAACAACATGGATGGACTCGGAGGGCATTACGCTAAGTAAAGTAAGTCGGACAGAGAAACACAAATACTGTATGATCTTACTTATATGTGAAACCCAAAAAAACAAAAATAAAAAACAAACTCATAGGGAAAAAAGGCTCATATTTGTGGTTATCAGAGGCAAGAGGAGAGGGTGGGGGAATTGGATGAAGGTAGTTAAAACGTACAAACTTCCAGTTATAAGATAATTAAGTACTGGGGATGTAAGGTACAACATATAACTATAGCTAACACTGCTGTATGATATATTTGAAAACTGCTGAGAGAGTAAACCCTAAAAGTTCTCATCACAAGGAAAAAGACATTTTTTCTTCTTTTTTTGCATCTATATAAGGTGATGGATGTAAACTTATCGTGGTAATCATTTCAAAATATATATAAGTCAAGTCATTATGCTGTATGCCTTAAACTCATACAGTGCCGTATGTCAATTATATCTCAAGAAAACTGAAAGAAAAAAAATTGACCTAGTGTATGCCTGCTTTGTTAAATAATGTTTACTTCCTTTTCAAAGTTGTTAAGACGACATAAAATACTAAATAATTGTTTTCCTCTTGGTATTATCAAAAAAGAAAAGCAACATTTCAAAGGGAAAGTTTTGCATGAAGTGGGAATAGCGTGAACGATTTAATGTCCAAACCAATTGCTCTGAGTTCACTCCATTTAGCACCTGGTGTGCCTCAGCCTCACTTTGAGCTGATTCTGTTTTCATCAATAAATGACACTGCCAGAGCACCATCTCTTTATCATTATTTCAGAGCCTGTGACAAATTCCAGAATGCACAACCTGGCACATTCAGAGAGGCAAGAAACTACGAACTGATTTCCAGATTACAGGTAAATGTGTGACTTCCTTTTTGCTTATGATTCTCATACACACAAAACATTCTCATAACCATTCCCAACTTGATGTACGAGGCCAGCATTACCCAAATAGCAGAATATGATGAAGAAAAAAGAAGAAAATTACAGACTAATGTTCCTTACAAATATAGATTCAAAAAGTTTAGTAAATAGGATTTAGCAATATGTTAAAAGGATAATGTACGACGACCAATTAAGGTTTATCCCAAAATGCAAGGTTGGTTTAATATTTAAAAATCAGGGGCTTCCCTGGTGGTCAGTGGTTGAGAGTCCCAGATTACAGGTAAATGTGTGACTTCCTTTTTGCTTATGATTCTCATACACACAAAACATTCTCATAACCATTCCCAACTTGATGTACGAGGCCAGCATTACCCAAATAGCAGAATATGATGAAGAAAAAAGAAGAAAATTACAGACTAATGTTCCTTACAAATATAGATTCAAAAAGTTTAGTAAATAGGATTTAGCAATATGTTAAAAGGATAATGTACGACGACCAATTAAGGTTTATCCCAAAATGCAAGGTTGGTTTAATATTTAAAAATCAGGGGCTTCCCTGGTGGTGCAGTGGTTGAGAGTCCGCCTGCCGATGCAGGGGACGCGGTTTCGTGCCCCGGTCCCGGAGGATCCCACGTGCCGCGGAGCGTCTGGGCCCGTGAGCCATGGCCGCTGAGCCTGCGCGTCCGGAGCCTGTGCTCCGCAACGGGAGAGGCCACAGCAGTGAGAGGCCCGCGTAATGCAAAAAAACAAAAAAGAAGTCTCACATGCACAGAATATGTAAAACCACTCTTAGCACCAATTTCACCTCCCTTCTTAGTGTCCTCACAAATTCACCTCCAACTCTCTCTCAGGCATCCTGCTGTAATGAAGTTCAAAATAAACACTCCTGAAATCACAGGACAGATAAATTAGAGTTGAGTTTTTATTTGGTAAGAAGATTGATCCCCCGTATGTATTAAATGCGTCTGCCAGTGCACAAAACTGCTACGTCAGTGACTTGAGGGCAGAAGGAGGAATGGGCAGAAGGATTCAGTTTAGGCCAGTGAGTCACACCCAACTCCCCATCAACTCACACACGGCCTGGAGGTGAGCTCACATGCCCCTGGCTTCTGGTCTGGGCACACACGCCTTCTGGCCTGCGCGGGAAGGCTTCTGAACAGCTTTACCGTAGCTCTGAGTGCCACCCTCTCCACAGCTCGTTTTAGAGCTCAGCGTTAAAATGCTGCCCCCCCCAACTCCTCCACCTGTAATCTCTCCCTCCATCTGTTTCTTTCTTTTTTTTTTTTTTTGCGGTACGCGGGCCTCTCACTGTTGTGGCCTCTCCCGTTGCGGAGCACAGGCTCCGGACGCGCAGGCCCAGCGGCCATGGCTCACGGGCCCAGCCGCTCTGCGGCATGTGGGATCCTCCCGGACCGGGGCACGAACCCGTGTCCCCTGCATCGGCAGGCGGACTCTCAACCACTGCGCCACCAGGGAAGCCCGCCTCAAGGTTTTTGATTTGATGATTACAATGTAAACTGCCTTTTCTGATTATAAAATCAAGTATTTAGGATAAAACTTGATCAGGGACAGAATGTAAAAAACAAAAAGCAAAAACAACCCAGCGCTCGATGGCGCCGACCTCTCAGCTGTTTGCTGCTCCAAAGAGTATACACAGACCAATGATCTCAACCCTGACCTACAGGCAGAGCAAATGTAAAACATCCCTCCAACGACAGGGAGACGTGGAGGTGTCAAGGATGAGTTATGCACTGGGAGAAGCTTTCACATTCTAAATTCCTCTGGAGCGAGGAACTGCCTTTATCCCAAGTACAATCCTCACACTGTCCCAAATCAAAGAGGCTATCGCTGTGGCTGGCAGCCCCTCATTATTTACACTTAGAAAACGCCACTGTTATTGGCAAATGCCGGGGCCAGCTAACCAGTCAAAATGATTTAGGATGAAACACAGATGCAAGGATCTAGAAATCCATTTCTATAGATTAGGAGGTAGAATAGAACAGTAACTATATTAAAATTTGCATGGCCCACATGAAGATGTGCTTTATTAAGCAGAAAGTTCACAAGAGACAGGGAGAGACCACTGTTTACAAATGCTTGCCAATTCCGGGGTTTCTTTCTGTCTTTCTTTTTAGGGCTGCAGAATTGAGTTCACAACCCATTTTCCCTTTCTTTCTGACTTGATTAATTGCCATGTTAACATAACTACTGTTCTTCTCCTGATAGGCTCCCTCTAATGTGTTACCCCAGCAAATAAAAAACGGGTAAAAAGCTCCAAGATCTTCACAGGGGGTAGGTAGGGCAAGCTTTTCTGGAAGCTCACATTTACAGTCTGGTCTTCTGCTATCCACGTGGATCAGATGGCAAATCTGATCACACAGGTTGTGACCCTTGTAATCGATCCTTCAAGAGCTTGGCCTTTTCCAGCTGGGGTGCTAAAAATTACATTTAAAAGGCACATGTTGGCTCTTTGGAGCCCATTTTGTCATTCATACACCATTTCAGACACATTGTATTACACGATGATGAATTTCCTCCTCACCGTTTTTTTTATACCTTCCACAACTACATTAAGCCTCAAGCCGTACCCAAGTTTTCTCTGGGGTTCACAGTGACTGAATTATTTTGAATACCTGTGAATCTGGAAAAAAATTCTTCTGTCTGGTGAAGACAGTGTCCACTGTTCGCCACAAGTCACGGGCTCACCCCATGCTCACTCACCCCAAGTTCACCCATGAGAGCTTCCGTTTCCATAAAGTACACACTGTGCCCCCCCACCCCACCCCCACCATCCATACCTTAAAAAATTAGATGCCTCCTATAAGTGGTAAGTCACATGCTTGCTGCTGCAAAATGATTAATAGTGCTGTCTCAGTAAATGGGATCATTACATTTTTAATTAACCTTTCCAACCTCCTCTAACTTTTCCTTTTGTTATACATTGGATCTCTGAAGTTTCCTACTTGTTTATGTTCATCTAGGTTTGAAACAAAGGCATGAAAAATGATAGCAGGTGATGCAGGAGCTGGTGCCCAGGTGAGACGCCTGGTGAGGTGCGGTACCTCACTGTACATGGGATAAAGGGACAGGCGCTCGGAACTCGATGGCTGGGTTCCCACCTAATTTTTGTCTTGGGAGCTTAGCGTTATTTAATGGCCTTGGCTACCAAGAGCCTGGCTTTTTAAAATCTCTTTCAACCTAATTATAATTACTGTGTATAAATCATACAATGATCCATTATAAAAATCTCGGGTTCATAAATATTTAACTTAGCATTTAAATCCACACTGCAGGAGTGAATGAAATTTCCAAGCTCATCTCTTTGCAAACAACTGCTTTATTACAGTTCCAATGCCAGTTACTGAGAACTGAACCAAGTTTGTCTTGCAGCACACTCGGGCACATAATTGAGCATAATGCCTTTCCGTGTATTAAGATGGCACAATTTAGTTATTTCTAAAATAGGCATGCCTCTCATTAAAAAGATATTTTGCAAAGTCTTCTATCACCATCTTTTAATTCCTCAAGAATGGAGAGGCACAATTACAATATCAGACATAAAAACACTCATTAAAATATATTTTATCTAATGTAAGATTGATTCAAGATAATTGAGGTCAGATTTGTTTGGAAAATATATTGTGACATGTGCAAATGCTGATGCAACGAGGAAATGACCTTCTACGAAGACTCAAGCAAAACAGCTAAATATTTTCCAGCAAAATCATAAAGCCATAATTGGATTTCAATTTAGTAATATTCAGCATAAGACAGGCCATTTTTAATAATCTAATTATGTGTTCAGGGGCCCTACCCCAGAACTCGACCACTGCTTCAGAACTATTCATTGTACCCCATGCTGTTGCATCTTCAACCATGAAATTTGCTATTACATGTAGGACTGACTCTCATTTATGAGTATTTTTTTCCCAGTCTCAGATCATCTTTATAACATCCCCAAATGCCTACTCCTTTAATTTTCCAAAAGCGAAATCTTTTAATGACTTTCTCTGGACCAGAACACTTGATCCTAACTAGCTCAGATTTGTGGTCCTCCTACAGACAAAAGCTACAATGAGATAGATCTACAAACTATCTTTATGAAGACACAAAGAGCAGCCCTTGCTTTTGTCTGATCCTCATTAATTAAAGGTATTTAATTACTAACATCTCATTAGCAATAAAATAAATGAGTACTTCAACTACAGGAAAAGATCTGCATGATAATGTAAACCTAATTCAGTTTATGGGGTACAAACTAAGCCACTAACATTCAGCCTGTGCAAGCTTCACTGATATTTAGCCATTTCAACAGTAATGTGCTAAACACATCTTCAAAACTGATACTCCTTCCTCCCAGAGAAAACAATAAATGTGGGCCAACCAAGTAACCAGGAACCTAAGTCCCCTGTCACTTTTCCACCAACATATCACCAACTGGAAGGGAAATATGGAGTGGTTTGTTTTTAACAGTTTTCTAAGTTACCATAAAGATAAAAAGGTAGCTTTAAAATAATGTGCCTGAACTTTTAAACTAGCATACCTAAATTTAGAAATTTCTAAGTGTGTGCCAAGCAAAGTCATTGCTCTGAGAAGCTGGACACTTATCCCAAAGAGGCTGCCAACACTCTAGACGTTTCATAGAACTCTTCCCTAGAAGCCCAAGGCATGTTCTTTGGAATACTCTGAACAGCAGCAAACCTCTGTATCAGGGATGGATTTTCAAAGTCAAATGTCATTTAGCACTAAGTGTGGTCATGAAAAAGGCAATGATGTCGGGCAATGTTTAGGGGTAGAAAATAAGTGATGAATATACCTAAGGATTTTTTCATATGGGGCACCTACAAATTGGCCCTGAAAATAACCAATGAAGTGGTTCTCCTAAAAAGGTTTTGAGCCAATGATATCTCCGGAATAAGCGTTTTGTTTCTCAAGGTGACTACTATGAAGGACAATATGCATTTGGATGTATGTGCTCTTGGTAGTCTTATTATCCATACTCCTACTGTACATGTGCTGTGTTTCTCCAATGAGCCAGAGCGTAAGGATGCTACCAGAAGGTAGGATACAGGCTGAAATGTCACCTCCACTATACAGTCTACCAAAATTGTTCTGACCCATGATATATATACAGAGAAGAAAAAGTATGCATTCTAAAGCCAAAGAATCAGCTGAAACAATGAAAAATGAAGAGGCTGAAGATCCTATTAAGTAGCCTGGCTGATGCTGAGATAATAATGAATCATTGATGATGTTGACGGTTGTCAGGGCCCTCACAGTGCAGGATTTCAGCAAAGATAAGCTAAATATCAGGCCTTTATTTTTAGTTAAAGAGCATAAAATTCAATGCCTTTCTTCCCACGAGCCTATTTACATACCTGCTGTGCTACCTATTTGCCTTCACCTGCTTCCCAATTAATACCCCATTAAGCCGCTCCACCTGCAGTGGCTTTTACCTTCGCCACAGCCCTGCAACCATCACTCATCTGCTACAGCTCAATTGTTTCTTTTGGGAAGATAAACAAAAGCTGCATAAATAATAATGGCAGGGCTTTGTATTTACAGGGTGTGCATTCTCAAAAGACAGTAGCCAGAAGCTGAGGCAGATTTCAGGGAGAGAAAGCCACGAGCTGGGCAGAATGTCTAGAGTGAGTGTAGCCACATTCCAGAAGATGAGGGGGAGAAGGAATGTGCATCTTAATTAGTCAGATTTGTGAATCTGGATTTTATATATATGTGTATATTTTTTAAATGATGTTTTTGCTTCATGCAAGAAGGTATTTCATATCAAGTTGGGTTAATAAAATTTTGTTTGGTTAAAGGTTCTTAGGTGACCTATTTTAATGAAGATTCGCATATTATTTCTCTTTTTTTGCAAACAGGTTTTTTTTTAACATCTTTATTGGAGTATAATTGCTTTACAGTGGTGTGTTAGTTTCTGCTTTATAACAAAGTGAATCAGCTGTACATATACATATGTTCCCATATCTCTTCCCTCTTTGTCTCCCTCCCTCCCACCCTCCCTATCCCACCCCTCCAGGTGGTCACAAAGCAACGAGCTGATCTCCCTGTGCTATGTGGCTTGCAAACAGGTTTTAAGTGTTTGAAAAGTTGGTTCCTTCCAGCAGTGACCAAACCCAGGGGGCATCAGAATCCCTTGGAGAAGAAAGTTTAAAAAAGTAAGTAAAAACCCAAAACACACAGATTCCTGGGTTCTTTCTGTCCTACCCTCTGAGAATCTGTATTTTTACAAAGCTCCCAGGTACTACCAATGATAAGACTTGGAATTCCCTGGTCTTCAGTCAGTTAAGTCATTCTTTTTACTATCTACCTGCACACCCACTTATCTTCCTGATAAATCTAGGCTTTCTGGTCACGTTTTCTGGAGTGCAGTCCCTAAGAGGTGCCTTCCGGTGGGTGGTTCATTCCGGCCTCACTCCATGAAGATCTTGCTGAGGAGAAGACTTTCTTCGCCTGTGTTCCCAGTGCAACTTCATAATTCAGCCCAGACTAGATTTGCCAGGTAGTCCCAGGCCAGGCTCTTCTAAGGTGGGCTAAGACAAGGCCCCTCCCCCGTCAACCTGCCATGGCCTCCTATGAGCTGCAGAGGAAGCAGACGGCAGGACAGGCGTGTGTGCACCCATCAACGTGCACCTCAGTGAACCTCTGGGTTCTATTTTAATGGTGCGTTGGCAAGCGTCCCTGCTCATTTCATTTCTAGCTTTTAAGTTGGTTCCAAATGCATTCACACGTTTACCCTTCTGAGCCCCAGTATAACTCTAGTTAGATCCCCATCTGAAGGACTACACCAGTTAGCTCAAGGATTAAGTTTAAAACCCCAGAATTTTTACATTAAAATTCCTTAGCCAGGACCTCCATTGTGTCTGTGCAACTTAATCTGCGGCTCTGTCTCCGGCAGGATTTGCAGAGTAAATATAGCTATCTCTGCATGGTGTTCGGTAGGCACCAAGCCACATCTCTTCCCCGGAGGCGTTCTCCCACGTGGCTCCTGTCCACCGGATGCTCTAAGGCTGCTGAGGCAGGCTGAGGCAGTGGGTAACCCAGCACTCTTACGACTGCTTCTGGAATGTTTCTTTCCTCAGTTTCTCACAGGAGCATATCAGCTACAAAGTGGTTGTGTCACTGATGTACGTGGTGTGTCCCTGAAGCACACATAAATTAAGAACCCTGGGCTAAATGAGAACAATTGCAGCTCCTAGAGCCTGATGTTTCCACTTAGCTATTTGCTTAGTAAAAACAGGTATAGTTTAGGCAAAATGCATGTGTTCCACCCCAAAATTCTTCAAACTTCAAAGAGTGCCTTTTCTGTTAGAGATCTGGACTTGCACATTAGCTAGTTTCTTTGAGAAATGGCCACTTGACCAGTTACATTAAACCATTGGCTGAAGCTGGATATGAGTGTTGGGGGTCAAGACGATTCCATCAGCTTTATGCCTAGCGAGATCAGAATGACATTCAGCACAAGTGCCAGGGCGCAGGCCAGCTGCTAATGCTACTCTCAGCACCCCTGGACATGCCAGAGGTACAGAGTCACCCTTTTGCTAGGGCATTCAGGGACAACAGAAGAGGAAGCTAGCCTCAGAATGGCCAGCCATGCTGCCCTTGGGTGGGGAAGGGATGGAGGGGGAGAAAAGCAGCTATGAATTTCTGCCCTACAGGAAGAAGACCCGGGTCCCCAAACACCCCTGCATTCATGCAAGAGGCTCTATGTTGCAGAAAATCCTGTTTCAAGACACAGGGAGAACCACAAAAAGCCAGACCTTATGTCTCTGTGATTTAGCCTTCTTACCATGATATTGTCAAACACAGGTATTAGCCTTTGACCCTTTGGGCTTAAAAAATGAATAATGAACAGCTCTTAAGAATTTCCCGTGATGTGTCTAGAGCTGCCTCTCTTACCAGGAAAGACTGGATGGTCTCCTCTCTGCGGTGTTAGCTAATGAAAGGCCCCAGAGAGTTGAGAACGTTCCTAAGGCAAAAAGTATGGTAGAACTATAGTTCCTAGAGTAGAAATGGGGACTGCTTTGAATCAGTGAGAAAGCTGGCATCCCCAAGTTTCTCCCAGTTTCTACTTTATTTATTGCATGGGATGGATGATCTTCAATGTCAGATTTAAGAGCTATTAGTTTTAACTGAAAGGAGACCCATAGCCTAGAGTCTTCTATGAGCCCTTCAAGGATTTCACATAAGAAGTTCTGTTCAATATTAAAAGGGGGAACATATTTAGTGATGTTTGAGGGTTATAGTGGTGGCTTATGCAGTTCAGAGATTTGACTCAGAAATACATTTGTAAAAAGAAAAGCAAAAATTAAACGTAGCTTTAAGAAAGATAGGTCAAATAGCATAATAACAGAATCAAAGTTTTGGAAGTCTAACCTATACCCTGAAATTGGGAATTAATTTCTAGTATGGTGTCTGCATACTAGGAAGTTGAAAAAAAGCAGTTGTCTACATCTATTTCTGGACACCAATGAGAGGTCCTCTTAGTGTGGTGAAGACTTTTTTAAAGTACCAATAACTCAGGAGTGCTTCTCGCTGGAGAGAGAATAGAAAGGAAATTATAGATGTGACTACAAACCCCACACAGTCTGCTAAGGAAAGCGATCACAATCGTCTGCTAAAACTGAACATCACAGAGGGGAAAAGGTATCCACAAGAGATGTGTGTGTCAGTAAATACATAAAGTACAGAAATCTCACATATTTGACATTTGAAGAACAAAGCTATCCATCAATGTCCTGGCACAGATCGATCACACAGAATGCTGCTGCTGAAAACCTAATCGTATGATGGTAATAATGTAGCCATAAAACCTCTGGTCTATAATTGACTGCTTCCACTTGAAGCTAACATGTCTAAAGCAGTGACTAATGTTCAACTAAAGATTTCACTTGCGTTGAATGACAATCAGTTACACCTGACACTAGTCTGGTGGATGACTTGTGCTGGATAATGGCCCAGGGACAAGCGCCAAGCGGGGGGGGGGGGCGAGGCTCGCAGGCCCCTTATTCAGCCGAGTCCCTCTGCGCTCCTTCCTCCCTGAGCTAAAGTACGGGGGGGGGGGGGGGGGGGGGGGGGGCGCGGAGAGCATATCCCCAAACAAGCGATGCAGGTACGTGATGCTTAAATGTGGATCTCATATTTAAATGCCGCCTCCTTTAGATCTGGTGAGGCTGCCACTTTCTGACAAAGTCATTAGAAATGTACGAGGCTGTAGAATCCAGTACCATTATAGCAAGTTCCTCAGGGCATCCAGGTCTTAGTTGCTGAGTTTTGTTTAGTGAGCATATTACTGTAAATCCCATTCCTGGACCATAAGGGCTTATGCTCTGTCTCTCTCCTTGAAATAGGTAACCAGATGCACAGAACCCAAGTGTGGGGGACTGAGGGAGCGGGGGACAGCATTCACATTTGGCCTTCTCTTTTACTTTAAGCTCCTGGACTGTCTGTGATTCTGGGGTCGGTCTGGTAAATAGTTTGGTTAAATGAGTCTTCTCAGACGAGAGATGTGGCTGGGCTGTTGGCAGTGTGAACTGAAGTTTGAAAGGAAAGCTTATTACTATTGCTGGATGACAGAACAAAAGATTATTTACCTTTCAGCACAAATTCAGAGCCTTCCATTAGTACAAATAGCTATTGAAGGGGCAGAGACCAGGCAGTGGGGATCATTCATTGTGGGCTTTTACCACAACCAGATTGATCACGCTCAACGATGCCCAGCCACACAGCAGGATCAGAAAGGGCTGTATTAGACACATCTTAGTGTTTTGTTTTGTCTTTAACCTCCAGTGAAGTTTTTCCTGCACCACTACCACTTTGGTAACGCTTAATTTCAAATTATGAGAATTCCTCCCTTCCCCTCAACACACATACACAGGAGAGAAGCCTGCATCTTTCCATTCACAGTCCTGAGTAATAGCCCTTTTTATATGTTGGATTCAAATAAAATAAAGTCATCCCAGACTTTATTTTCAAAAAATCCCAAGACGCTCCCATGCCCTCAAATAGATTTGCAAGCTTCAGCTTTTCGGTTAGCCTGTAACTATTTGTTACCCAAAGCAGAAATTTTTATGCACACTGTAAAGTTCATTGTAACTAGAAATTTTAATGAATATGTCTGGTAACTTCTAATGGACTTTTAGTATACGTCAGATTGCTTTGTGCCCTTTGATATATACTTAAAGGTAATTGGGTAGTCCTACTGATGTATTTTTAAACAGCAAAATATTGATTAATAATGTTTCAGTATTAATATAACCACTTTGTGTGGATCAAGAAACGTCAATGGTAGAAAACCCATATTTATCTACAAATTAACAAGTCTATATAGATCTGTTACTTTAAGTTAAATGGGGTGCATCCACTCATTACACTCCAACAGGGACTAGCCTCCTCATAATAAAGATTAAAGCTGGAGTTGGCCTTATTTTCCCACTGCATGAAATGAATGCTTTTCACCACTTCATGCCCTGGTGCAGCTGAAGAATAGCTGCAGTAAAGCACGGGTCCACTGGCCCCTCTGACAGGCCGATATTTTTAATGCCTGACTTGATGAAAACATTTCATACTTTGGGAGCTTTAATTGCCACCACTGCCGAGCAGAATGACATAATAAAAGATTGCACCAGTCAGGATGGAGGTGGGGATGATCCCAGCTTTATCTCTGCTTAAAACCAGTTGTACGGTTCATATACTCCGAGTGCATGTTCATTCAAACTGAATTACTGCAAAGAGAAAAAGCTGGAGTATTTTGGAGACTTGTGATGAACCAGTTCCTGAGGCTGGGTTTTAGGACACTGGGCAAAGCACTTCTCAAACAAACAGGAACTGTCAGTTCTCTTTTATTTATTCTTTTAATACCTAGAAGTCCCAATGACTCTACTAAAAAGGTTGGTTTGAATAAAATTCTTCAGTTGTCTTTAGCATAGCATGATGGGTCCACTAACCCTCAGGCAGTCTGTGTAAACAATTGTTTGAGGGGCCGACAACCTACAAATGGCACTGATGGCAACTTCCAGGCTGGGACCCCAAGCCAAATTTCAGAAAGGGTCACTTTGCTCTGAGCTGATGACAAAATATCCATACATTGCAACTGCTACCTGAATGCTATTTAGATTTATGGGGAAAGAACAAGATAGCTGCTGGCAGGGCTTCTGGTCTGGGTTTAATTCTCTCTCTCTCCCCTGCCAACGAACATGGCCAATTTTATTGTACCTCTCCAACAAGCAGGAAGAGCCACAGATGGGGAAATTAATACACAGGGAAGTAAAAGCATGAACGAGGAGGTCACATGACCTCCAAAGCAGCCTGGAATATGGGACTCCAGGATCCAATCCCAGGCCAATGTTCTCTCCCCTCTAATGTGTTTTGACCTGCAAGTGTGATGGCTTTGCTAAAAGAGGTGAGGCAGCCTAAATGACACTGCTCTGTTGGGTACAACATCTGAATAGGGGCTCTGAATGACATTTCATTAAACCGGTGACTCTTAAATTTTGATGAGCATAAGAATCTCCTGGAGAGCTCAGATCCCACTCCCATAGTGTCTGATTCAGTGGATCTGGGGTAAGATCCAGGAATCTGCATTTTAATACACTTCCCATGTGATTCTGCTAGACCACATTTTGAGAAATACTGCTCTGCTAAAAGAAAATGGCTTCCTAGAAAGCTAAATCCATTAATGAGATCAATTTCCTGCATCCTAAAGTACAAGACAAGCCAGTAATGATCTAAGCTATAACAAGTATCCTTTAATAATTCTATCATATAACTCATTCATCAATTCATTCATTCATTCATTCATATTTTAACATTAAGATTTATAGTGTTTACTATGAGGCTAAGCCATATAAATTTTGTCCCTATCATTCCAAGACAAACCTATCCACTCACATTCAGGTCAAGTTTGTGAATATTAACTAAATAAATTGCGTGGGTATAACTAGTGCAGGTTACCAATGAGGAATACAAAATAATGTAAGCTAAGCAAAAAAAGCCCCTGCTTGTTCAAAATCACAAGGAACAAGTACACGCAAGGAATAAAACAGAGCTAGATATATATAGGAATCTGGCAGAAACTATCAGCTGGCAAAGGATGAACTACCTAAAAACAGTCCTATGACAACTGGGTATTCCCTTGGAAAAAAAAAAAAATTAGATTTCTCTAAGACATCCATACACAAAAATAAATTCTAAACAAATGAAAGAATTAAATAAGGGACGGAGGATGTTTTGAGAATTTTGCCTTTTGTCTGCTGGCGTAAACTTCAAACACTTTATTACAATTACCAAGAATTATAAAACTTTAGGGCTAAATGTGAACTCAGAGATGATCTAGTCCAATACTCTAGTTTAAAGGTGAGAAAAAGCCACACAGCTAAGCTATGAGCACTCAATCTTCCCACAGCAAGTACATGAGCGGCTATGGGCACAGACCCTCAAACCAGACCCCTACAGTCACGGGACTTTGGACATGTTACTTAACCTCTATTCTTCTTCATCTGTTACATGGGGATATGGTATCAGAGTAGGAATCTCATAGAGTTGTTATGAGGATTAAATGAGATAATATATGCCTCACACATAGACGGGCCAACAGTGTTGGTTGTTTTAGTTTTATGATTAACCAGTTCACTTACTTCTTCCATACTGCCGTGATTCCACTATCACAGGACTTGTTCCAGAAAGAGCTTTACTGGGGGGTCCTACTGACAGCCTAATAAACAAAATGAGCATTTCCATATGGTGACTTTTGTAAAATAACCGGCTTTGATCTTAAGAAAAGAATATTAACCACGAGGAGGCAGCTTATTCAGGACATGAAGAAAAGAGGATGAGAGAACAAGGAGCTGGGTGAACTAGAAATGACACACATGAGAAAAATGCATCTGTATATTCCCATGGGGTCAATTTTTAGCTTGATTCCAAATAAATCTCAAACACAGTATTTTTTTAAAGGAAAGAAATTGCTCTAATAACAAGAGCACACCGGGTCTAAGGGTGGCTACACACATCTGGACAAGGGACTGGCTGGGCACTGTCACCACGCAAGCTCCCCACAAGCCTAGGGCGGTCACCAGTAAATTATATGGATTAACTATCTCCAACGTTATGTGTATCTTTAAAATATGCTTCCAGGATGTTCCTGGAAAACAGTCACTGTCATGTTGGAGAAGTTATAGCAAATTAATAAGGATCTCAACATGCTTGAGAATACTTGGGGTATAACAATGAAGTCATTATTCTTTATCTTCTTGAATTCTAAGAAAGCGAGAAATAATCTTCCATAACGGTTAATTAGAAAATGTGGCCTGCGGATAATCAGGCTCTTGTCACACGTGAAAAATCCATATACGCTAGAGAAACTGGGATTTTTAATCCCACACAGCTTTAACACAAAGGATCACATTAATAAGATACAATTTAGATTTTTAATTTTTAATAAGCTCGGGATCAAAGGGAACACATAGCTGAAGGGGTATTAAGCTGTGTGCACACAAACTGCCTACTACACACTGGGGAAAGAAAACACGTTTCCCCCCTGCAGGAAGGCACCTATAATTTGAGAGGTAGAAGGTGTATTCTTTCTCTGGTACATGATTACTGCTTAACAATTTCCAAGCATTTCATATCGTTCCAGTAGATTCACCTGCCAATCCACTTAAAGGACTCAGTCCATCCTAATGCTGCACCTTCCAGCACCTTCATTGAGGACCTCAAAGAAGGAACTGATTTAGGACTTTTCCTCTTATGTCCATTTCCAGTTATGTAAATATAAGAATCAGTCCCTTAATTCCTCAGGGTGGGTCAGATATCAGTGTGGTTTACTATTTTTCAAACCATTGTTCATTATCATTAAAAATAAAGCCACTACCATTTTAAAGCTTGAAACCAGAGTCCCAGGGTCCAAGAAAGATTCACACAGAAATCCTCCTTTTTAACATGTTCCAAGTACTCCAGGAATGACCCCACTGGGGGCAGAGGCAGTCACAGCCTTCTAAAGATGACTGGTTATATATATATATATATATATATATTTTTTTTTTTTTTTCCCCCAGTATGCGGGCCTCTCACTGTTGTGGCCTCTCCCGTCGCGGAGCACAGGCTCCGGATGCGCAGG
>NW_006797481.1:5334108-5358512 GCF_000442215.2 Lipotes vexillifer | reverse complement strand
GTGGGATCTTCCTGGACCGGGGCACGACCCCGTGTCCCCTGCATCGGCAGGCGGACTCTCAACCACTGCGCCACCAGGGAAGCCCTACTGCTTATATTTTTAATAGTTAATATTTATTGAGGGTTTACTATATGTCTAGCATGGCGCCAACTAAGTGCCTTACCTACATTATCTTACTCTGTTCTCCCCATTTTAGAGCTGAGGAAATGGAAGCCCAGAAAGGCTAAGTGGTGGGGCTGGGCTTTGAATTCAGGCAGATGCCTGACCTCTGGGTCCACTGCATTCCTGGAGGCCTGCTGTTCCTCCCATCTCCCTGACTCGCTCTCCCCACCCCCCCCCCACCCCGAGGCCACCACGTTCCAAGTCCTCCTCCTCCCTCCACCCTGGTGAGCAAGATTACTCTAACCTTCTTAGCTACCCCACTGCTCTTCATTAAAGAAAAACCCTGGGGGCTTCCCTGGTGGCGCAGTGGTTGGGAGTCCGCCTGCCGATGCAGGGGACATGGGTTCGTGCCCCGGTCCGGGAAGATCCCACATGCCGCGGAGCGGCTGGGCCCGTGAGCCATGGCCGCTGAGCCTGCGCGTCCGGAGCCTGTGCTCCGCAACGGGAGAGGCCACAACAGTGAGAGGCCCGCCTACCGCAAAAAACAAAACAAAACAAAACAAAAACCTGGCCATACTGCATTTCCTCCAGGAAGCTTCCCAGATCGGGGCTGAGCAGCCTTTCCTGACATGTGATCTCCCAGGCAAGGGACAGGGAAATGTCTCTGAGGGGTTCCAGAGTACAGGTCCCCCGTGGGTGTCTGCACAGTCCACATCTCCATAAGAACTGTTCTTACATTCCAGAAAGCACCCCCCTGGAAGTTCCCCACCCTGACCACATCTGATTGAACCGGAGGTCACCACCTGGATCAATCAAAGAGCGTCTCCCAGAAATTTGGTGCTGGTGCTCTCTGCTGACCTCTTAAACCAAGAAAGAATATCAAGGTAAGGCCCCGTATAAGCCCCGAATATGCTTTCAGCGCCTAGGTTTCTTCCATAAGACACATCTGAGTTCTTATTTCCCTCTATGAATTCAGCAGGTTGAGTTGGTTTCTGTTATCCCCAATCAAGAGACCACTGACTGAGAAACATTCCAAAGGGGAGCCTTGATAGTTTATGCTACTGATGAGGAAGTCCCTCCCGAGGCAGGGATGCTATGAACTCCTACACCTGCCACAAGGCCAAACGGAGAGGGGGGGCAGGCACCCATTATGTCAAAACCACTAACTCTTCAGGGGGAGGTAGCCGATGATCATTAACAGGGGATTGGGGCAGTAACTTGTCACTGGATAAAATGGGATTTAAGAATATACTTGAATGGAACCAATGAATCTGCTAGGCAGGTGAGAGGCTGCGAGCTCCTATGGCAAGATGAAAGGAAAAGGGCCCATCTGGAATCTGTTAATGACACCGAAGGGGGAAAAGAGCAGGCCTGGTGGTGGGTGAGGGGAGGATGCAGGAAAATAAATATATGATGAAGACCCGGCAGGCTGGTGTGGTGGTCTTAAAGTCCAGGATGTGGAGAGGCTGGTAACAAATGGTCATTCATTTATTTATTTGATTATTGAGCATCTACTGTGTTCCAGAAGTGAACCACAGTTTCGATTCCAGTGAGGGAGAGAAGCAAGAAAAATAAACAAATAAACAAGATATGTATTATGGAGGGAATAATATCATGGTTAAGATGAAGAGTCAATTCTACCACCCACTTTTAGGGGGAGAAATCAAGGAAGAGCTTTCCCAGAAGTTGAGGATTGAGCCAAGCCTGGTGATTTGGAGGCACCAGGAAGGAGACTATTGTGTCTAGAACACAATGTGAGAGAGAGAAGTGGTAGGAAATAAGACAGAAAAGCTGGCAAGGGTCAGGTATGCACCGATTCATAAGCACAGAGAAACCTGTGGATATTGTCCTAAGTGCAATGAGAAATCACTGAAGGGTTCTCAGCAGGGAAGTGACAAGACCCAATTCATGTCTGCTGGGTGGACAGTGGATGGGCATGGTGGTGTCAGGTGGACCAGAGAGGAAGCAGGAATACCAGTTTGGAGGCTATTGCAATAATTCAGTACCCCACGCTGTATAATATCACAACATCATCTTCATGACCACCATTTAAAAATCACCCAAAGGACCTCTCTAATAGCATATTCACCTACTCAGTAGCAGTCAGGTACACTCCAATTTAAACACTTTAAGGCAGTGTCTTTTATGTATTTATTTATTCGGATATTATTTCAAAATCACACACATTTGCTACAATGATCATATGGCAAAGCTGCACTGTGGACTTCTTAACACAATTTAAACTTGTTTTAGTGTCTGCTGCACTAGATTAGCTAAGCTGATGACATTTTACTATTTAGCAAATAATTATTGCTGAAGTTAGGCAGGGAGTAGAAGACAAATCCTTTTATTGAGTGCTGAACTGTGTGTCAACACTGGACTGAGTACTTTATAAACCTAGTCTTATTTAATGGACAGCACAATAGATCAATCAACCATCCATCCATCCATCCATCCATCCATCCATCCATCCACCCAACAAATAAATACTCTAAGTGGTCCCAATTTTACAAATCAAGAAACAGACTCAGGACAGTTAAGTGATTTGTTTAACACTACAAAGCCAGCAATCTATGGAGTTCCTGAGCCAGGAGAGCTGGTTAGAAGGTGGACACAAGGATTTTCAAAGGATGCAGAGACAGGGTGAGGAAGGGGAGTTCTGAAAAGAGGATGAAGCCTTTCTCAGAGCCCCCAGGGCTACCATTTCAGCATGCCCCCTCCCTTTATACATCTTTCTGGAACTTCTAGAGCTGGAGCAGATTACTACATAGGAGGACTAGGATATTTGTGAAAAGTGAGCAATCTCCTATGACTACCTGGTCAGGGTCAGGCCCTTCGTGGAGCAACAGGGCTTTGTCAAATCCATCCCAACTAAACAACGCTAGAGTTCCTGCCAAGTTGGGTGTTATCTGCTGCTTTGGAAATTCAACAGCCATCACCTTAAGACATCACTTTGGATAGCTTCCTATTATTTGAGAGTTCTTTAAAAAGTAGTGACTCTACCTAACTGTGAAAGTAAAAAAAACTTCTAGAAAATAGGAAAATATATTGACAACTTGAGACAGGCAAAGATTTCTTAAACAAAACACAAAGAGCACTTACCATAGAGAAAACTGTGTTGGACTACACTAAATAAACAAACTTCTATTCATCAAACGATACCATTTCAAAAATGAAAGGCAGTCTACAGTGTGGACTGCAATATATTTATCTGACAAAGGGCTGGTATCAGGATTTTATAAGCACTCTACAAATGAATCACAAAATGACAACCTAGTAGAAAAATGGGCAAAGCACTCAAACATGCATTCACAAAAGAGAATATTCAAGTGGCCAGAATAAATATGGAAAGTGCTCAACATCATTAGTCATCAGGGAAATGCAAAATAAAACCATAATGAGATCACACTACACACCCACTGAGATGACAAAAATGAAGGGACAAAATTTAAGAAAAGTACATGAGGGAGAATATGGAGCTTCTAGTATTCTTATAGTATGCTGGTGGGAGTGTCAATTGGTACAACCACTTTGGAAAAGTAAACTGGTAGTGTTAAGCTGAATATAAGCATTCTCTTATGACCTAACAGTTTTACTCAGTAGAAATGTACATACATGTTCACCAAAAGAAATGTACAAGAATTTTCATTGGAGAATTATCTGTAGCCCCAAACTGGATATGACCAAATGTCTAACAACTATAGAGCAGATAAACTGTGATACAGTCACAGGATGGAATACTATACAGCAATGAAATGTACAGACTGTCACTCCATGCAGCAACATGGATAAATCTCATGAACATAATAAACTTGGGCAAAAGAAAGCAGCCTCAAAAAGTGCATATCACTTCCATTTATGAAACGTGCAAATGGGCAAACCTAATCCATGCTGACGGGATGCAGAATGGGGTGGCTACCTCTGGGGGGGAGAGTGACTAGAAGGGGGAAGGAGGGTGTCCCTGGATCCTGGCAACCCTGTATTTCTCCATTAGGTGGTGCTTCCATGGCTGTGTTCACTCTGTAAAGCTGCATCTAGCTGTAGAGTTATGGTTCGTTCACTCCTCCGCTGACTTCAATAAAAAGTTAACTTCAGAAATACTGACTCCTGGGCTTCCCTGGTGGCGCAGTGGTTGAGAGTCCGCCTGCCGATGCAGGGGACACGGGTTTGTGCCCCAGTCCGGGAAGATCCCACATGCCGCAGAGCGGCTAGGCCCGTGAGCCATGTCCACTGAGCCTGCGCGTCCGGAGCCTGTGCTCCGCAACGGGAGAGGCCACAACAGTGAGAGGCCCGTGTACCAAAAAAAAAAAAAAAAATACTGACTCCTGACACCTGCATCGCAAACACTTATTAAGCACCTACAATATACGAGGTCCTGGCCTGAGGCAGAGGGGAGAGGGGATCTGCCCATGCATAAGACCAGATTCCCACCCAAGTGGCCCTCCAGCTTTGAAGTCCCTGGGCCCCTCCGCCTCCCCCTGGCCGCTGCTGACTAATCGGTAGAGACTATTAAATCCATAGATTATTAAATAGACACTAATCAGGGGAGACCCTATAGAAAGTCACTTCACCAGTTCTTCAGAAAATGAAATCACCTTGAGTAACACAATCAACAGTGCAGGACCTTACCTGTGTTCTGGGTGGGGATTTATATACCAGATATAGTAATGCTGAAAATACTTGTTATTTTCAGCCTCCTCTTAAAGTTATACTGTCGTAAGAGCTTCTCAGAACTCTTACATGTCAAGAAATTGATGTCATTTAATCCTCACAGTAATCCTATGAGATATATCTTACTATTCCCATATTTAAAATACGGAAATAGACTTAAAGCAGGTTAAGTAACTTGCCCCAGGTCACAAAGCCGGGGACTGGAAGAGCAAAACGAATTAAATGCACCCTTTAAGAACTGGTGATGCTGTTCCCAACACAGTGACACACTCTCCCTCTAAATCCTCCACCCTCTAGTGGAGGGAAGGAAGAGGTAAACAACAGAGGCCACCTGTCACCTGCCTGTCACTCACGGAGTGCAGACAGGCAGCCCCAAGATGAGAGTGATTTGCTCCGAGTCACCTGCAAACATCTAGAGAAGGCCCCGAGGGGCTTTCTTCCAGAGCCCAGAAATTGATAAAACATTAATGGAATACAAAATGATAAAATATGATTATATTTCACCCCCAGATTCACTGATTTGCTGGGAAATTTTTATCAACAGTCAGATTCAAGGAAACACGGTTAACAAAGGCAAGCTCTGAAGGCAATGTGCTGGGGAAAATGCGGGAAGGCACAATTAGTCCTCTACCACCTAATGAAAAATTTAAGGTTTGGCTATCAGGGTGTAAACAGCCCTGCTTCTGTGCCACCAAATCATCACGCTAGATGCATGCTGGAGTCGCGGGCAGTGCCAGCGCCATAGAGCTTTATGGACTTCGTAAAAAATAGATGGTTGTAAAGACCAACTCTGCTCTGGGTTATGAATCTGGCCGGGTAGAAAGGGAGAAGCCCTCTGTGAACAGGAAAGAAAATGCTAGAAAACCAAGAAAGCCATCATTCCACGCAGGCCTGGGTGGCCCAGGCAAATCGGTTTCTCGTGAAGCAGGTACTGAGTGAGACTATTTCCATCTACAAAATGGGTCTCTTTAGTCACCCAAGGAAGCAGTGGAGGGCTCCACATCAAACCAAGCCAAAGTGTGGGGTGGAAACATAGCTTTCTGAACTGTTCCTGGTTCGAAGATTTAGACGGTAGATGGGAAAGGGCCACAAAAGAATATTCGTTTTAATGAGAATAATCTATCACCACTACATCAATCGGATTAATATAATGGGACCATTTCAAAAGGAGGAAATTACAGGTCATTAGGAGTAATTTCAAATTAAGTTATGGGTTTAAATGATTCTCTTCAGTTTTTTGAAGAATTTACCAAAAATTTTATCTTGCAGGTTTCATTCAGAAGACAAATAATATTTACATGACTTTACAGACCTTTCATGTGCAAAGAACCATGTGGAGGCCTGAATGCTGAAATACAACCAAAACTGTTTCAAACAACTGTCTTGCTCCCACCCACCTCCCATGCAGTGTTTTTCTGGTTCAATCGATCATGCATTCCATCCCAACCTATTCTTTATTTATTTTATTCAGTGATGAAACAAACACCTCAATTTCAGGTTGTTTACAAAACGGTTTGATAATCTGCTTCCAATTAAACGGCTAAGAACTACAATAAGAACAAAAATATAAATCATGTTAACCATCTGTCTTTGGCTGACAAACGTGACAAATGGAAAGGTTACGTTGATACTGTGCATTCAATCTGTGCTATTGTGGAAGGAAACCCCAATTAGGGATGATATTTCATTGCAGGCTTTACACTGTTTCCCTTTTGTTCTTTAATTTGAGTTGTACCAATTGTGTTACCAAACTAGGGGAGGGTTCATTATCTCCTCCTCCAACATGTTACACTGTGCTGCCCTCATTTATAAATTTAATGTTGCCAATGCTGGCTAATTATAACCAGTGACTCTCAACCGCCAAATGACTCCTTGGCAGAGTTTAGCAGCAGGACTGTCTTCAAACCATCAGACAACAACAGACTCGATTGCAACCCGCGTTGCTCTCCCAGGGAGAATGAATAAGGCGGGAACTCAATGAAAAGGTGCTTTCAAAGATTACAAATTTAAGGGGAAGATTAATCCAAACATTTCCCCTGGCGTTAGCTCTCTGGGCGCCATTTGTGAGTGGACAGGGAAATCTGGAGGTGGAACATTCCGAAGTTGTTTGTTCGTTTGTTTGTTTGTTTGTTTTGCGGTACGCGGGCCTCTCACTGCTGCGGCCTCTCCCGCTGCGGAGCACAGGCTCCGGACGCGCAGGCTCAGCGGCCGTGGCTCACGGGCCCAGCTGCTCCGCGGCACGTGGGACCTTCCCGGACCGGGGCACGGACCCGCGTCCCCTGCATCGGCAGGCGGACTCTCAACCACTGCGCCACCAGGGAAGCCCGAGCACGATTCTTTTCTGTTTTGCTTCCTGCATATGTCCTCCTCCTCCTGCCTCCTGGACCCAGTCCCTCTCCCCCGAGCACGTTTTGTCACTGTGGAACATTTCAGATCCTTCATAGGCTACTGTGTGGAGGACCCCCAAGCAGGTGACACCAAGCCCTGTGACGTGGCTCCCACATCCCTTCGCAGAATGGGCCCCACAACAGGGGAAGCCACACCTTCCGTGTCACAGGAAACTTCCCCACAGGACCGTGCTCCTTTCAGGGTCTAAAGCTCCACGTTGCCTGGGCCCTCGGTCTGGCTGGCGGGAAGCGAGAGCTCGGAAAGCTCACTTGAGCCTGCACTGCTTTTGTGTGGTTCACCTTCTCTGCGGACAAGTGAGGTGAGAGAGAGCGTGGCTGCCGGGGAGGCTGGGGCACCAAGCCCGCTCTGCTGACCACCAGGTGCCCCCCTGCAGCACGCGGGCCACAGGTGACCACGCACAGAGGGCCAGAGGGTAGCACGTCCTCCCCCCACCCCCCCACCCCCCAGAGCTGCTCTTAGATAGAGTCAGGAAGCAAAAAGTGAAGAGCACCAATAATTTTACAATTTCCAAATCATATGTTAGTAATTAATCCCACCTCCCATTGATAACTGAACCCTAAATATTTCAATATGCAGAATCGTTTTCTTTACCAAACAGAATGGGGTGAATGTTATATTTTCACCAGCCAGTATATCAAGGACACCTTTCCCAGTCAACACAAGGAAACTCCTCATCTATGCCATCAACTTCACTTTACACACCTGTAAGAACTGTCACTTATTCCCCAGTCCCCTGGGGCTGAACATAAAAGACTTTCCGTTTCTTTTTCTTTTGGCTTTTATTATTTGTTGCTACAAATAATACTGCAGTAAGTATGCTGGAATTTATGTCTTTATGTACCACGTTTGTACCCTAAATTCCTAGAGACAGGATTGCAGAGTCAAAGGAAAGGATATTTTTAATTTTAAAAGTCTGTCAAATTATTTTCCCCAAACTGCTGTAACCATTTTACATTCCTGCCTACACTAAAGAAGGGTGCTTAGCACTTTCCCATGATAGTTATTTGGGTATATGTCTTATTTTCAAAACCAGTCAGAAAATGCCTGGAAGGCAGCAAGCATCACTTATTCATCTCTGTGTAGCACATGCTTGGTGTTTCATTTCACTCACAGTAGATGCTCAAGGAACATTTGCTGGATGAATGTCAGTAAGAAATCATTAGACATCATTCAAGTGCCTGGGATGAAACCATAATCCACAAGCAATAAACTAAGATCTAGTGTTATACAACATGACAAAGGCATGCAATTATCTGTAAGAGTAACTGTCCTAAATGGGCTGGAGATCAATGACCAATTAATGGGCAATATAAGTTTCACAAAAGGATGTATTGCCTTTAACAAATCATGCCTTTAGACAACCCCCCAAGTGGCAGGGACCACCAGGCACACAGCCATGAATAGATCTGAATCTCCACTCAAATGCCACATTCAATTCTACGCCAGCCACCGTGGGTTCCTGAACTACTTGGAAAGAAGGACACCTGTCAATAACAACAATGAATGATTAATTCTACGGTTGCAGAATCTTAATTTACTGCTCACTTCCTCAGAGGAAGTCCATGCAAGAGTAGAAACCAGGACATACCCGGGACTGTGTCTCCTTCTCAACAGGTAAGCAGAGAGACAGGCTGGTTTTCAGCCTGTAGGATGGACCTGGGAGGGAGAACTCAGAATAGGCATGAGAGCTGTGATGCCAACTGGGAGAAGAGAGGTGACCCCAGTGCCCCGTGTTCATCCATAACACTATCCAGATTGGGCGGGGGGTGGGGGTGGGGGGTGCATCTCTCAGCACAGTCTGGGAAATTCTCTACTAGAAAACACACTGTCCATGGGCTTCTGAAACTCTTAAGCTTTCTTCAGTGAGGTCACTGGAAGACCAATTTTCTAACCTGATGCTTCTGCCGTGACTCACAGCATCTGATGTGCTGTCTTTCCTGTTGGTTCTGAATCCAAGACTCTCACCTTCTAACTCCCAAACATGCAGATTCACAACCTGGAAACTTCCTATGTCAAGAAGGAAGCTGATTACACCTATGCCATGAAAAAGGACATCCTTTGTACAATCTACTACTGTTGTGCACAAAAATTGTAGGCTAATCTGAAAATGGGTCACCTTGGCCTTGTTCAAACAAGAAGCAGCATTTAGGGCCACTTAAAACACTCAGAATTACTTTAGACCACAACCTCAGATAGTAACACTGGGCTGAGAAGGGGTTCGTTTTCCAGCTTGTTTCCTGCTTACCAGTATTTTTCTCAAGCTCACAGCTTCTGAGCAGGATTATCTTTCCTGACTTTGTTTTCTGGGACTATCCTAAGTGCTGACCACATCATGTTTTATCAGCTCTCCCAGAATCCAAAGGTGTCAAGACTGGCTTACCCAGCAGTAGCTAGACCTGGAGTCTGTGCAGCCAGGACTGGTCTGGCCCATATCATGGGTCAGAGCAGGAGGAGGTCAAGCCAGAGAAGGCCAGGAGCCCAAGGTCTAGGTAGAGAGAGGCAGAGATCAGAGATCCTACAGAATAGCATTAACTCTAGTCTCAGAGCTCACAGAGTGTAACCACCAGCTTGAACACCTGAACTCCACACTAGTCACAGTCAGGAAGTGGCTGGGGGCTGAGGCAGCCCTGATAGCCTCCCAGCACTGCTCGCTTCCTGGGCAGGACTTCCCAAGCTCAGCTGGCTCTGGGGCCCTTCTTGCCAAGCTCACATGGTCAGGCCTCACAGTCCATCTCAAAATTCATCTACAGAGGTTCTGGAGAACGTACACACACACACACACACATACACACACACACGCACACGCACACACATGCACACGCACAAACATGGGCACTTCACTTAATGGCAAAAGCTCACAGGAGAGTAAAAATCCCATGTTTAAAACTTTCAGAAGGGTGGAGTCAAGATGGCATACTAGGAGGACGTGGAATTCACGTATCCTCACAACTAGCGCACCTACCAGGCATCAGTGGGGGACCATGGACACCTAAAGGGATGGGAGGGACCCCCAGCGATCAGCTTGCAGGATCTTGGTTCCCAGGCTGGCAGTCAGGACCGAGCTTCTATGGTGGGAGCTCTGAGTCCAAACTGCTGGACTAACAGAGAACCTCAGACCCCAGGGAATATCAATCGGAATGAGGCCTCCCAGAGGTCCTCATCTCAGCACCAACACCCAGCTCTATCCAACTGCCTACAAACTCCAGTACTGGATGCCTCAGGCCAAATAACCAGTAAGACAGGAATATAGCACCACCCATTAAAAAAAAAAAAAAAAATTTGCTACAGATGAGGGAGCAAGGTAAAAGCCTACAAGACGAAATAAATGAAGACAAAATAGGCAACCTATCAGACAAAGAATTCAGAGTAATGATAGTAAAGATGATCTAAAATCTCAGAAACAGAATGGAGAAAATACAAGAAACATTTAACAAGGATCTAGAAGAATGGAAAAGCAAAAAAACACTGATAAACAACACAATTACTGAAATTAAAAATACACTAGAAGCAAATCAATAACAGAATAACTGAGGCAGAAGAATAAGTGAGCTGGAAGATAAAATGGTGGAAATAACTGCCAGGGAGCAGAATAAAGAAAAAAGAATGAAAAGAATCGAGGACAGTCTCAGAGTCCTCTGGGACAACATTAAACTCACCAACATTCGAATTATAGGGGCCCCAGAAGAAGAAGAGAAAAAAAAAGGTCTGAGAAAATATTTGAAGAGATTATAGTTGAAAACTTCCGTAATATGGGAAAGGAAATAGTCAATCAAGTCCAGGAAGCACAGAGAGTACCATACAGGATAAACCCAAAGAGAAACACCCCGAGACACATATTAATCAAACTATCAGAAGTTGAATACAAAGAAAAAATATTGAAAGCAGCAAGGGAAAAGCAACAAATAACATACAAGGGAATTCCCATAAGGTTAACAGCTGATTTTTCAGCAGAAACTCAGCAAGCCAAAAGGCAGTGGCCAGAACATATTTAAAGTGATGAAACACACAAACCTGCAACCAATATTACTTTACCCAGCAAGGATCTCATTCAGATTCGAGGGAGAAATTAAAATCTTTACAGATAAGCAGAAGTTCGGAGAATTCAGCACCACCAAACCGGCTTCACAACAAATGCTAAAGGAACTGCTCTAGGCAGGAAACACAGGAGAAGGAAAAGACCTACAATAACAAACCAAAACAATAAAGAAAATGGTAATAGGAACATACATATATTTTTTTTTTTTTTTTTTTCCTTGCGTTATGCGGGCCTCTCACTGTTGTGGCCTCTCCCATTTGCGGAGCACAGGCTCCGGACGCGCAGGCTCAGCGGCCATGGCTCACGGGCCCAGCCGCTCCGCGGCATGTGGGATCTTCCCGAAACGGGGCACGAACCCGCGTCTCCTGCATCAGCAGGCGGACTCTCAAGCACTGCGCCACCAGGGAAGCCCAGGAACATACATATTGATAATTACCTTAACTGTGAATGGATTAAATGCTCCAACCAAAAGTCATACACTGGCTGAATGGATACAAAAACAAGACCCATACATATGCTGACTACAAAAGATCCACTTCAGACCTAAGGGCACATACAGACTGAAAGTGAAGGGACGGAAATCAAAAGAAAGCTGGGGTAGCAATTCTCATATCAGACAAAATAGACTTTAAAATAAAGACTATTACAAGGGGCAAAGAAGGACACTACATAATGATCAAGGGATCAATCCAAGAAGAAGATATAACAATTGTAAATACTTATGCCCCCAACAGAGGAGCACCTCAATACATAAGGCAAATGCTAACAGCCATAAAAGGGGAAATCGACAGTAACACAATCATAGTAGGGGACTTTTAACACCCCACTTTCACCAATGGACTGATCATCCAAAGTTAAAATAAATAAGGAAACGCAAGCTTTAAATGACATATTAAACAAGATGGACTTAACTGATATTGATAGGACATTCCATCCAAAAACAACAGAATACACTTTCTTCTCAAGTGCTCATGGAACATCTCCAGGATAGACCATATCTTGGGTCACAAATCAAGCCTTGGTAAATTTAAGAAAATTGAAATCGTATCAAGTATCTTTTCCAACCATAATGCTATGAGACTAGATATCCATTACAGGGAAAAAAAAGTAAAAAACTACAAACACATGGAGGCTAAAGAATACGCTACTAAATAACCAAGAGATCACTGAAAAAATCAAAGACGAAATCAAAAAGTATCTAGAAACAAATGACAATGAAAACATGATGACCCAAAACCTATGGGATGCAGCAAAAGCAGTTCTAGGAGGGAAGTGTATAGCAATACAACCCTACCTCAAGAAAAAAGAAACATCTCAAATAAACAACCTAACCTCACACCTGAAGCAATTAGAGAAAGGAGAACAAAAAAACCCCAAAGTTACCAGAAGGAAAGAAATCATAAAGATCAGATCACAAATAAATGAAAGAAACAATAGCAAAGATCAGTAAAACTAAAAGCTGGTTCTTTAAGAAGATAAACAAAATAGATAAACCATTAGCCAGACTCATAAAGAAAAAAAGGGAGAAGACTCAAATCAACAGAATTAGAAATGAAAAAGAAGTAACAACTGACACTGCAGAAATACAAAGGATCACGAGAGATTACTACAAGCAACTATATACCAATAAAATGGACAACCTAGAAGAAATGGACAAATTCTTAGGAAAGCACAACCTTCCGAGACTGAACCAGGAAGAAGTAGAAAATATAAACAGACCAATCACAAGCACTGACATTGAAACTGTGATTTAAAATCTTCCAACAAACAAAAGCCCAGGACCAGATGGCTTCACAGGCGAATTCTATCAAACATTTAGAGAAGAGCTAACACCCATCCTTCTCAAACTCTTCCAACATATAGCAGAGGGAGGAACACTCCCAAACTCATTCTACGAGGCCACCATCACCCTGACACCAAAACCAGAGAAAGACGTCACAAAAAAAGAAAACCACAGGCCAATATCTCTGATGAACATAGATGCAAAAATCCTCAACAAAATACTAGCAAACAGGGCCTCCCTGGTGGCGCAGTGATTGAGAGTCCACCTGCCGATGCAGGGAACACAGGTTCGTGCCCCGGTCCGGGAAGATCCCACATGCCATGGAGCGGCTAGGCCTGTAAGCCATGGCCGCTAAGCCTGTGCGTCCGGAGCCTGTGCTCAGCAACGGGAGAGGCCACAACAGTGAGAGGCCCACATACCAAAAAAAAAAAAAAATACTAGCAAACAGAATCCAACAGCACATTAAAAGAACCATACACCATGATCAAATGGGGTTTATCCCAGGAATGTAAGGAGTCTTCAATATACACAAATCAATCAATATGATATAACATATTAACAAACTGAAGGAAAAAAAGCATATGATCATCTCAGTAGATGCAGAAAAAGCTTTAGACATAATTCGACACCCATTTATGATAAAAACTCTCCAGAAAGTGAATCCAAATTGGAAAAGAAGAAGTAAAGCTGTCACTGTTTGCAGATGATGTGATACTATACATAGAGAATCCTAAAGATGCCACCAGAAGACTACTAGAGCTAATCAATGAATCTGGTAAAGTTGCAGGATACAAAATTAATGCACAGAAATCTCTTGCATTCCTATACACTAATGAAGAAAAACCTGAAAGAGAAATTAAGGAAACACTCCCACTTACCACCACAACAAAAAGAAAAAAAATACCTAGGAATAAACCTACCTAAGGAGAAAAAAGACCTATATGCAGAAAATTATAAGACACTGATGAAAGAAATTAAAGATGATACAAACAGATGGAGAGATATACCATGTTCTTGGATTGGAAGAATCAACATTGTGAAAATGACTATACTACCCAAAGCAATCTACAGATTCAGTGCAATCCCTATCAAACTACCAATGGCATTTTTCACAGAACTAGAACAAAAAATTGCACAATTTGTATGGAAACACAAAAGACCCCGAATAGCCAAAACAATCTTGAGAAAGAAAAATGGAGCTGGAGGAATCAGGCTTCCTGACTTCAGACTATACTACAAAGCTACAATACTCAAGACAGTATGGTACTCGCACAAAAACAGAAATATAGATCAATGGAACAGGATAAATAGCCCAGAGATAAACCCACACACATATGGTCACCTTATCTTTGATAAAGGAGGCAAGAGTATACAATGGAGAAAAGATAGCCTCTTCAGTAAATGGTGCTGGGAAAACTGGACAGCTACATGTAAAAGAATGAAATTACAACACTTCCTAAACCATACACAAAAATAAGTCAAGATGGATTAAAGACCTAAATGTAAGGCCAGACACTCTAAAACTCTTAGAGGAAAACATAGGCAGAAAACTCTATGACATATATCACAGCAAGATCCTTTTTGACCCACCTCCTAGAGAAATGGAAATAAAAACAAAAATAAACAAATGGGACCTAATGAAACTTCAAAGCTTTTGCACAGCAAAGGAAAACATAAACAAGACCAAAAGACAACCCTCAGAATGGGAGAAAATATTTGCAAATGAAGCAACTGACAAAGCATTCATCTCCAAAATTTACAAGCAGCTCATGCAGCTCAACAGCAAAATAACAAACAACCCAATCCAAAAATGGGCAGAAGACCTAAATAGACATTTCTCCAAGGAAGATATACAGATTGCCAACAAACACATGAAAGGATGCTCAACATCACTAATCATTAGAGAAATGCAAATCAAAACTACAATGAGGTATCACCTCACACTGGTCAGAATGGCCATCATCAAAAAATCTACAAACAATAAATGTTGGAGAGGGTGTGGAGAAAAGGGAACCCTCTTGCACTGTTGGTGGGAATGTAAATTGATACAGCCACTATGGAGAACAGTATGGAGGTTCCTTAAAAAACTAAAAACTAAAAATAGAACTACCATACGACCCAGCAATCCCACTACTGGACATATACCCTGAGAAAATCATAATTCACAAAGAGTCATGTACCACAATATGCATTGCAGCACTATTTGCAATAGCCAGGACATGGAAGCAACCTAAGTGTCCATCGACAGATGAATGGATAAAGAAGATGTGGCAATATATGCAATGGAATATTACTCAGCCCTGGGAAGAAACAAAATTGAGTTATTTGTAGTGAGGTGGATGGACCTAGAGTCTGTCATACAGAGCGAAATAAGTCAGAAAGAGAAAAACAAATACTGTGCGCTAACACATATATATGGAATCTAAAAATGAAAAAGGTTCTGATGAACCTAGGGGCAGGACAGGAATAAAGACACAGACATAGAGAATGGACTTGAGGACACAGGGAGGGGGAAGGGTAAGCTGGGACGAAGTGCGAGAGTAACATTGACATATATACACTACCAAATGTAAAATAGGTAGCTAGTGGGAAGCAGCTGCATGGCACAGGGAGATCAGCTCAATGCTTTGCAACCACCTAGAGGGGTGGGATAAGGAGGGTGGGTGGGAGACGCAAGAGGGAGGGGATATGGGGATATACGTATGCATATAGCTGATTCACTTTGTTCTACAGCAGAAACTAACACAACACTCTAAAGCAATTATACTCCAATAAAAAAAAAAAATGAGGGCAGAAATCAGCATAAAACCTAAAAAAAAAATAACAGAAAGCTTTCAACCAACAGGAAAGATTTTTAAAAAGACAATTATTCCATTGTTCAAAGGACCCTGTGCTGTGATGGTTGCACAGCTCTGGAACACACTAAAAAGCACTCTGAAGGGTGATGTCTATGGTATTTAAATTATATCCCAATTGTTTAAAAAAAGATACTGACTTAGAAAAGATGTTATTTGCCAGAGCTGTGCATGCCTTGGGTGGATGGACAATGTGACTAGATTCACAACATCTGGATGTAGATCTCCTGTCTTACAAAAGGCAAGATATACCTGCATGTGGAACAGGATAGGAAGATAGCCACTTCCTCATCATAATGGTCACAAGGCTGCTGACCACTCTAAAGTCACACGCTGCTGCTGGCAGGCGACCCCTGGTCATAGTGTGGGAAAGGCCAAGTGCCCCACTCTTAATCTCCCCGGGCCTGGATGGGGAAATCAATGTAATGACCCATAAGAGGAACACGCTCATAAAGAAGGTCACTAAACACCTCTGGTTATTTGCTGGCTCTTTAGGAAAGAGAATACCATAAAAGTCTATGAAGAGGGCATAACCCCATTCTTTATTAACACATGTGATTTGGGGAGGAAAAGGACTTGTGGGCACTTGAGCTAACATTTTTCCTCCTCTGTACATCCCACTGCTCTTGTTTGGGTCCAGCATTTGCTAAGTACCTCCATGCCAGACACCTGCTGGATAAACACCAGAGGCCAAAGCACAGGCCAACACCACAGACAAGCTATTCGTTCTCAACTCACTGAAGACAGATGTTGTTCGAAAACAACCCATCCACAGACCAAGATTTCCAGCATCACTATGGTGCCTACAAGGCCCATTTCATCTTGGGTTGTCAGTTGCTACGTGCAAATGCCCAGTAGCATCCTGAAATTCATGTGAATTCATGAATAAATACAAATTGCTCCTTGGGAACAGGCCTTGGCCTTTCCCACGAGGCCTCCCTCCCCGCTGGGCTGGGCTGCCTCCCTCCCTCCCGCCCCCTGTAACAGATGGCCTGAGGCAGGTCCACAGAACACAAAGCACATGGCCTCACTTGGGGATTCTGGGTCCCCCATCTTCTGTTTTCGTCCTGGAAGGCCCATGGTAACTGTGAGGATCACGGAGGCAGGGGGACTTAGGTGAGCCACAACCTCACACCCTCCTCCAACGCTGGCCACAGACCTCCTTCACGTGGCCCTACTCATTTAGGGACTGTAACTCAAGTGAACCTTCAAGGGTCTGTGTCATCAAGTTTAATCTGTCTCTCCAGCACCAGGGAGATGGCAGACATCCAATGCCACTGGACCCTATGCAACGTCAACAGTCCTGGCTGTGGATGCTGCATAGATGCTCCCACTGAACCCACTGGTGCTTTTTCAGCTGACACTATTCCTACCCCTGAAGAGGTCTGCACAGCACTAGATCCCCTGAGGGTATCAAGAGAGGACAGCCGCTCTTCTCGGCCCCTCTTGTCACACGGGCTCTGTATGCCACCGACAGAACGCCGGCTAATTCAGACTGACAAAGCCCAAAGATCAGACTCTCCTGGATGGCCTGTCACACCCCAGCTCATCACTGGATGTCTGAGTGCACTGTATCCGTGAACAGCAAGACACAACCTGGGGCTGGCTACCATTCACTGGGCTTCAAAATTTACAGCACCTTTCCAATTCTGCATTTCCCTTTAAATAAAAATCTAACGCTGACCCCCCCCAAAAATCTCAGATTGTTTTGTTCTTAGGTAGTTTTTGTATCACCAATTAGTCTCTTTTGTGCTCTTGGCCCTGCTTGGGTTTGAGCCAGAGTGAACAGCATTTAAAATGAAAGCATTGTGTATTCACAAATCAAATAAGTTCCTGACAGCTGCCCCAGTGGCTTCCTCATTCAGTTAAATTAATGCCCAAGGCCTCAGGGTGAATGGTCTTCTGGGGAGAATGTGGGCATTTATTTTCAGATTCCCATTTGGTGTTGGGTCTTTCAACGCCAAATCCTATTTAATGTACTCGTGTTATGTTAAACTGTGCGCAAATTTATTCTATGGACTACTTGACAGAATTCATACTATTAAAGTCAAATACGATTTGCACTTGAAAAAATAAGATCTTCGCTTCACTTTCAAACAGCAGCAACCCAGTGTTGCCCTTAGCAAGTGTAGGCCCTACCAGACCTGTCCTCTTCTTCCCAGTGACCACTGTCAGAAAGATCTTTTAAAAGTACTGCAGGCATTTTGTTCCTCACTCATGAAATCATTTATACAAAATTCTTGTAAGATTTCTTATAAAAACTACTGTTCTTTTTAAGTATGTTACCAGCACTATTTTCCAATATTGTGTTTTCTCATTGTACCTTGCAAGGGACAGACAGTTCTTAATAATGGGTTATTGAATTTTATAAATGTCCTTCAGACTCTATTCTGTGGAAACACCAAGCTTCTCAGAGCTTTTAGTCCTAAAATCTCTGAGTCTGAGGTGAGTTTTGAATAAACTAGTCTAAGTTTTTTTGGCAGTTCTATCTTAAGCACCTTGGCATGCCTTCAACACATCGTAGTGCTCAAGAATATCTTAGGAATGCTCAAAGTAGCAGACATATAAAGACTCTGCATTGCTATATTTTGTTTTTATCACTCAAGTATGGTTCTCCTATCATGAATAAGAAATTACTTTAAATATCCCTGAAATGGTTGGTCCACTTCTCTCCTTATAACACTGAGAAAATCGCAAGAGAGGAACTCTTAGTCACAGTACCAGGCTGTAACTCACAAGAAATTATACTTTCTGCTCTCTCAGTGGTAATTCAGATCAACTCTCCAGCCACAGCCACTAACAGCATTTTCTTTGGTCCCTGAAATCACTTCTAACCAGGATAAGTCTGGGGGATTATTGTTACCCTCCCAGCCCATGAAACAATTCTGGAAGTCACTGTGCACCTGCGAAGTTTCCAGTTCCTGCATCGGTCTCGGTTTGTCTATCTGTCTCTATCTCATCGATCTCTTTCTCTCTCTCTTACACACATACACATACACACACACACACAATGGGTTATTGAATTTTATAAATGTCCTTCAGACTCTATTCTGTGGAAACACCAAGCTTCTCAGAGCTTTTAGTCCTAAAATCTCTGAGTCTGAGGTGAGTTTTGAATAAACTAGTCTAAGTTTTTTTGGCAGTTCTATCTTAAGCACCTTGGCATGCCTTCAACACATCGTAGTGCTCAAGAATATCTTAGGAATGCTCAAAGTAGCAGACATATAAAGACTCTGCATTGCTATATTTTGTTTTTATCACTCAAGTATGGTTCTCCTATCATGAATAAGAAATTACTTTAAATATCCCTGAAATGGTTGGTCCACTTCTCTCCTTATAACACTGAGAAAATCGCAAGAGAGGAACTCTTAGTCACAGTACCAGGCTGTAACTCACAAGAAATTATACTTTCTGCTCTCTCAGTGGTAATTCAGATCAACTCTCCAGCCACAGCCACTAACAGCATTTTCTTTGGTCCCTGAAATCACTTCTAACCAGGATAAGTCTGGGGGATTATTGTTACCCTCCCAGCCCATGAAACAATTCTGGAAGTCACTGTGCACCTGCGAAGTTTCCAGTTCCTGCATCGGTCTCGGTTTGTCTATCTGTCTCTATCTCATCGATCTCTTTCTCTCTCTCTTACACACATACACACACACACACACACACACACACACACACACACACACACTCATATACACGAGAGAGACAGAGACGACAGAGACAGGAACAGGACCTCACGCTACTTAAACCCACTGCACTAACGCTCCCAGATCTATCCTTGTTTTGTGGGAACACTTCCCTTCTCACTTGCATCTTCAATAAATCTCTCTCTCTCCATGAAGTCCTTTTCTGTGCATAAACATATTCAGACCTCCTTCCCCTAAAAACACCTTCCCTCAGCTCCTCAAATTGCCATGCTACTGCTGACTATCCAGATCCCACGCTGGAGCAGGGAAGAGTGGAGTTGACACTGCAATCTCCTTTTCTTATCCGCCAGTTCCACCCCTTCCTTGAACTCTGATTTCAGCCAAAACGTGCCATGGAACTTCCTCCCTTGAAAGATTCCAACCATCTCCTTAATCTCAAATCCAACAGCGTGTTCTCAGACATATTTTCTTTAACCTTTAAATAGGAGACTGTCAACTGTTCCCTTTATGGACTTCCCTGACACCAGACTCTCAAGGTCTTCTTAATTTGCCATCTGCTCTGCAAGCCTTTCTTACATCAATACTTAGGCTAAAAAATTCCTCAAACTTGAACTTTGTCCTCCCTGCCATCACCCCCTGTCTGATTCCCACCTTTCATCACAGGTCCAGCTCCACGAGGCCTTGCCTTTGCCCCCCTCCGTCTTTCTCTCCCTTGAACAGCTGTAACACTTGTTTTTTTAAATATTTTATTTAATTAATTTATTTATTTTTGGCTGTGTTGGGTCTTCGTTGCTGCGCACAGGCCCAGCTGCTCTGCAGCATGTGGGATCCTCCCGGACCAGGGTTCGAACCCATGTCCCTACATTGGCAAGCGGATTCCCAACCACTGTGCCAGCAGGGAAGTCCCGACAACTGTAACACTTTATCTGACACAGCCCGCTTACTCTCTACCTCAAGGTCATCTCTATTTGTATCGTCCCTCCCTGGCCAGATCCTAAACTTGTTGCTGGTGGAGACTGCCTCAATCTTCTAAAAATTTCTGTGCATTTGGCCCAATGTCTGGTACATAACCCGTGCTGAGTGCTGAAGGAGTTCATTTTCAAAATTAGTTGTGACCGAAGTCGTTTTTTTTCCTTTTCAGTTTCTTTGTTAGACTTTCATTTGGCATCCCTGGAAGACCAAAGTTCTGTGCAGAACAATCCAGAGAACCTGGAGCTTAAAATGGAGATTTCCCAGCCTCTACCCTCATATCAGCTGAAGTGGTGGGTCTAGCGTGGATTCCAAGAATCTGTATCTTTATCAAGCACTCCATGAGACCAGACCACACTTTGAGGAAGCTTGCTTTATATGCATAATTTCAATATAACCATTCCTACAAAATACCCATGAGAGTTAACCTCTGGATCAAGTGCAAAATTCAGTTCTGATTCATGAAATTCTTAATTCTTATTAAGAGTCAATGGTCAAAAGCCTTTTAGGTCAGGCAGGCAAGTGTGATTGTCCATCAACAATTACTCATTGAGAGCTTACTTGGTCCAAAGAACTATTCTAGGTACTTGGACTCTGGCAATGAGTTAAACAGACAAAGCAAAAAAAACCTGTCCTCCCGAGGCCTGAGCTCTGGAGGAGCCTGGGTGCCGGTGTACGCCCCACCGTGTTTGTTACCAGGTCTCAAAAGAGAACAAGGCGGGGGAAAACTGGCTCCTGAAGTTTCCAGTAGGGTCAAACCACAAGTGTGTCCACAGCCTGTGTAACCAGTTTCCACACTGGGCAGCCCTGGCCCAGTGTCCTTTTGGATCAGCTACCTCCTTCCCCAAATGTCTAGCTGCTGTTGTGTCACCCTTGGTCCTGGTCTGGTCCCACCTGCTCAGCAGGCCTTTGAAGGAAGGGCAGGGGTGCTGGCCCATGGAAGTAAATGCTCAGTCCACCTTCAGGTGACTAGGGCCATGGGGGGCGGAGGGTGGTCAGGGCAAGCCTGAGGGTTTTCCTAAGGTCCCCAGAGCCTCCCTTCCACTGTCTGGCAGGCAGAGGCGGTGGGGCTGGTGCGGAATCTTTCATGTGTACTGGCTGCTGCTAGAGCTGTTTTATTCATCATTACTTTTATTTGATCCAACTGTTTCTTGACGCCATCCACGTCCAGCACGCAGATTACACGCGTACCAGAATTTCTTTCAAAAATAAAACCCACCATGACTCTGCTACGTAAACAATCTCTTAGTACTTCTGATCACTTCAATAGCTTCCCTTCGAAAACAAAACCCTAAGTGGTATTTAGAGGTGGGTTCCACAAGGGACAGTCAAGTGTATCCTGCCCCTGGGAAATGAGCAGCCATTTCTCGCTACAGGCCGAGGGCTGGGTCCCATTCCCTGGCCTCCTCCTTCCTTTGCTCACCTCGCACCCATTCCCTGCACTGGTTTTCCCTCGCCACCAAGGAGTCCTGCCTCCAAATTCAGGACACAGGACTAACTCCAGGTCCACTATCATACTCACCCAGCACCCCTGCGATCATTAAGATTCTCCTTGACTTGACTGTTATAGTTCATTCTTTGCTTTCCAAAGGCTCGCCTGGACCCTAAACTTTAAAAAGTGAAATAAAAAGTTCCTTCCCCCAAAGCTGATCCCAACCACCCACTAATCAAAGGCCTCCAACGAACTCACTTTAAGGTTAGGATCAAGAGGTAAATGACCAAGGTTATCCACAATGTGACACCAAGCTGGTCGAGTCTATTAAGTAAAGAAGACACATCAAGGAGAATCCTTAACTATTTTTTAGCATCTACTAGGTGTGTGGTATTGCCAAGGAAGGGGGAGGTCAACCTCCTCTCTCTGAGCTACACGGCTCACAAGTGTCTCACTCTTTACTTTCAAGTTCTCAACTGACATAATTCACACTGAATGCCTGGAATATGACCTGGACATCATAACTACTCAACAGATGCTGCTCCACTCACCCCACTAAACTCCTGGCTTTTGGGCCAAATCAAAGGAAACCTATACCCTCTTTGTTATCGACTGCAATAGCAGAAGTCTCTCCCACTCTCTCCTCCCCCACCCCGGCCCTTAGACATTTAAAATGCAGGCTCCAACCCAGTGACTCTGGGGTGCTCAATAAATATTTGATGGCAACTTATTCATGGTGTTCAAGGCTTTGGGAATTTTGAGTTAAAGACTCAGGGAGGCTCAGGATTCTATTCTCCAATAGGCCCCTGCTTTTTCCAACCTGATCGTAATAAATCAAATGAAACAAACTACACTGTATGTAAATTTAAACCTATCAGTTAATAAAGCTGGGCTCAGATAAGCAAGAAAACCCCCAAGAGTTCAGATGAGAAGGCACCAGACAAAGAGCTTCTCCAGAAAGCTTATCTATTCTCCAGGGACCTTGATTTCCATGGCTCCTGTTAACCTGATGTCTAAAAGTCCTGGAAGAATTCATTTTCAATGTTAAATACTCACAGGACACCTCCTTTTGCTAACACACCCTGGCCAGGGCTCTAAAGTCATCCGCACAATATTTGCAGGCTAATCTTTCTATGCTTAGTTGTAAAAGCTGTCAGTTAGGAAAACCTCTCTCTCTTGACAGTCAGGAACTGCCTCCTATTTTCATGCACATAGACACACAATGAATCACAGGCTTCACTAATCCTTTAAGAGTGTTAGAGGTCCCAGGAGACTGTTGGGATGCAGGCAAACCCTGCCCCGTATTATGCTATTTCCTACTAATCCTAGGAAAATGAATGTTAATTTATCACGAAAAAGGGTTAATTATGCATTTATTTCCAACATAGGTAAGTGAGATCAGGCTCAGAAATAATAGTGAGTATAATTTTCTTTTGAATGAGGATTCCATTTTAAGCATTTTTATCAAACAGACGCTAAACTCGGAGCAACTGTGCAGAAGAAAAAGAGTGGCTGGGGAATGACAAGACCCAACTATAATTTTAATTAACCTTCTGATCCTGCTTAAATATATTTTGCCTTGTAAAAAATCTGTAATAACATCTATTTCAACCTCCTCTGCTATTAGTTATTAAATTGAAAATGGATGCCTAGACTGATTTGGCAAAGATATTCAAGAAATATGAATTCTTTATTCTCTCTTTATTAAAGTAATAATTGGTAGCATTAAAAAACTTCTCTGATTAAGTAATTTAGTGTAATTAAATCACCAGATTTATTAGGCTTCCTGAAGCCGCATACACACTGCTGGAACGATGTTGATTGTTGGCAGATGCTGAAGCACAAGCACATCTTGGCAGTAGCTTCCCTTGAACTTCCCTGCTGCTCAGACCAAGTGTGCATCGGTTTCACATGCCCTCTCCCACGGCCTCTAGGGTTCTGAAGGCCCCTGCCTACTGACTCCCTCCTGCTCACAATGAAAGAAGAGTCCTCAGGAAGGGTTACTCTGTACGTGTTGGTGTGGAAAGAAGCAGAGGGAGGTGCGCCAGGGAAAAAACACTCAGATTAGCCCAAACGCAAATGTTCCACGCCCCAGTTTGGTGGCTTCGCCTCCTCCCTTCCCCTGAATCTCCAGCAGCTCCACTCTGAATGCCTTCCTTGTCCTGAGGTTACACGTCGGGACTTTAGCCTCGGCTCTCCTCAGCCCTGAGAACCCCTTGGAAGATGAGACCAGGTCAACTGTTTCTGAGCCAGATGCTGCCATCTTTACAAAGCCTTTGGGGTTTTACTGGAGCGAGAGCAGAAAGAATCTGGGATGACTCACAAACTTAATAGAATGTGCAGTCCCTAATCTCTTTGTGGGGCCGTTCGCTCCTAACAATTGATACAGTAGAAGTTACCAGCTAAGACATGGGAGCTTTCATACCTCCATCCATCCATCCACCCGCCCACCCATCCAACAAATATTTACTGAGAACCTATGATGCGTTTCCTGCTG
>NW_006797481.1:5316673-5333966 GCF_000442215.2 Lipotes vexillifer | reverse complement strand
CCTGCTGAGGTGGTATGGAGGAGAAATAAAGGCCCAGGAATCCTCCTCTCAGTAAGTTCAGAGTCTAGTAAGGAAGGTAGACACGGATCCTAAAAATGAAAGTACAACACGGTGAGGTAGTCAGTGGGAAAGAGGAGGAAACCCAGACTTAGCTGGAAGACAGGATGCAAAGGGTTTCAAGGGAAAGTGGCACTTGAGTCCCTTCTTGAAGGGGAACAGATTCAGAGAGGGCGTGCCAGAAAGAAAGGGGAGCAGGTGTGAAAGCAGGAGGCCACACAGGGACTGGCACTTTGTGGATATTCGAGTAGTTCCAGCTGGCCTGGAGGGAAGACTGCATATGAGGAGGCTGGAGACTTGGCCAGAGTCAGAAAGTACAGGGCCGTGTGTCCCAGGCCGAGGTGCGGGGACCCTCTTCCAACAGGGCTGGGCAGCCACCACCTGAGGGTTTCAACCCCCCACCCCCTTGCTCACAGGACAGACCCACTTGCTCAGCTCGGTGCTGGAGGAAGACATCTCTAGCAGCTGTGAGAAGACAGTATTAAGAAAAGGCATGCTCAGAAGCCAAGAGCCCCTTGTTTAGCTGCTGCCGACACCCAGAGCTGTAAGGACAAAATACTGATATGAAAACATCCTCAGTGGACTGAGAGCTGCACCTTTCAGGGGTCTACTTTGAAGGAGCCAATATCAATTTTGATATATAAATTCATTCACTAACACTAATATATATATATATATATATATATATATATACACACCTATTTGTGGAATATATTCTGTGTCTGGTATTGGATACATTACTCTTTTAAAACTGGAAGTTGTTACATGCTCAGTTTCTTACATCAATACACTTTGAAAAGCACTTCCATATAGATGATTCGGTCTCATCCTCACCCACACAGCCCTGGGTACCAAGCACACCTCAGTTCCTGGGGTGGGTGCTAAGGGGCTGGTGCTTTTCCTGGTTGCTGAGCCATGCTGTCTTTGATTCCTTTATAGGAGAGGCTGGATTACAGTTCTGAGGATGTATCTGATGGAGGCATGATGGGTGTCATGGCTCCCATCTTACAGATAAAGAAATTGAGGTTCAGAGTGTCCAGTGTCACCATGGCTCAGTGATGGAGCTGAGACAAGATGCCCCTTTCAAACCTGCCCTGTGCAATGATTTCTCCTATACTACACTGCCTCTGGTACAAGGCACATTTTATATTCCAACCCATGTACGACGAAGAGTACACCTATGGCTTTCACAGAACTGCCTTTCCAATAACTCTACACCCTCCCTTTGAAGGGCACAAGATAGACTAGCACCCCCAAAAGATTCGGAAAGATTCCCCCATTCTAAACTGAGGCATAGAATTTGGTAGTTTTAAAACAAAACACTGCATTAAATACCATCCTAAACTAGAAAAAGCGTTCTGTAATGTGTCTGTTTAGTTTGGGCCAAACAGGTATTTTTGCAGGTGAAAAAAGTCTGCCCATGGCCATATCGGCCAACCCTGATCTTTTCGAATTAAGCTTCTTTAAAAAGTCGCTTTGCTTTTTCTTTGCAAACCTCCAAAGAGTGATTGTGTCCTTGTGGGCTAAAATATGATTCCAGTGTATTTCTGATCCATATAAATTTACCATGTAACCAAGAAGCCCTTTCCAGACTCAGATATATCTATATCTCAGGAAAGAGCGCTAAGTGAATTCTAAAGAAGAAGATGAGCTAATTTTGTGAATCTTCCAACTAGTCTTTTCCTGCATTTTTCTCCTTAATAACCTGTAAATTTTAGTCATGAGAATCATTCTTCAGTGTCTGGGGCAGTAAAAGTCTTGCTAAAAATCAATAGTCTGCCTACTTTTAAGACTTCAACGTGTTGTTAGGCTTGAGCAGAGGAGGACTTTCTTTATAAAACTCCATAATGACCTAAAACAGATTTGATTCTAGAAATCAGAATTCTCACACTAATAGACTTTCATTTAAGAAGGCTCTCTTAACTGAGAACAGACTACCAAATGGTTAGACTTTTCAATTTTATTCCTTAGTCCATAAGTGCTAATTTCTCAGTGGAACAGTCAGATAATATACTACTAGAGATTACTGAAAACTCTAGTCACAGTACTGAATTATTAAGTTAAAAGGCTATGCACCAGTGCTAATATAAATTATCTTTTAAAACTATCCATAAGGGTAACATTTTAATAAGCTTTAAAACATGATTTTTCTCTCTCGATGTTGAAAGCAAAATATAATATGTAAATGGCTCTGAGAGAGGTATGGATTTATTGTATTCTTTTCCAAAAGATCTGCACAACCATTTCCCATAACTGATGAGAAAGCCTCAACTGCCGGTCCTGCCTGCAAATGTACTATCCTAATCAATTTCAGGTGGCAGGTGCACCTCGCTCCCTCTGTCCTAGGACTCTTAAATGAAATCTCATTCTTCCACAACCTGTTAGAAAACCTGCACACAGCATTCAAGCTTCACCTGAGCACATCACAGTGAAGAGGCAGGATACAGTCAGGCCCCAAGGGAAGCAAATAAAATACCAACACTGCGGCAGCCTGCAGAAATGTCAGCTTTCCTCCAGGTTAATAGCATTTGTTCTGTGCCTAGTGCAGAATGTGCACTGGGTTTTATCCTCAACATGGAGCCTCATCCTTGGGAGAAAGGGTGACTTGGAGGAAATGTGTGACTTCTTAGCTGTCTAACTACATGCCAGCTCCAAAAGATAGGCTTGACATTTATCAGAAAGCCTGAGCAAGCGGGAGCCCAGCAGGCTGCCTTCCGCCAAGGACAGAGAAGGAAAAAAATGCAGTGTTAGATTACCATGTATAGAGCATTAAAGGGCGAGATGAATGCTGGTTGATTTTATGCTCATTACAATTCTTGCCCGGGAAGCTCATCTTAGAATTTCCTTGCTTAGCTTTACTTTGTGAGCTAAATTAGGAACTTCAGAAAAATCAGTAAAGGTAACCGCCCAGACGTCACCAATCCTCAGGGTCCCTACGCTTTGCCATTGTCCTACCACGGGGAACCACTTACCCCACATGCCTCACCATACGGCTGCTCCATTTTATCCTAGGTACAAAATGTAAACATCAATACAGTAATAAAAGGAAAGAATTCAGTGGCATTGCTGTCCACATGCAGGAGGAAATGGATATTTTCTTGATTTTTCTCTTTTTATTAAGTTCATTGCCTTATTTTCCAAAGGGACCTGGCCGTTTCAACTTTTCAGGGCCTAAGCATTAAGTCAAAAAAGCAGGCCCAGGGCTTCTCTGGTGGTGCAGTGGTTGAGAGTCCGCCTGCCGATGCAGGAGACACGGGTTCGTGCCCCGGTCCGGGAAGATCCCACATGCCGCGGAGCGGCTGGGCCCGTGAGCCATGGCCACTGAGGCTGCACGTCCGGAGCCTGTGCTCCGCAATGGGAGAGGCCACAACAGTGAGAGGCCCGCATACCGCAAAAAAAAAAGCAGGCCCGCATGGGAGATGGAGTTCCCAGCTGGTTACCAAATGCCCTTCCTTTAGCTTTGTCCTAAGTGGATGCTTTAAAAAATGTAGGGGCTACTAATGTCTGATGCAGGCAGACAGTTTCCACCACAAATAACCCGGCAAATGCACTATTTTTTTTAAATACGACAAACAAAATCTTTAATTTATAAGCAGAAAAAATACCAACCAGTTGACTGTTTTTTGTTTTTTTTTTTTAAAGCCCAAGAGTTTTAAACCACATTTTCCACAGACATGTCAGTCGGTAAATACATACTAAAAGCCTACTATGTGCCAGTGCTCCTGGTTTGATATGGAGCAGGAAACAAAAGTACATGACATCCTTAGGCATCAGGGAGATGGGACAGAAGGCCTGCATGGAGAATAGAATTCTAAATGGAATTCATTCATTCCTTTCTTCCATCTTTCCCCCTTTTTCCTTCTTTTCTTCCTTCCTTCCTATCTTCCCTCCCTCCTTCCTTCCCATCTTCCCTCCCTCCTTCCTTCCCTCCTTCCTTCCTTCCGTCTAGCAGCCATCCCTCCTTCCATCTTTCTAACCATCCCTGCAGCAATAAAATCAAGCCTACAATGGACCGGACACTGGAGATACAAAGATAAGATTCAGTGTCAGCAACCTCCTAGAGAAATGAAAATAAAAACAAAAATAACAAATGGGACCTAATGAAACTTCAAAGCTTTCGCACAGCAAAGGAAAACATAAACAAGACCAAAAGACAACCCTCAGAATGGGAGAAAATATTTGCAAATGAAGCAACTGACAAAGCATTCATCTCCAAAATTTACAAGCAGCTCATGCAGCTCAATAGCAAAAAAACAAACAACCCAATCCAAAAATGGGCAGAAGACCTAAATAGACATTTCTCCAAAGAAGATATACAGATTGCCAACAAACACATGAAAGGATGCTCAACATCACTAATCATTAAAGAAATGCAAATCAAAACTACAATGAGGTATCACCTCACACCGGTCAGAATAGCCATCATCAAAAAATCTCCAAACAATAATTGTTGGAGAGGGTGTGGAGAAAAGGGAACCCTCTTGCACTGTTGGTGGGAATGTAAATTGACACAGCCACTATGGAGAACAGTATGGAGGTTCCTTAGAAACTAAAAATAGAACTACCATATGACCCAGCAATCCCACTACTGGGCATATGTCCTGAGAAAACCGTAATTCAAAAAGAGTCATGGGGCTTCCTTGGTGGCGCAGTGGTTAAGAATCTGCCTGCCAACGCAGGGGACATGGGTTCGAGCCCTGGTCTGGGAAGATCCCACATGCCGCGGAGTAACTAAGCCCGTGAGCCACAACTACTGAGCCTGCGCGTCTGGAGCCTGTGCTCCACAACGGGAGAGGCCGTGACAGTGAGAGGCCCGCACACCGCGATGAAGAGTGGCCCCCGCTCACCGCAACTGGAAAAAGCCCTCGCACAGAAATGAAGACCCAACACAGCCAAAAATAAATAAATAAATACTTTAAAAAGAGTCATGTACCACAATGTTCATTGCAGCTCTATTTACAATAGCCAGGACATGGAAGCAACGTTAAGTGTCCATCGACAGATGAATGGGTAAAGAAGATGTGGCATATATATACAATGGAATATTACTCAGCTGTAAAAAGAAGTGAAATTGAGTTATTTGTAGTGAGGTGGATGGACCTAGAGTCTGTCCTACAGAGTGAAGTAAGTCAGAAAGAGAAAAACAAATACCGTACGCTAACAGATATATATCGAATCTAAAAAAAAAAAAAGAAAATGGTTCTGAAGAGCCTAGGGGCAAGACAGGAATAAAGACGCAGACATAGAGAATGGACTTGAGGATACGGGGAGGGGGAAGGGTAAGCTGGGATGAAGTGAGAGAGTGGCATGGACATATATACACTACCAAATGGAATGTAAGTAGCTAGTGGGAAGCAGCCACATAGCACAGGGAGATCAGCTCGGTGCTCTGTGACCACCTAGAGGGATGGGATAGGGAGGGTGGGAGGGAGACGCGACAGGGAGGAGATATGGGGATATATGTATTTGTATAGCTGATTCACTTTGTTATACAGCAGAAGCTAACACAACATTGTAAAGCAATTATACTCCAATAAAGATATTAAAAAAAAAAGATTCAGTGTCAGCCCTCAAGAAGTTACCTTCTACTAACGCACCAACAGGCAAGCAGGAGACTGCCAGGCAGTGCGGCAGGTGATGTGGAGGTGTGCTCTGGGTGCAGAGCTTCACAGAGAAGAGACTTTTTGACCCGGGGCTTGAAGGTTGAGCTGTCATTCATGAGGGAAACAAGGTAGACAGAGGCGAAAAGACAGCATGATCAAAAGCACGCAGGCTGTACCAAATCTGGCTTGTCTGGGAAATGGTAAAAGTCATAGAAAATAGAGGATATTAGAGAAGATGAGGTGGAAAGGAAAGTGGAGGACTGACTGTGAAGAACATCAAAGGCTTAAAAGAGATGTAAGTTTCCTCCTCCAGCAACAAGGAGTCACCCAGGTTTCTTGAACTAGACAATTACAGGGACATATCTATGTGTGATGGCGGTAACCGTAGTGACAGTGTGGAGGACAGAGAGACTGTGGCCCATCACGAGGCTTGTGTGATGGTGCAGGGAATATAACTAGGGCCTGGGCTAGGAGAGGAGACATGGGAATGGGAAAGAGGGGAAGGACTTGAGATTGACCCCGAAGGTGGAATCCCGGATCCTAACAAGCAGCCGTGAGCTGAGTGGAGTTGGGAGCGGGAGGGGGAGGAGGTACACAGGCTGAGTCCAGGCTCAGGGCGGAGGAGGTGGCGCCATCTGTGACAGGAAACAGGAAGACAGCAGGCCTGGGCTTGGGGGCAACAATGAGGCCGAGGAGGCCAAGGGAAAAGCATCAGAAATAAGGATTGGCAGGTGTCAGAATCCAGGTGGGTAACTGAAACCAGGGTGGTAGATGGCACCACCAGGGGGAAAAGGAGGCACCAAGCATCCACTCCCGGTCTCCGTAGGAGCATGAGGTACCATCAAGGAGAGGATAATTTAGGCTGGAAAATGAATCACATGGACAACAAACAATAAAATTGCTTGCTGAATATCTGAGTGCTGTCACTATAAATATTAAACACCTCTACCCAGCCCCTGCTATTTCTTCCTCCTGACAAATAAGTATATACACCTGTACATCTGGGAGCATCGAGGACAAAGCCAAATGTCCCAACTCCTGAGCTACCACGAAACAGTGTCCACCAAGGAGCCCAGGATCATGGCAGCCAGAGGCAGGAGGCCCTAGAGACCCCAGTCTGAGCCCATTCTGCCATATCCGCTAACAACAGGGTCCAACAGCTATTGCCACGATTGCATTTTCAAAATCTGTACTTTGGTACATCTTTATAAGTAGGCACATTAGACTTATAAAATGCACACTTTCAAAAGCAGGGGCAGTTCTGCGGGCAGTGTAACTGAGGTGGAACTGCATCCAGATTTTGTCTGGGCTTGGCTTCTTCCCAACTGGTAAATCGTGAAGTTTTCAAATAAAGCTGAATTATAAACACAGGGATCTTTGCTGTGCCAGGAGCCCTTCCCTGGAACACTCCAGCCCACAAGGTGTGTGTGGGGTGGGCTGGGGGGGGGTGGCTTTCTCTCCCCCAAGACTCTTACAGAATATATTGTTAATTAACTATTTCTTGATTTATTATTTAATTGTCATTTACCCATACGTCAGGCTTCTTAAGAACGGGCAGATTTACACTATTCTATGGGTTACCAAGCCAGAGTGTACTCAAGACTTCAACACTTCACGAATCTAATTCACTTGTTTGGGGAAGCAATCCAAGGTTTCAGAATTGGGTGGAGGAGACAGATTCATATCGGATGAGTAACTGTACCAAGTTCTAAAAGAGGTAGATGCCCAGAAGAAGGCAGGGATTAATTCCTACCTCTGATCTGATGGGCGTCCCCCATGGCACGTGTCTTTGCTAAAGTCAGTAAATACACTCAAACCAAGGGCGCCCTGAGTGAGACCAAATAAAGACTGTCCCAGAAGGAAGAGAGGTGCGCAAATAGAACAGCATCACCCTGTGCTTTCCGCAGACTGAGGGCTTTCTCTCCTGGTTCTTCCAGTTCTTTCCCGGTTAATTAAGGATTGAAGCTTGAAATAATTTTTTTTTTTTGCAGTATGCGGGCCTCTCACTGTTGTAGCCTCTCCCGTTGCGGAGCACAGGCTCCAGACGCGCAGGCTCAGCGGCCATGGCTCACGGGCCCAGCCGCTCCGCGGCACGTGGGATCTTCCCAGACCGGGGCACGAACCCGTGTCCCCTGCATCGGCAGGCAGACTCTCAACCACTGAGCCACCAGGGAAGCCCGGGCCCTTCCCTTGATGGGGTCATCCTCTCGGGGTCACTGAAAGGAATCTTGGGTCCATCCTTTGAAGCTTCAGTGTGCACTGGAGCAGTCTGTATGTAGGTGAAGCACCCCTGTTTGCAGGAGTCAGGGCTCTCCCCAGCCAGGGCCCGGCTCCCGTCTACTCCCCCGCTTAACCATGCCGATGTGCACCGGACAGTGATAGATGCAGAGGGAATTACTCAGAAGCATGGGGTTGGCTGGCCCCCAAGAAGCTTACAGTCAAGATGAGAAGACCAAATGCAACCCCAGCCTAATCAGCTAGGCCCTCAGTATCAAATAGCTATACTCTCAGGACTTAATTTGATTTAACACATTATGCCTACGGTAATATGTCAGGCGCTGATATAAGCACTTTATAAATGGTAACTAATTAACTCTTCATCAAAACCTTGTGAGGTAACTACTGTCATCACCATCTTACCAATGAGAAAACTGGGGCATGGAGGTTAAGTGACTAGCTGGTGGTCACATGGCTGCTAAGGGGTAGAGCAGGGATTTGAACCCACACTCTTCACCATCACAATACATTGCCTTCACTCATGGAGACACCAGAGCTGGACCCTGGAGACAGCAGACACAGCCAACCCTTTGGGGCCAGTGGTCTGAGAGAATGGTCTGAGATGGAGAGGCATGGCGTGGGTCTGGAATAATGAGCAGGATTTAGACAGAAAGAGAGGGCTGGGAACAGGCCACTCCATGCAGTAGAGGGGTCAGAAGGAGTCGGGAAAGCACTGAGGGACCCTGAGTAAACTGACTTGGCTGGAGTGCTGGGAGCATGGAGAGAATCATGGGAAAGAAGGCAGGATGTGTCCTGTGCTCCCCACAGAGCAAAGGCTGCCTGTACATGGCAGCTGGAGACAACTAATCCCAGTCCTGAAGGCTCTGGAGAGCCACTAGGGTTTGGAAGTGAGCAGACGCTCTAGAGAGATGCATGTTCCGTGGAAACAGAAGAGCAGGGTGCAGATTCTAGAGTTCCAGGGGTCGTTGGCCCAGAGAGAATGGCCCTGTGCACTGTCCCCTAGAAATGAAACACAGACGCTAGGTCACCCACCAAGCCGACCTTGCAAAGGAAGCATGTTGTTTCCTGTGCTGTGACTCCTGTAACTCTGGTAATCCGCAATTTGCCAAATGAATTAGATTCCCCAATAATTGTTATTCCTATCCATGATAGTCAGCAAATATTTCTTCCCAAACAAAAACATAATTAATTCAGACAACACCTTTTTGACTCATAGGTTTTAAAGTGCCTGGCTGAGGTGAACATTCAGGAAAAATAATGGTATTTCCAAAGGAAAATTCAAACATAGCTCAATTTACAATATTGTAATAAGACTCTGTAGCATAAATTCCAGCACGCTGGACAGAAAACCTATTTGTGTAGCGTGTGAGAACATAAATAAAGCCAAATACTTATACTGTCCTCACAAATAGGAAATTTTCTTTTCTGAATCTACGCTCCCTGACACATATTCCAAGAAAGTAGGGTCCCGTGATAAATATTTTGGCGTAAAGGGCTTCATCGATATCAACTCTCTCATTGTTCAGTTACTAAATAATAAGGGTGGTAATAATAGAGTAACAAATGACAGAAAGATATAATTAAAGTTATGTATCAACTTTCATTCAATATTCAGTCACTACAAATTTTGTCACCAACTTCTTAACTTTTTCTCCCAACAAAACTAATTACAGGCAGACCTCGTTTGATTGCACTTCACTTTATTATGCTTCACAGATACTGCATTTTTTACAAATTTCAAAGTTTGTGGCAACCCTGTGTTGAACAAGTCTATTGGTGCCATTTTTCCAATGCTCACTTTGTCTCTGTGTCACATTTTGGTAATTCTCGCCATATTTCACACCTTTTCATTATTACTATATTTGTTATGGTGGATCGGTGATCAGTGATCTTTGATGTTACCACTAAGACTCAGTGAAGGTTCAGATGATAGTCAGATGATGGTTTTTAGCAATAAAGTATTTTAATTAAGGTATGTACATATTTTTAGACATAATGCTATTGCACACCTAACAGACTGCAGTACAGAGTAAACATAACCTTTACATGCACTGGGAAACCAAAAAATTTGTGTGACTCACTTTATTGCAGTGGTCTGGAACCCAACCTGCAGTATCTCTGAGGTCTGCCTGTCCCTCATCCTTACTTTCTAGCCTCTATACCCAACAATGGACAACCACTGGCCTCTTTTTACCTGTTTTTCTGCTCCTTCTGTCTTCTTTTAAGGGTTCTAAGTGCTCTGTTTTGGTTTTGAATTCTGGTGTTGAAGCTTCTCTTTTTGTTCCAATTGAAAAGCTCCATCCCTTCTGGGCTTCCATAGCTCCACCACCACCCCCTCCAAATAATATTCTTTCTAGACCCTTCTATAATTTGTATCTGCAGTCTCTTTTGAGAAAGCATCCCTTTTCTGAGATCTTTATTCCATTTCTGAACAGTGTTTATAAGCCTTTTATGGATCCACAATTTTAACAGGGAAAGGCCATGGGTTCAGAAGCCCAATCTTTTCCCTCCTTCTAAATCATCACATGCAACTACTGTCATCCATAAATAATGTGTTTCCTGGTAGAGAGTCGATTTTGATGAAGCTCTTGAGGTGGATGATAATAATGAACTGAAATAAGCCCATTGGACTCCATTTGTGAGAATCTAGGAACAAAGACACTATTATTCTTATGCCCATAAGAATCATCACATGCTGGGGATACTACCTTTGTACTAGTATGGGGGAGGCACTGCTCTCTTGTTGAGTAGCTAAGAGCAGAAAATATGGGTAGAAATGGTCTGTGAGCACAGCCATTTTGAGAATAAGAGAATAGGGCTGGGAGAGAGGCCAAAAGCCTGGGTGCCCAGCCTCTGCCCAAGGGCTTGATAAGGATGTAACCATGGAGATGACTAAGGCCAAAAGCTTTTGCAGGCTCAAGTCACCAAGGGGCTTGAAAAAACTGAGGTCACTGGCCCAGTGGTGGAAAGGGCACAAGCCGGGAGTAGGAGTAAGGCCTAGCTCTGCCGTATGCCTTCATATATGTCCTTGTGCTAGAAGTCTTAGTTTTTTATCTGTAGAATGGCCGTAATAGCACACTTTTTCATAAATTCCTAAGAATTTATTTATTCTAACTTCTGCAGCAGAAGTTATGATCTAGCTCTACCTCCAAAAACATGGGTTGATCTTTAAAAGTTTTGTGTGGAGATATAAGAAACTGAGCAAGCTCTGAAGTGCAATATCATTTGTATTAAAAAAAAAAAAGTGGGCACATAAAAATATCTTTTTCAAGGATACACATATTTTCAAGGATACACATATACTCAAGAACACACACATACTCAAGAACACAGACTAAACACACGTGAGTGGGGGTCAGGGGTGGAGAGCAGGGCAGAGATGGGAAATAAAGGGGAGAAACCTAGATAAACCAAAGAGAGGGGCTGCCCCTTTGACAATGCGATGACAAGTGTCTTCCATAAATCATGGAGGATGACTGACCGAATGATGATATTAATAATAACACAATAACTTTCTTGCTGACTCTGTATTTTATTTAGGAACCATAGAAAGAAAACATGTCTTAAATGTTTAGTTAAAAAGTAAACGTGTTTTAAGTGGCAGAGTCTGGACTGAACGTTGCTCTGTCTGTACTCACTCCCCTGCCTCAAACCCCCGAAAGTCAAAGCTTCACTAAACAAGAACCTCAGAAAGTTGCCGAGTAAGCAGATCTGGAGAGCTCTTGATTCTGTGGCCAGTAGCAGTTACTGTACTACATTCAGGAACACCCTAGATGCTAAGGCCGGTTCCAAAACAGATCAATCTCTGAATTGGAGATGACCCAGAAGGAGCTCAGTGACTCGGGAGCCAACAAACTACCAATTACCTCATGTCCAACTTCTGGGAGCACTAGGAACCCTACTCATCCTGTTCCCAAGTACCACAAAAGTAAAGAAATGCAAAGGACTCATTGCTATCACTTTGCCAGTTGTGAGAGCTGCCCGGGCTCAAGCTTGGAGGGCAGCAGGAAGCAAGCCAAGTCTAGTTCTGAAGGCTGCAGTCACTTGAGTAATGACCTCCACCTTCAAGTCTCACCAAGGGGTGAACCTGCCAGGAAGACACTTCACAGGAATCTTGAGATCCTGTTTCCCCATGCTTCCAGCCTAAAGTAGCCCAGTAGTTTGTGATGACCCAACACGGGGCAATTTATCTGTTGGAATCAAGGTCACCCAAGGGCTTCCCCAAACATTTCACCCTCTTCATTTTTCTTTACTTCTTGACTCTTCCCAAGTCTTTAGTATTGAAGGGAAAAATGTATTCTTTTCCTCTGAAAGAACAAGCATGGCATTTGTTGATCAATTTCCTTTTCTTTCACCATTTCAATATCATCTCATCAGCATATTCCAGAAAGATGAGGAAGAGGCTTTGCTCACTGGGACCGGGGTTCAATGCTGATTGACCCCCTCAGGTGAGATAAAGCCTGGTGGGCGAGAACAGCAGCTCACACTGGGGGGTTACCCCCCATTCAAGGAGCACACCAATTGATCCCACCTAACTCTAATAGCTCATACTCACTGGTTGCAGTGCGTGTCATGTGCCAATGTCCACTGATGGTGACCCACCAGGGCCACTGATCTGAGCATCACTGCCCACCTATCAGTCCAATTTCTGCTCGAGATCCCTGAAGGCTGGGAGAGTGTTTCCTCCATCTCAGCATCCCCAGGGACATGCTCCAATTTCACTGTCAGGACCTGGGACAGATCTCCAGATCACCAGATGAATGTTCTTCACATCATACCACTGCCTCCCTTGGGAAATTTACTGGAGTAAAGGTTACTGCCTGGGCCAGTGCTTGGGAGCATTCCAGGGCATTGGCTGCTAAAAGTGTTTCCTGAGGTTGCATGGATCATTTCCACAAGGTGTGGTGCCCACCACACCTGGAAGCCTTCTAGGAAAGTCACTTGCTTTTGCCTAAGCCCAAATACTCATGAAATGCACACTGTTAACCGATCCTTTGATTCTCCTTATGCTGTAAAGATAGGCCCGGTGGGGGCAGATTTCCTGACCTTCTATTAACCAGTTTGTGGAATTTCCAGGAATATGAAGAGCTGCCCACCAAAGCCCCCAGATGGCTTGGGGAGCCCCAGAAAATCGTGGGCTGCCAGGACCTCCTGGCAGGCTGTTAGAAGAGAGGTCCACACAGCTTGGATGGCAGCCTTCTGTCTGGATGGCAGCCTTCTCTCTTGCCAGCATCCATCAGCTTCCCCAGTTTTCAGAAATGCCCTCACTCACCAAGCTGACAATGAAATACAGCATTCCCCAGAGGAGCAATGTGTTCCCTTACTGGGCTTGGCAGGGACCTGCAGCTCCTGGATACAATGCCAAATCAATCTCCCAACAGGCTGGGGGTGGCTTTTGGCCACCAGAGAAGGCTGCCTCTCTCACAGGTCCTGATCTCCAAGAGGAGGTGGCACTGCAGCTGGGCTCCCTGGCTGGCTGCCCCAGGACTAATTGAAATGCCGCCTCAGAGGTCACAGCAGAGACATGAGGCCTATCAGTGCATCTTCCCTGCCCTGGTGTGAGGCTGACTTGAGTTCTCAAAACAGGAGGCTCAGGGAAAACTGGCCACATCAGTTACCCCAGGGTCTCGGCTGTTTAACCAGAGCCCTGGCTGTTGAACTGGGAGCTTCTTGGTCCTGGAGCCAGGACCAATGCGGAGAGCATCCTTGGTGGGACACCCCTTTCACCAGAAGCCCACATGCCCCCAAGAGGCCTTCATCCTGAATCTTCATTGGCTTCTTCCACTTCTCTGTCCTGCCTCCCCTGCTCCCTTCTTAATTTCTTCAGGGAGCTCTTCCTGCAGGAATCATTTGCACACGCATTCTCATCTCAGAGTCTGCTGAACGCTAGCAGGACAGTAAAGGCTGGGCACCATTATTACTGTAACTATTATTGTGCCTTTCACAGTGTCTTGCAGGACTGCATTGCCTTAGTTGATATCCAGGCATGGTCTCTGTGTACCTCCAGGAAAGCTGCAGTTTTGAGCCTTTTAAATTTATTTTACTTTATTCTTTTTTTTTTTTTTGGCAGTGGGAGGGGGTGGTAGTGGAGGAAGAACCATGGGGAATTTCTCAGGGCCTTAGAACACTGGGTCAGCCAGCAGCAGCTATTCCGGGGTTTGACCATGCCCTCGACACAGGACCCCAAAATGACACCACAGGCATGAAAACCGCTGGCGCTAACTGGAGTGGCAGCAGGCACTACTGTCCCAGTGACAGTCTCCAGGAAAGAGAGACACTGCTGAGGGTTCAAATGCAGTTAAAACAGTCCGGGACCACCTTGTCATTTTCCAAATAGGTTTGCATTTTACCAGTGATGAAATGTGACTCTCCACAATCTCCCGAGGAGCTAAGTGACAAGAGAAGAAAGCCACATTACTTCACACAGAGGTGGTGGCAGTTCCTAATTACTGATGCACCACTAAGCAAGGTCTTGCCAACAGCCAAATGAGCGGGGCACTTACAAAATAAGGGGACGTGGCACAACTGATTGGTTTACACATGAGTCGGGTGACACTACATAATTCTGAAAGGCCAGATTCTTTATCTATATAAGTCAAAGGGGAAAGGCTCTTTAAAAAACAAATCCACACTTAAATGCCATATCGTTTCCCATCCAATTAACTCTGTACTCTGTATACAGACAGGGGAAAATGCTGAATGTTCATTTTAAGTGCCATGTATCATCTGCTTAATTAATCGCAAGTAAACTCCAGTTTGCATTTCGGGTGAACAGAACATAAAAGAAATCAGATTTTCCCAGCAAATAAAAGTATGGTATTTATAAGGAGTATGACTTCCCCACCAAAGAAACAGAACAATTTTTTTTTTTTTTTGCGGTACGCGGGCCTCTCACTGTTGTAGCCTCTCCCGCTGAGGAGCACAGGCTCCGGACGTGCACGCTCAGCGGCCATGGCTCACGAGCCCAGCCACTCCACGGCATGTGGGATCCTCCTGGACCGGGGCACGAACCTGTGTCCCCTGCATCGGCAGGCGGACTCTCAACCACTGCGCCACCAGGGAAGCCCGAAACAGAACAATTTTAACAGCAGTTCACGTCTCCAGCCCCTGTGAGCTATAAGCAAACTTCAAGTGCTTCTTCCGCTCACCAGCCAGGCTCAATCTAATGTCCCTTCAAGCTATTAACCCAAAAACTAGAGATGACCTGTTCATACAGGGTCACATCTCTGCTCTTTTCTCAAGAACCAGTAATGTTCCTGGGAACTTTAACGTGAGAAGGTGCATTCAGATAACTGCTATTTAAATGATCAAAGCATTGCATTTCAATGGAAGATGAGGTTTCAAGGCAGCAAGGGTATAAAAAACAATGAGGGCAATACTTACATTAGTTTAAAAAAAGCACCAAGTATTCTAGAAAAAGACTTAACTCTTCCTGAATACAACTATTCTGTGAATATTTAGTATTTGCACATTATGTTTTTCATTCAAAAATGCCCATTTGGGGTCATGAGGCCAGAACCCTGGTCCAGTGTTTGCCTGGCCAGCATTTCTGGAGAACTCAGGGAGTCCCCTGATGTCACCTGCCTGCGATTTTCTCCTCCATACAATGAGTGAGCTGGACTAGGTGCTCAGTGAGGCCCCTCCAAGACTTCAGCCTTCGTCAAGGAGTTATATTCTAATTCCCCAGGCCTGAAAACTGCTATCTTATTTTCAATATTAATAACGTCAATTAACACAATAACCTAGGAGTTAGTGGCCTGGAGAATCCAATGAAAGAGCTCATCCAAAGGCGTTTTATCGTTTTATCGGGCACAAGAACACAGGGATTGACTTTTCTGTAGCAGTTTTAGCTTTTGTGTTTTATTTAGGTTGGTACTAAAATATGTTTACCTTCTGTGAGCACACACCCATGGAGGGGCTAGAGCAAAGCAGTCCACAACCTTGTCGGGCTAGGAGAGGGGGCAATTTGAAATCTCAGCATTTGTCCAATAAACTCTATGTGAAGGCTGTGCAGACTCTAATGAGAATGGCAGCAATGAGTTAGCGTTTATCTCTGAGGCACTCAAAACATAGCCACACGTATGACATCATAAGGGTTCACAGCCAAGGCTAGAGACAGAGATGCCTTCCTTCACCCTCTGACCACATTACAAGTGTTTACTGAGCACTTACCATGTGGTAAGTAAGCACTGGGTTACGCTCCAGATAGATATCTAGGTGGTAGAGGTCCCAGCCCTCTCGGACCTTATAAGCTGGTGGACCAGTCAGCCAATGAGAAGGAAACCATAAACCTATAGATAATTACAAGCAGACTGGAAAAATCAGGGCAACAAGCAGAACATGGGGACCAAGAAGGGGAAAGGGAACCTCTTACAATAGGATGGTTGGGGTGGGGGAGCCTTTTGAGGCAACACCATTTAAGCCAAAATCTGCAGAGTGAGGGGTCCAGACATATGAAGAGATGCCCACAGGAGCTGAGGTTCAAAAGAACAAATACCAGCGTTCCTGCTACAAAGGCTCCTGCCTATGATAAACAAGGATCCAAAAAGGTAGGCAACAGTGAAATAAGCCAGGCACAAAGGGACAAGTACCACGTGTATGAGGTACATAGAATTGTCAAGTTCATGGAGACAGAAAGTAGAATGCTGGCTATCAGGGGCTGGGGTAGGGGGGAATGAGGAGTTATTGTATGAGGGGTACAGAGTTTCAGTTTGGGAAGATGAAAAGGTGGTAGAGATGGACAGTGGTGACGGCTGCACAACAATGTGAATATATTGAATGCCCCTGAATTGTACACACAAAAATGGTTAAAATGGTAAATTTTATGTTAGGCATATATTACCACAGTTACAAGAAAAAGACAGGTGGGTGAGCCATTGGGCATTTGCAATGCACCTAAGCACACTCCCTGGGCCAGTTAATGAATCCACCTGCAGTCAGAGACTTGGTTCTGCCTCTTCACTGACTCACAGGTTCTCTGACGCAGGTTCTGAAATCCATTCATACAGCCATTCACTGACACTTCTTGAGTGAAACATCTCTTAGGCAAGAGAAATAAGCAAGTAGGTTGAAAACCACTGACTTCCCCAATTTTATTCAACACTTTGAGTTTGATTTTCTATTACAGCTTACAGTTCCAATTTTATCCAGTACAATGCTTTTTTTTCTAAGTCAAAGACAGAATTTTCTATGAACTAGAGATATATAAAAGTTATCTATTTCTCCATTTATAGCACTCATCATTTTAGAAGGTCAAGGCAAAAGCATTAGTCCAGAGGGTTTTTTTTAAGAACTCTTTTCCTGATGAAGGTGAAGATGGGCATAGCTCTCTAGGAGAGACAAATGCCCACCTCCCCCCCCCCCCCAGGGGGGCTTTTAAAAAAAAATGAGAGCCC
>NW_006797481.1:5295332-5316634 GCF_000442215.2 Lipotes vexillifer | reverse complement strand
CCCCCCCCCCCCCCCCCCAGGGAGGCATTTCAAACATAATGAGAGCCCCAGGCAAGGCAAAAAGAGAAACCAGAGCTCCGGAGGGCTCCCATGTGTCAACTGGGATGCAGCTGGGGGAAGCAGTCAAGCCCAGAGCTGACAGAGAAATGAACACAACAGCAGGTTCCCATCCAGTAAGAGGAGAATTGCTCATTCTCTGTGAAGTACCCAGTGCCCACCACGACACACGGCGGGGGTCCCCAAAACTTGATGGGTGTCTGAAATCAAACTTCTAGAACTTAATCGTCACCAGGCTGCTCTTCTCTCAACCTAGACAAAAGAGGTGAGCAGTACACCCCTCTTGCGGAAGTTCAAGAAGAGCAACGGGCTCCCGGGAGGCCAGGTCCACCCGGGGCCAATACTCCCAGACCGGAAGTGGGAGGAAGCCATTTCTTCCCACTGCGGGCTCTCTTCCTGCACAGACCTGAAGAGCGCTGCCCGGATCCCACCCCGTGCTCCACCTCCTATGGGGGAAAATGGCAGAATCTGTGTTTCATTCAATCCTTCCCCGGAAGTCTCAAAAATTCTTCCCCCAAACACAGAATCAGGATCTACCAATTCCCAAAAGCCATTTACAAGAGGTTCTGAAAGAAAAAAAAAAGGCAAGGAGCTGGGACGGAAGGAAGAAAGAAGGAAGGAAGCTGGATCTGACTCTGCCTAAGGAAAAAAAAACACACACACAAAGCCTTTCCCTTCCTTCCCTTTGGGCCACCAATGTGCGTCATTTATTTGGTGACAAAGCTCTGAATGTTAATTGAATGCATTAAAGGTATAATAACACAGTCCAGAGAACTGCTTTGCTGTATTTCTAAACTTCCATGTGCCTGGCTACCTACAGCTGAACAAGAACAGGTAAAAGATTTCCCTGAAATAAAACACGAGGGAACTCGAGAAGGGGAGCAGGTACCTACCTGAGAGTTTGCCGGGCTCCCATGGAGAAAAGGGCAACTGCCTGGTGCAAGGCAGTTTGGTATCAATGCAATAATTTCTGGATAGCTGTCAGTGCTAAGGTTAAAAAACAATATTTGAAGGCTTTTATGATGACTGCCTACTGGGAGACATTTGTTGAAAATTGCTTTGCCTATCATTTAGTCAGCAAAAAAACCCCACAGTACTAGTTATGCTAGAACTCTGTTGAGTGTGCATCTATAAATGATTCAAATTGTAAGCACATAAAGCCCCCATACAGGTAGATGTAATCACCATAAAAGCCTAGAGCCTCAGCTCTGTTCTTTTATATTGATAGGCTGTATAAATTTTCACCATATGTTGCCAAATAAGAAGCATAATTATAAAGAAAGTACATTCTGAGTTTTAAATTCAACTTTCAAAAATGAAATCAGAATGACTTTTTTCGGCACAAGGCGATAAACTTTTCAGCAGCCACATCGTGAAAAACTGACATTCTAAACCATACAGCATCCTACAGCCCGACTTAATTTTAATTGTTTTCACCCTGTAAGAAGGGATAACTCACACACTGCCAGGGAAACATGACAAGGTTTTTACTAGACTGTCTCCTCCAAAAACAGCTGGCCCCTGTATCCACAGGTTCCACACTGTGGATTCAACCAACTGCGGTTCAAAAGTACTCAGAAAAAATAAAATAAAATTCCAGAAAAGTTCCGAAAAGTAAAACATAGAATTTACAACTATTTACATTGTATTAGGTATTATAAATAATCTAGAGATAATTTAAAGTATATGGAAGGACGTGCGTAGGTTATATGCAAATACTGTCATTTTATATAAGGGGCCTGAGCATCCTCGAATTTTGGTATCCAAGGGGAGCGGATACCAAACCGCTGGAACGGATCCTCTATGAATCCTCTATGAATACGGGGGGGGGGGACTGTACTTGAAAACATGTTAAAATGAGCTGAAGCATTTAAAAGAAAAATAAAGGCCTGGTATTTCAGTGATCAGGACAATGTGAACAAATCCAAGTTAGTTTGCAGAGGTTAGGAGTTGTCTGGATAGCAGTGCAGAATTCAAATGAATCCTTTCTTTTGTTCCTCACCAAGAGTTAAGGAGTAATTTCATTCCTTAGTGGTTTGGGGCTTTTTGCCTGCACTGATATAAAATAACCTTGTTTTGAATGCCCTGCCCCGGACCAATTCCTCTTCCCCATGGGCCAGGAATATCTATCTTAATGCAAACCAATAAATTCTCATTCCTACCAGAGACTGGGAGTTGGGGTTTGCAGGTTGGGTGTCTTGAGGCCTCTCATCTAGAAAAGGAGCTGAGGTAGGCCTCTGCGTGCACCCCGGCCCGGGGGCCCCAGATGTTAGGGGTAGGTCTGCCCAGGAACCACCATTCAATTACCAGCCCTCGGCACCACCACTAGCTCCTGAAAACTCCTATAGGACGGTCCTCCCTGGGAGTCTCTACTTCCAGGGCATCCCAAGTCAGACCAACACAATGGTCTAGTGAAGGGTAAGTGAATTGCCCAAAGCAAATACAGAGCTGGCTTTGTTTGGAGGCTGAATCTACAAAGAGTCAAACTGCAACATCTGAGAATCCGAAGAAGCTGCCTAGTGCACCTTCACCCCAGGGGAAGACCTCTCTCTCAAAGCTGACAAGCTCTTGTCCACCCAGCCTCAGCCTGCGCGCATACTCTTAGAAGCATGGCTTATAAAAACACAGAAAACTCCATATGAATGTGGCTGGGTCCTCCACAGTGCTGAAGATCCAAAGTGGCTGTCCCAGCAACCAGTTCTGGGCACCCAAGAACAGTCAAGGAATAAGAGATGCTTCCTTTCATTCCCAACCAAGCCTGGAGAAATAGAGGCAGTCCCAGGGGAGTGTTAGAAAGTACACTTTCTATCTTTATGTTTTCTTTTTAAGTGGTCAGATGAAGGCAGAAACAGCTGCCACCTAGGAATCAAATCCTACACCCTTTTTACAACTCCGCCCCCTCCATCTCTCCACAACTCCCCTCCACACACACAGCCAACCCCCATGACAAAGAGCTGTTCTTCAATCAAGCTGGGAAACCGTATTCATCAGGCTAATTTTCAGAAGTTACTAAAGTGGCCTAGAAAAGTGGAAGCCAAGGAGCATCAAGATTACGAAATAAAAATAGATTTTTTTTTTTATTACCAAGGCATTTTAAGAGCAATTATGTTGCTGCAGTCATAACAGCCACTTGTGCAAACAGCAGGTTTAGAAAGTACAAAAGACTCCTGCTACCTCCACACCCACTCCAGGGGCTATTAAAATTTGGGGAGGGGCAGGAAACAGAAAGGATTTTTAAGACTTTGGGTTTTTTGAGTTGATTCCTAAAAATCTATTGACATATTCTTTACCATTCAAAGGAAATTAAAACCAAATACACTTTGGGGAGAGGAGGTGAAAAAAAAACTTTACTTTGGGGATAAAAGATAAAGGGCTTCGTTAAGTTCCAAGCTCATGGAAATGTCACCAATCCCTCACCATCAATTACATCTGTTTTGTATTTTCCGATGTAAGCAGCAGAGAAGGACCGGTCTCTTAAGAGACACAAATCCTGTCTTTGTTGGGAAAATTCTGTGCTCTGCTACCTGAGAAGAAAGGCAAAGGGATGCAGACAGTCTCTAAGCCAAGCCTAGTGGGGGTCCTCTTGCATTTGGACCTGCTTCCAGGTAGCCCTCCCCCACGTCCATTTACCTGTGCCAGCCCTGTCCCAAAGCCAACCAGAGTCAACAATCTCTGAAAAGGAAGCTCATTATAAACTCTTAAATGAGAAGCCTTAGGATGGCGAATGAGTTACTAATAATTTTCTGTCTCTCAACCTGCTGTATATGCAGAAATTAATTTCTAAATATTCCCATGAATTTATTTTACTATTTACAAGTTAGGTCTGTTAGGTAAATCGATGTTGCCAAAGTTGACTGATAAATGAGAATAGAAAATCTAAAACTAACCACATGAATTCTTTCCTACCAGAAAGTCAAGAAAACAAAGCCATCTCCAATGAATCATTCCTGACCCAGCTCACCTTTCTGGGTCAACTTTAAACTACCCCTCACTTCGGATGAACCCAGTAGACACTCCGTGCTTTCTAATTTATCTTGAAGAAATCGAAAGGGAGTTTAAAAGGTTAATTAAAATTTCTAGTATAGCTCTTGTCGATATCTAGCTACAATATTTAGCTGGATCAAGGACCAGTTTTCTGAATAAGTATTCTGGTTAACATAGAATTACCCTATATCCATGGATTACCAATGCTCAACAATTAGAACAGAAGCAAAACCACTGAGAAACTTTTTTTTTATGACCAACCTTTAACCTACTGGTTGACACACAGCAGAGCATCAGTAATTTTTTGCTATATGCATGAATTAAGAAGATACTCCAACACTTAGGAGCCCTTCTGAGACACTGGTAAGCTCACTTCATCACTCTTATCGATATCTTCATCTTCATTCCCTCAACAGATTGAGAACCATCTTTGAAACTTCTGACTCATTATGTCTGCTGACCAAATACCTGCTGTGGAGGCAAAGGAGAGCAGGGGTCAGCAAACTCTTTCTGTAAAGGGCCAGATAATAAATGTTTTCAGTCTGCAGACCATATAGGCTTTGTGGAAACCATTCAACTGCCACTATGGTGCAAAAGCAGCCATAAACAACATTTAAATGAAGGGGCTTGGCTGGGTTCCAACATAACTTTATTTACAAAACTAGGCAGCCAGCTAGCAGCCACGGTTTGTTAACCCCTGCACTAAAATAATGTTTTTGTTTCCTTCTTGGCCAAGTTTAGAAAACATATCTCCCAGTGAGCCTTCTTTAGTGCCTTCTGAGAGAACTCCTTCTCTATTTTAAATCGATTTACTGATTTAGTTCTATGTTTTTTTTGTTATACTTTCACAGCCAAGTTTAGAAAAAGCATCCCCCATTGAGTCTTCCTTAGTGCCTTCTAGAACTTTTTCTCTACTTTAAATTGACCTACTGACTTGGTTCTATCTTTTTTGTTATACTTCCATGGTCAAACTGAGATACATGGCATGCCAGGCAGAGTGCTGATTTTGTGTCTTTCAAACTGATAGCCTTTAAATAGTTGCTCAGTATTCTTGTAGAAGGCAAACTAAATGCTGTCTGAGGGAAGGGTAACAAGGACCATCAGTGGGGCACTCATATTCCCCTACCTAGTTCCAAGCAGTTCTGCTTAGACTCAAACTTGCAAACACTATGCAGTGAAACCTAAGCCTCACCAAGGAAGGGGTTCCTTTAGGGTTCCACTTCTTATCACAAACTACTTATCAAACAACTTTTTCTATATACATCCCATACTCTTTTTAAGAAGCCATATTTGATGATGTTTTAGCACCCTCACCCCCGCGTAGATGGGTGCCCTAAGCAAAAGTCTACAAAGTCCTTTGTACCATATGCAACATAACATATTCGCAAGTTTCAAGGATTTGGATGCACAGATCTTTGGTGGGCCACTGTTCTGTCTACCATGCTATCTTTAAAGTCTAAGAGAATGAGGAAAGTAGAGACAAAGAGACAGGCATTAGTTTCTGAAGGAGAGCTGTGCTGCCAGCTGAGCTGTTCCCCACTGGGAATCCTCACCAGACACAAAGAAGGGCAAGGACCAGCACGCTTAGCTTAGAAACCTTTTGAATAAGGCTTCGAAATCTCCCTGAAAATTCTGATTGACTTTTCAGAAACCTTCATACCACTATGTCAAACAAGAAGCAAGTTCACAGAAATGACACAGTCCTAAGCTGTTCCAAAAACCACAGCAGTCTCAGGGTGACTAACACTTAGTCCGGAGTGAGATGAAATACACATGCCAGCCTCAGCTGCCATGCCCCTGGGGATGCCATGATGGAGGAGAGGCCTAAAGCCAGTTAAGAAGGAAAGATACAAATTGGGGGGTGGGGGCGGGGGGGGGGATAGACAAGGTAAACAGTTTAGAGTATCAAAGCAGAAGCTGTTGAAGTCATCATTTCTCAGAACAATAGACTAGACAGGATGAGTGTTCAAGATGATGTCTAATCCCCTCCTCTTATAGATGAGAAAATTCAAGCATCAAAACTAACTTTTGTGATATCACACAGTAGTTAGGTATGGTGCCCCAAAAAGTCCCCAAGTCCCCTCAGTGCCAGTCTACTATGACGTGAATTTTCTACTTTCTATCTATACTTTTTCTAGATTTTAGAGCAACCACACTTTGGTGGCCATAAGACAAGAATTTAATATACCGTTGATCCACTCAAACACATAAGCCATGACCATACAGCCAGGGGCCTCCTTGAACAGAACAGAATGCTGATATGTACCTTCTGAGTGGCCACATGTGTAATCATTTCTCTAAATGCTATAGAAAATTATTTTTCAGAATAAGGCTCACCGTAAGGCTATTAGGCATCCGTTCACCCATGCACTCATTCAAACATCCATTAAATACCGACTGTGTGTGAGACCTGGAGATAAAAAGATGACTAAGATAGGTCCCACCAACAAGAAGCCTGTAGTCTAGTGGGGGCGGACAGGACAACCATTCTGCTAACCCTAACGCTACAACCTACTTCAGACCCAGGCTGGCAACACCACACCTGATGATTTGCTCACTTTATTTAGCAAAATGAACTTTGAATGACCTTGAACTTATTTCCAAAAGCCAGAGTCATCCTCATATAACCAGCACACGCACTAGGAAAGGATATTAGAAAACCTATACTCTCTATATTATTCTTTTTCTTAAGAACCAAGTTTTATTTATTTACCAAAAAAAAGAGAAAAAGTTGGAGTAAGGGGGAAGACAAGCTTTACACCAAAGTCCTACAATGTAACTCCCTTTGCTTCCAAAGTGTAAAAAATGTACATTTGTTCAAATATGAAGCCACATAGTCCTACGGTACGTGGAAACTAGAGCAGTTCTGCTGGCGCATCAAAGCATATTTCCTTTAATAAAAAAGTGAAAGTATGTACATATTTTACCAAAAAAAAGTTAAAATCATGTGTGTGTCTGTGTGTCTGAGACAGAGAAAAAAAAGCAGGTGGACAGCACTAGGCTGGACTAGTAAAGAAGCAGGTACAAGCAGTTCCACAGGAGCTAAAAAGGATGAGTGATGTGAGCTGGCTGAAGCTGAGAACTAGAGGTGAGAGCTCAGGGCAGGCATCAAGGGATCCATAAGAAATCAATTCCACAAGATGATCAATCCCAAGACAAAAAGCAGGCCCCAGATAAAACCTAATGGGTGATCTAGATGTGCTTGAGTGAACAGGAAAAAGAAAAGTCAAATGCAAGGCTTCTTTTTTCCTTTTGCAGGGAGAGGAGGAGTGACCATCAGAGTTACAATCCACCTGAGCATTGTGCCCTTCCCAGTCTGTCTGTAAACGCACACACATCCGGCCAACGTGTAATCAGCATCCAGTGCGCTCGTGGAAGGTCAGGCCACAGAAGAATCCGGTCTTGGCTCTGCTGGTGTGTGCATGCAGGCTGCATGTCTCTATGCCTACGAGAACTTCCTTCCCCTCCAGGGCAGGCTAAGATCCCAAACCTCTTAGGGAAAGTTCCAGCTCTGACTTGGTAAGGTATAAAACTACACTATTTTGGGAGGATGTATTTCAAAATAAGTTGTAAATTTATTAAGGATAATTTTTTTTTAATTTCAATAAAGCTGTGGTGATGCAGTAGAACAATCCTGAACTTGAGGACCAGAAGGCCCGAGTGTGAATCCTGACTCTTCCGAACGTGTGACTTTGAGTGAGTCAATAAACCTCTCTGGGTGACAGTTTTGTCACCCAGAGAGCAAGACAGCAATGTTTATCTCACAGGGTTCATTAACTTGACAAATACTTATTGAGCACTTACACTGTGCCCAGCACTGTTCTAGACACTGGGATGTAGGGATGAATAACACAGCAAGGCCCTGGTACCTGGGTAGTTTATATTCCAGCTGGAGAGACAGGCAAACAAGAAGTAAACAAAAAAATGAACAAATAATTTCAGACAGTATTGAGTGCTGTATTAGTTTCTTAGGACTGCTGCAACAAATGACCACAAATTTAGTGGCTTAGAGTAATGGACATGTATTTTCTCACAGTTCTGGAGGTCAGAAGGTTAAAATTAAGGTGTCAGTAAGGCTGTGTTCCCTCTAAGTTTCTAGCAAAGAATCCTTCCCTGTCTCTTGCAGGCTCTGGTGGCTCCAGCTATTCCTGGCTTGTGGCAGCATCACTCCATCGCTGCCTGCATCTTCACATGGCCTTCTCTCTGTATCTCTCTGGGTCCTCTCCTCTTCTTAAAAGGATGACCAGTCATTGAATTTAGGGCCCACTCTAAATCAAGGAACATTTCATCTCAAGATCCTTCACTAACACTATTTCCAAATGAGGTCACATCCTGAGGTTCCAGGGGTCAAGAATTTCAGAAGCACTCTATCCAACCCATTCCCCATTTTGCACAAGTGCTGTAAGGAAACAAATGAGGCAATGGGCAAAGCGTCTAGAGGTAAATCTTCAGCAAAGATGGCCAGGGAAGGCACCTCTGAGGAGGTGATTGCTTAACTCTAAGAGTAGCCCGCTACACGAGGAATGTTCCGGGGTCCAAGCGTCCAAACGGAAGCCTGAGGAGGCGACTGAGCTGATGTGAGAACTGAAGGTGGTAAAAGATCTCAAGAACTACGATGCATTACCTCCCTCCCCCAGAGTGCTCAAAGGACTGAACTTGTAATCCCCTCACCAAAGAGAGTGGGTGGTCCAAGCTCAGGAAGCCCCAAACCACAGCCAGCCTCCCTTCCGAGAGCACATTAATTTATAGGCCTCTCTCCCCACCTCCCCTCTCCATGCAGGTGGTTTCCTGATGCAGGATATTAACTTTCAGCTGCTGGAGGTCCCTAACCTCCATGCTGGGCTAAAAGGTTTCGTCAGGTTTGGATAAGCCTCAGATAAGGAGCTGAACTTTTGCAGGCTTATAAGAACTGCACCTCCAATCCTTCAGAGATTCGCTCATCACTAGCCTTAATCCATCTCAAATAAATTCTGTGCATACAGACGTGGTTTCCCACCATGGCTGTTTCACAAGGAAAAAGAACAGCTTTGTCTGTTCTGCAAAAGCCCCCTCTGTTTACACTATGCCCATGGATTTCATTTCCGAGATTTACATTTTAATTCTTTAAGATATTCAGGAGAGGGGCTTCCCTGGTGGCGCAGTGGTTGAGAGTCCGCCTGCCGATGCAGGGGACACGGGTTCGTGCCCCGGTCCGGGAAGACCCCACATGCTGCGGAGCGGCTGGGCCCGTGAGCCATGGCCGCTGAGCCTGCGCGTCCGGAGCCTGTGCTCTGCAACGGGAGAGGCCACAACAGTGAGAGGCCCACGTACCGCAAAAAAAAAAAAGAAAAAAGATATTCAGGAGATAAATGGATAGAGAGGCCTGTGGTTGAGGCACAGCCCTTTCCTCGAAAACCTACTTGCCTTGTTTTCCTCTCTCTTGAGCCCTTGTTTCTTTCTCTTGCCAAATTTAATTTGACTTCCTTCCCCACTCTGCTCAGGGTTTCCTCCCCATCTTCCAGCCCTTTGCTCTCTTTTCTGTCCCGGCCCTTCCATCATCCCCGCTCCTCCTTTTGGACCACCCAGATTGGTTAGTCACCCGTCGCAGTTGAATGGTGTCCCCAACCCCAAAATTCATGTCCACCCTGAACCTCAGCATGTAACCTTGTTTGGAAATAAGGTCTTTGCAGATGTCACTAAGATGAGGTCATATTGGATCAGAGTGGACCCTAAATCCAGTGACTGGTGTCCTTATAAGATGAGGAGAGGACGCACAGAGAAAAAGGCCATGTGATGATGAAGGGAGAGGCTGGAAAGATGTAGCTACAAGCCGAGGAACACCAAGGACTGCTGGGAGCCTCCACAAGCTGGAAGAGGCAAGGAAGGATCCTCCCCTAGAGGCTTCAGAGAGAGCATGGCCTTGCCAACACCTTGATTTCAGACCCCTGGCCTCCAAAACTGTGAAAGAATACATTTCTGTTGTTTTAAGCCACCAAGGTTTTGGTTATTTGTTACAGCAGCCCCAGGAAACTAGCAGAGCACTCAACCTGCTCTCCACCCCTCTCTCACCTGCGTCCTCCACCTAACCTGGAGCCCCACAGCCCGACCCCGGGCCCTGCCCTCTCCTCTGGGGAGGCCCAACTTCTGACTGTCCTCTGTATCCATGACTACTGAGGCCATGTGATCTCTATTTATATAAAGAATGCAACTAGGTTTTCTTTGTTTTCTCCGTATTTTATTATGAAGTCTTCAAACGTCGAGCAAAGTTGAAATAATTTGCAATGAACACCCATATAGTTATCACCTACATTAACCATTAATCTGGTCCCTCCAAGATGACTTTGTGATACAGTCATAAGAATTCGGACTAAGTCCAATTGTCTGAATTCAGACTCTATCCTTTACTAGATGGGAGACCCTCTGCAAAGTAAAACTAGGTAAGCTTTATGAATCTATTTCAGCATCTGAAAAATGGGGATAAAAATGGAGACAAATCAGTATGTGAAACTCACAGGGTTATTCTGGGGAAGAAGGGAGTTAAAGTATGTGCCTGGCACACTGGACTTAAGTAAGCAGAGGCCATCTTTATCCTCTGCCACCCAACACACAGCACTTTTATCGTGTGCACAGTGCACGCTATTTCTCTGCTCAAAAAGCTACAATGGCTTCCCTGTGCTTCCTAGAACAAATCTAAATTTTGCTGCCTAGATTTTAAAATAACCAAGAAAACCATTGTTCAAGCTATCTAAAATATCAAGCTGGTTTTTTTTATGGATTGGAATTCCATCAACTCAGGGGCATAACTAATTCACTGTAAAGATCAACAACACTGATTGGTCATCCTTAAATAGAAAAAGGAGTAATAGAATGAATAATAAAAAATGGGATAACTCAATAACAATACTATGCATGTGATAGACAAAATCTTTTCAATCACACTGGGAGTGTTGGGGGCACAAGAAGACAAAGAAGTTTTTGGCTACAAACAGGCTGTGAAGGCTCCATAGCTGGTCCCATCCGATCCCAACCCTGAGCCTGGTGGGTTCACTGCCCTCTCGAAATTGCATAAACGCAACACCATGCTTGTCTTTGTCTCCACCTCCATTCAGACTGTCCTCTCTCCAAGCCACCCACCCACAGGCCTACCCTGGTCCTGCCCACTCAGGCCTTCTACCTCCTTCAAAACCATCTCCAGCCCCACTCTTTCAGCAGTTCTGCCCCTTTCCCAGGGACCCCCGTCCTTTACAACTTCCTCCAGCACTGGGAAAGGACAGAGCCCACCAGCCCACAGACTGACTGGCTTCGAGTTTCCAGTGAAGCCGTCAGCATTTGGAGGTAGGAACAATGTCTGCTAAATATCCCATGTTCCTGCTCATACCCGCACAGACAGAAGCTGGTAAATGTCTGCTGATTCATTCTAAGTCCAAATACCGTCCCCTCAAAAAACAAATAAATAAATAGTGGTGAAGGAAAAGAATGGAAAAAGACTTTTGGACTCACGGACAGGAAAATGATTTGGCTTGGCTGTCAACATGACCAGCTGCTACACTGCCAACATCCCTCTCAACTTTATTAAAGAACCTAGGGCTTCCCTGTGGCGCGGTGGTTGGGAATCCGCCTGCCAATGCAGGGGGCACGGGTTCGAGCCCTGGTCCGGGAAGATCCCGCGTGCTGCGGAGCAGCTAGGCCCGTGCGCCACAACTGATGAGCCTGCGCTCCGAAGCCTGTGAGCCACAGTTCCTGAAGCCTGGGTACCTAGAGCCCATGCTCTGAAACAAGAGAAGCCGCCGCAATGAGAAGCCCGAGCTCCACAGCGAACAGAAGCCCCCACTCACCGCAACTAGAGAAAGCCTGCACGCAGCAACGGAGACCCAACACAGCCAAAAATAAATAAATTAGATAATTAAAAAAAAAGAACCTAAACCGTCAAACATAAAAGAAGTGTGTGTACATGCTCACACGTACACATGCGTACACGTGCATGCACGTGCACGCACGCACACCAGCGACACACAAAATACCGGTTCCTCTGAGCATTGCCATTTCGTTCCACTGTCATTCGTCAAACATCTATCAAGCACCTACACTGTGCTAAGCACTGCATTTGGTGCTAGGAGCTCAAATTAGAAAACACAATTCCTTCTGTCCCGGAGGGGGATGGGGAGGCTTAGACGGATCATTACGACAATGTGAGGGAAGCTCTGCCAGAGGCGGGAGGAGGCGATGGGTAACTCCAGAGTGGAAAGACGAATCCCCCACCTTCTGGGGTGGGAGTGAGTCAGGATCACCCAGCACAGGAGACTCCGGCTGAGTTTTACAGAGTGAGCAGGAGAAGGGGCACCTCTAGGAGGGGGGCTGCGAGGGGAGCTGAAATCTCCACCATTTCCAGGTAAACTGTCATCACAGTGGCTGTACACACTGTCCTAAGGAGACAGCAGAGGACTGTGTGAAAACGAGAGTCTGCTTCTCACACACACACTGGAAGCATCAGCATTAGGCTGAAGACCTACAGCACCCACCGCTGGGCCATCCACCATGGTGGCAGAACCTGGGGACCCCCCTGAGGCCAGGATGCAGAACAGGACAAGGTTGCTGAAAAGAAGAGAAAGCATTCCAAATAAAGCAATCAATTGATCCAAAGGCACAGAGGTGTGGACGAGCATTTTTAAGACTCGGGATCAATCGGGTAGAGCCTTCTGGGGATAAACAGGACGAAATGGGGGAGGGATGCCAGAAATTAAGGTGAGCATGGCTTGAGGAGGCCTGGCCTAGTGTCTCCTAGAAGAAAGCAGCATGTCAATGAGCGTCCACATCCAGCCATCACTGTGAGAACGTGTTGCCAAACCTATTGTCAAGTATAAAGAACACATTTCTATCAACTGGCAAAATGCTTCCCAAAAGATTGCTTCAGCTAAGATCAAAAAATTTGAATGAATCAACGAGGATTGTTTGTAATGTTCTCTGGCTTCCAGCAAGCCAAGCTCCAGAGACGATGGAAATGGAGTTCCCTAACATCATGGGGTTCAAGAGCCCCCATCCCCTGACTGCTGGGCTAGAGGGGACCAGGTGTACCACAGGTAGCAGAGAACATGGGCAAATGGGCACCACCTGTCTCCACAGTTGCCCCCATCAGCGGGCCTGATGAATGCGGCTGTCACAGGCAGGCCTCCAAGTCAGAACATCCCCTCTGCCTGGAGGGGAGAGTGTACCAGCCTGGGCATCTGGAAAGGGGCGTCGGAGAGAGAAAGCTGGGGAAAACTGGCACGTGGGTGACAGCCCAAAGAGACAAACACGCTCAGCCTCTCATGATCCCTCCTTCCTAAACTGGAAACACTCACAGCCTCATAATCTGTCTCCAGGACAAACTCGGTGACTTAAAGGATGGTCTGTCTTGGACTCCAGTGAGCAGCAATCAATCTAAGGAAGGTGCAGGGAGCTTAAGCACTCAACAGCTGGGATATTATAAATAGACCAGTTGCCTTCTCCCTAGCCTGCCCAGGCTATGCAGGAAGTACAAATGCCTTCACTCAGAAACAAGGCACTATGCAATCTGTTTGAGATAAGGCAAACCCACTTAGAAGCTTCTGGAGCTAGAACTGGCTGAGCAGTCACAAGAGCAAGCCTAGGTGTGATGTTAAGGCAGAGGAGAGCTGCGATGGACCGAATGTCTGTGTCCTCCCAGAATGCATATGTTGAAATCACATCCCCCAACATGATGCTATTAGGAGGCGAGGGCCTCCGGGAAATGATTATATCATCAGGGTAGAGCCGTCATGTGGGATGAGTACCCTTATAAAAGGGACCCCAGAGAGATCCTTTCCCTCCTTCTGCCTCATGAGGACACAGAGAAAAGACAGCTTTCTATGGACCAGGAAACCAGCCCTTAGCAGATGTGGAAACTCCCAGCACCTTGATCTTAGACTTGAAGGGTCCAGAACCATGAGAAATAAATGTTTGCTGTTTGACACCCCGCCCCAGCCCCCTGTTTATGGTATTTTGTTATAGCAGCCAGAACTGACTAAGATAGGTACCTAATAAACTCACTCCTCTGCACCAGGGTGGTTCTGTGGGGCCTGGTGTGGGTCAAGGATCTGTGACCGTGTTTCACCAGGAGTAGAAGAAAGTCCTCCAATGGGAGTAGAAGAAAGTCCTCCAATGGGAATCAAGACATTGTATTGCAAAACCTGAAGTCAGACTACCTGCGTTCAAACTCCTGGCTCAGGTGTCACACCTTGGGAGTGGGAAAGTACAGATAAGCAAGGGGAGGAGGCTAAGCTGATCTATGAGGTAACGGATAAGAGTTACAGACACCAGTAAGAACTCACACTTAATATAGATACAACTGGTTACACATAGAAGTAGACATGCATATATACATGGGTTAGTATACACACACATATTTTTCCTTGCTCTGCCAGCTGAGAGGGCCTAAAAGAAATGACACCCCAATAACAACAAGCACACCTAGCACCCAGATGTTGGTCTCTAACATCATTCTCCAATAAAAGGAACCAGTGCTCCTTAAGGAAACGACAATCTAGGACAGAGGTGGGAAATATACAAGACAAACTTGGAGCATCTTACACAATAGTATCAGAAAGTATTGAAGAAGGGCTCAAAAAATAATTGACAAGGTTATATCAAAGGGACACAAGGAGCCCACTGAAAGAACTCCTGACGGACAAGGCAAGAAAATAAAATTTGTATTGCTTTATAGCCCAAGGTATAGAATAAATATCATGAGTCCACACTGATCTAAATAAATGATTGAATAAATTAATAAATGAAGGATAAGGGCCAAATCTCCTTTGCAGAAAAGTAACTTACGTAGATACCCTCCCCTCAATGACATGGAACATAACTCCGCACTCCTTAAGAGTAGGCTATGCACAGATTTCCTTCCGAAGAGTACAGTATGGAAAAGAGGGGGAAAAGTAACTTTGCAGTGGAGAAACTTGACAAACACAACTTCAGCCAAGTGTTAAAGATCAACATCAATAGTCATAGATCACGCTGACAGTAAATGCCTTTGATATGATGTCATGCAAATGGAGCTTTACCTCTGTGATCTTCCCCAAAACCCATAACCTCAGTCTAATCATGAGAAAAACATCATTCAAATTCCAAGAGAGGGGCATCTACAGCACAGACTCAAAATACCAGGACTCCTCAGAACTGTCAAGGTCATCAAAAACAAGGTAAGTCTTAGAAACTGTCACAGCCAAGAGGAGCCTGAGGAGACATGGCAACTAAATGTAATGTGGTGTCCTGGATGGGATCCCAGAAGCGGAAAAGGACATTAGGTGAAAACTAAGGGAATCTGAATAAGCTATGGACTTTAGCTAATAATAATGGATCAATATTGGGTCATTAGTTGTAACAAATGAACCACACTAATGTAAGATGTTAGTAACAGGGGAAATGGGATGTGGGGTATATGGGAACTCTCTGTACTACCTTCACAATTTTTCCAAAACTCTGAAATTGTTCTGTAGAATAAGGTCTTTCAACTAAAAAAAACATCCAGGCTCTACCACTCACGAGTTATATAAACATCACTAGATGGATTCTACTCTGTGCCTCAGTTTTCTCATCTGTATGGTGGGATTATTGGTTATAATACCTACTTCATAAACTACGGGGGCAGATTCAATGAGACAATGTGTGTAAAGCACCTGCCCCAATGCCTGGAATACAGGAGGTGCACAAATGTTGGCAACATCATTATCATCCTCATCACCCCTGTAAAATAAAATTTGAAAAAGAAAAACTGTTCTTCTTATTAGTGACCAGCTCAACAATAAAACTTTCCCCCTTTATTTATTTGTTTTTGCGGTACCCGGGTCTCTCACCGCCGCGGCCTCTCCCACCGCGGAGCACAGGCTCCGGACGTACAGGCTCAGCGGCCATGGCTCACGGGCCCAGCCGCTCCGCGGCATGTGGGATCCTCGCGGACCGGGGCACGAACCCGCGTCCCCTGCATCGGCAAGCGGACTCCCAACCACTGCGCCACCAGGGAAGCCCTCCCCCTTTATTGACCTGGCAGTTTTGAAACTCAAGTACACGGGAGGAGAGGCTCTGAAACTTCACCTGAAACTCATATCCCGGGATTGGAGTGAGGACACTGAATCTGCTACAAGGAAAAGCCCACCCGAGGCCACCTGGCAGGGAACAGGCCACCCTGCACAGCCCACGCAGAATGTGATAAAGCATCTCCGAGAATGTGATTATTTAAATATGCCTACCATTTTCCTACCACAAACACACAAAGTGAGTCAACATGAAATGAAATGGTAATGTTGTTCAGTTTGTTCTGGAAAGACGGATGCATTTCCTACATGACTTGGATAGTCTACTGATTCTGGACAGAATGGGGGATGATATATATACACAGTAAAGATTAGCATATAGGAAGTGTGACCAGGGTACCAACCACTTTCCACCATAAAAAATGTTCATGCATTTTTCTCATTTACTAGTTAGCATCATATGACAACTTGGAGTTTTTCCCTGGAAGTGGTAACAATAGATTTAATTTATTCACCCAAATCCCACACTCATAAAGCAAACAATATTTCATAATGTGTAACGTTACCAGGGGGACCGTAATTCATGGCTAAAGGATCAGAGCTTTATAACAGATGGGTTTTCTTTTTTTCTTTTTCTTTTTATTTATTTATTTAGTTAGTTAGTTAGTTACTTCTGTCTGCATTGGGTCTTTGTTGTCACGCACGGGCTTTCTCTAGTTGCGGTGAGCGGGGGCTACTCCTTGTTGCAGTGCGCGGGCTCCTCGTTGAGGTGGCTTCTCTTGTTGCAGAGCAAGGCTCTAGGTGCGCGGGCTTCAGTAGTTGCGGCACACGGGCTCAGTAGTTGTGGCTGGTGGGTTTAGAACACAGGCTCAGTCGTTGTGGTGCACGGGCTTAGTTGTTCCACGGCATGTGGGATCTTCCCGGACCAGGGCTCGAACCCATGTCCCCTGCATTGGCAGGAGGATTCTCAACCACCGAGCCACCAGGGAAGTTCCCAGATGGGTTTTCTGAAGTGGTTGGGGAAACCTAAGATCCAGCCCCAGCAGTCTGACCAATACATTTGAAATATGCAAAAGAGCTTAAGTCAAGCACATTATAAATGGCAGTGGTTGCTGTCACCACAAGCCCACCTCAACAATTAATGGGCTGGGCTGGGCTGCCAGAAAGCAAACTATGATTTATTGTTCTCTTCAGATTAGTAAAAGCAACGCTATCCAGTGTGAATTCCAGTATTAATCCACATAGGAAAGAACTGATGTTTCCAAATGGCCATGAGAGTAGGTTACACTTCTGAAACCACATTCCTTTTCACCTTAATTCTCAGCCACTCAGAAATCTCTGCTTTTAACCAAGTTCTCTGGATAATACTCAAAACCTGCAGCATGGGACATTTTGTACTCTATTAACTCAAATCCACTTAAAACTGATCAAGATAGAGCATCAGCAGAAAGCCACGTTGGGTCAGGGATAACCCCAAGTCTCTCATTTTACAGATGGGAAAACTGAGGCTACAGGGCAAAGCAGCTGGCCCAAGTTCCTCAATAAAGGCAGCAACACTGCTGGGAGCAAAACTGGGATCTCCTAGGTATAGCAATATATATACATTAATGGTGTATCAGTATATGTAATACAGGTGATATACACTTCGGTATGTATTGGAGAAAAGTGGCTTTTTAAAATCTGAAGACACACAGAGGAATATTTTAATGATGCCTTTGATGAGCATAATTTTCCAGCCTTAAGTCATGGCACAAGACTCGACACATGCAGAAAGTGTGGCGCTCAGTAGAGGGGAGCTGGCTGGGAAGGGGGCCATCCGTTCCCACTGCCCAGGGGCACAGAGACCCACTAAGGGAGCAGCTAGGGTCTGTGGGCAGGGTCCCATCTCAGCCCCGCCTGAGCCTGCTCAGCACTCAGCCTTGGTCCTGGTTTTAACTTCTCACACATTCTGGTGCATTTTCACAGCAGCCAGTGTGGCGACTTTAAATGTAAATAAGACCAGGTGACTCTTCTGCCTAAAACCCACCACTGACTTCCTTCCTCTGATCCAGAGACTACACGCCTGCCCTCCTCTCCTCGTTCATTTCATACAACTTCCTCTCTCACTCCAGCTTCCTTCTGATCCTGGAACACTGGGGTGTTCCTGCCCACCAGGCCACTCCCTTGCAAGTTCCGCAGCTGGTCCCCCAGATTCTCCAATAGCTCGTCTTCCTTGTCATTCCCTGGCCACCCCATCTAAAATGGCCCTCCCAGCCTCTATCGCACCAACCATTATATTTTCTTCACTGCTTGTACCCCTCTTGGAATTTGCCTTGTTTATTAGTTTGCATGCTTGGCACTGAATGTTCCCGAAGCTAGACTGTGTATTTCAAGGTCACAGGGGCCTTTGCCGTCTCGGTCACTCCTTTAACCTCAAGGCCTAGAAAGTGCCTGGCACACGGTTACTGGTTACAAAATAAACGAGCACACTATGTTTGAAAGGTATCAAAAAGTACTTGAGCTGGAAGAAACATTTCTCTAATAGCAAGATCCCAGCCCCGGGTGAGCACGGAGGAGGAGGGAAGGCTATGCCTCTTGGGCACAGAGTCTATAAGGGACTTCAGTTCACTGAGCAGAGAATCAACTCAATGGTGAAACCTTTACACGGTGCTCACTGATGCTCTCAAATGCCCAGCTGAGAGGTCGTGTTCTCATTTCCAAGCTACCCTCTTGGTTTCTGTTCGACTTCAGAATCAAGGCTAAGCCTATGGGTGAGCATTCAAAGGTGCTTCAGTAACTTCAAATGAGCTGTGTGTGTGTGTGTGTGTGTGTGTGTCTGTGTTTGTGGTCTTGACTTACTAAATAATCGGTATAAAAGTGCTTTAAAACTCGAGATTCTAGACACGTGTGCACGTACAGCATTTCCAATTGCATTTGATGTGGTGAAGAGCAATTCTGTGGCTCTTCAGAATTCCTGAGAGTCATCCAATGGCTCATGAGCTCTGTGGACAACAGAGAATGTGGGTCAATTAAGGCTCCTTAAAAACGTGGCCCTGGATCTCATACATACAGAAGGCCCAGCCGTGGGCCCACGGGTCCTTGACAGTCCTCATGCCCTGTGGTCTAACAGCCACAGCAAGTGGCAATTTACAGATGAAAGAACCTAGATGAGCTCGAAAATGGCACAGGGTAGAAGTCCACTCCCACGTGCACACACCACAGATACAGCAGAGAAAGGCCCGGCAGGAGCTGCTGCGCTGTCACCTGCTGTAACAAGATTGATTTGTAGGGAAGTTAAAGATAACGCGATCCAGAGGAAAGAACTTCGGTTTCCTCTGAGAACGTCTGATGTTGTCAACTTGCAAGCCTGCTCCCCTCTTCGGCCCGCCCTGGTACACAGCAGCCCAAACATGCAGGGACTCCTCTGGGCAGAGAGGCCTCAGTCACTCACCGCCAGAAGTACACATTTACAAAGCAGCATCCCCAGGCTGCCCGTGAGTCCCCGGGCAAGCCAAAGCCAGCAGGGCCTGGGTGCCCACAGCGTGGTCAGTCCAGAGCCACTCAGAGCTGTCCTGTGTGGATGGGCTGCAGAACCAACCCTGTGGCTTCTGTTCATCTGAAGCCACACAGCTTTCTACTGTTTATTTCTAGCACAATTCATGGCCCCTCTGTTTCAAGTTAACGGCACAATTCTGGAACAAGAGTTTAACCCCAGAAGATGCCGTGCAGTCATGTTTCAGATTCTGTCTGTAAGACACAACACCTTTGTTTTGGTCTGATGTTACTGTCACTGGCACATTTTTTTTTACCATCTTTATTGGAGTATAATTGCTTTACAGTGTTGTGTTAGTTTCTGCTGTATAACAGTGAATCAGCTATACGCGTATGTATATCCCCATATCCCCTCCCTCTTGCGTCTCCCTCCCACCCTCCTTATCCCATTCGTCTAGGTGGTCGCAAAGCACCGAGCTGATCTCCCTGTGCTATGCGGCTGCTTCCCACTAGCTAGCTATTTTACATTTGGTAGTGTATATATGTCAGTGTTACTCTCTCACTTCATCCCAGCTTACCCTTCCCCCCTCCCCGTGTCCTCAAGTCCATTCTCTACATCTGCACTGGCACATTTTTACTGCCACATTTTACTGAGCATGCATTCCACAGGCAGAATGGCCAGAAGCAAAGGTAAGGAGGGGGTACCAGCTGGCGGTTCTTTGCCATCATTTTAGAGAATGTCTCTCTCCGTACAAAATGGTCCTGCAAGGCCAGAGCCATGTAAATAATTCACAAAAGCAAGTTCAGTTCTCCCCATCTGAAACCCTAGTAATATCTTATGAGGGAGCTGCTGCCCGCCATCTCGCAGGGCCATGGGTAGCTAGCAGCTTCCGTCTCTGGAAGATGCTATTAAGTCTCGATAGTCTGTGATTTGCAGGTGATTATAACTTTTGCTCTGCATATCATTTTTCCTGACAGGCAAATCCCATCAATCGAATGGCATGACTGATTAAAAAGGAGGCAAACGTGACATGAGCAGTCTGATAAGCCGTTTTTCATACCGACTACAACAACCGTGAACACTCACGGTTGTGGGTAGAAAAGCCAGATTTGATACCAACCTTTTCTCTCCCCATCCTCCAGGGGCCTCAGCACACGTGCTCCAGCAAGACTTTCCTAACTCGAGCATTTTATGTCTCAAAAGGAGAAACGCAATTCAGTGCTGGGGGTAGGGGCGCTTGCTCTCTAGTTCATTGAAAAAAATTGTCCTCCCAGAGCATCCCACTGAGCCCCCAATCTGTCAAGGGAGAAAACGCACTGCAGCCAGTGCCCTGACAGCAGCACATGCGTTACACCCACAGTCACGGCACCTTCTCAATTTTGCTCATGGCTTCGTCTCTAGCCAAATGGAACTTATTACTTACGGCTTGTTGGGATCTATGAATTATTTATAAAAGTAGGTCTATGACTCCAGACTCTTAAAAGACAACACAAGTCCCCTCATTGTTACCCACAACTGCGCTTCTATCAGAGAGAGCAGACCGACTTTCTCCATAACATGCTGCATGTTTAGGATGAAACAATCGTTGTGAAAATATCCAGCCTGTTAAGATTTCTTTGGAAGCTATCTATGGGATGCCTGGATGTATTTTTAAACCAGTCTCTTTCATTCTAAGCCAGCCTGGGATTCAAGAAAGATGTGGCGGACGTGGGCGACAAACGTATTTCCCAACTTGAATATAAACAGGCAGGTCCTGCCACTTTCTCCTGGTGGTTTCAGGC
>NW_006797481.1:5257740-5295322 GCF_000442215.2 Lipotes vexillifer | reverse complement strand
TGCGGCCTGCCATAAAGAAAGGGAAAGAGGCAGTTGCCCCTGAATGTGTATCTAGCAGGTTCAATAAGACCATGCCTGTGAGTCTCCCAGAGCACAGTGGCTGTGTATCCTGAGTGGGGACTAAAACACGCACTGGAAGACACAGTCTAGGTTACACTTTCCCTCTCCAGCTCCCCCACACATGTGAACGTGGCTGGCAAAACACATAAGACAGTGCACACCCTCACCAGGCTCTTCTCAGTCACTGGACCAACTGGAGGGGTTGTGAGGCGTCCCTGGGTTGAAGAGCAGAAAGCGACCAGCCAGCCATGGTCTGGCCCACACCTCCAGGTCAGCGACACTTTTGCTTGACAAAGAAAGCCCCAGGTGGAGGTGGCCTATGGGACCCTGACCAAGCTGCAGCTGGTCTTGATGCAGGAGACCCGAGGGACAGGGGCCTCCACCCGATCCCCTCCAGAGACACGAGCTCCCACCACTCTCACAAGCCCACAGCAGCCCTGCCCTTGGAGAGGCGCCCGGCCATGAGCCCCTCCCCAGTGGCTCTGCCCCAACTGTCCAGCCCCGACCCTTCCCCCAAGCAAGGTCCAGAGAAGAAGCAGAGGCTGGACAGTGGAGGCCCGGGAATGCTGATGGCACTTCAGGCCACCTCAGACCATCATCCTCACGGTACCTCCTAAAGCTCCCATGATATGTCCACAGAAGAATGTAAAGCCCCATAACCCTCTGCATGCAGATGATACTCTCCCAAAAGAGCACAACCAATGGAAAAGCAGGCAGGAGACATTGGGCTTACCTTGCTGGAAAACATCTGCCAGGAGGAAGGAAAAACAGAGGCGGAGAGAGGGAGAGAGAAGCGAGAAAAATAAAATTAATAATAATGTTGAAAATGACAGTGATACTCATCATAGCTAACATACACTGACTATGCTAAACACTCTTGGTACGATATTTCCTCTACTCAGAGGCAGTGGTTAAGAGCTTGAGTTCTGGAAGGGAGCTGCCTGGGTTTAAATTCTGGCTGCATGCTTACTAACTCTGTGGCTTACAGTTCCCTAAACCACAAATAGATTTGTACTAGAAAGATTAAACAAATGACGTCCCATGTTTTAAAGGTTTAGATCGGTGCCCGGGACATAGCAAACATACAAAAGTTGCCAGTTATTATTCATGTTAATATTATTATTTTCACAACAATGCTATCAAGCAAGTTGCAATATTATCCTCACTTTATAGATAGGGAAACTGAGCTTCTGGAAGGTTAAGTAACTCATCCAAGGTCACAGGGGAATAAGCTGAGGATTGAACCCAAGTCTGTCTGATTCCCAAAACCATCTTCTTACCCCCTACTAAGCTGCCTGGCTGGTTTATAAATAACAACAAAAGCAACAAAGGCACACAACAGGATAAACAGAGGAAGGGCCTATGAATAAAGTTCCATATTTAAATCATAATAAGCACATTTGTATGAATTCTCCAAATTTTAACTCACAGCTAATTAACACTATGTCTTCATATTAAATCCTAGGTCAAAATCTGTTAAAAGGTGAAAAAATATTAATTCATCTTTTTCAATAAATATTTGAGAAGCTACCATATGCCAAGCACTGGGTCTGGCACCAGGAAACATGCATATTAGCAAAAAGCATAAACGAATAAGCAGTGGCTAACACCTGCCGAGGGTAACCGCTAGCATGACTTACAACACTGCACGTTTGTTCTGCCTGTTTCTGAGCTTTATATAAATGGACTGAATTTGTTCTGTCTGCCTTCTTTGCTCCACAGTGATCATGGGAGTCATCCTTGCTGTAGCATGCAGTAGGTCATTCATTCTCACTGCTGGATAGTATTCTACCACGTGATTTTATCATAATTTATTTCTCCATCCTAATGTGGATGGATATTTGGATTGTTTTCAGTGTTGAGCAATTAGGAATTGTGATACTTTGTCCGTATCTTTTGGTGAACATATGTGCATATGCAAGGTACTTTTTGACATCAGGCTCACCCTGCTTCTACCGACTTTCAATCACCCCAAAAGTATTCTTATCTCCTCCTACTTTCTCATCCAGTAACTTAAAGATGGAAGATAGCACTGGCAAGAATACAGACAGCACCACCCAGATGTGAGTCAGTTCCTGCCCTGCTCATGGGGTTGTAAATAGGCATAAAACTTCTACAAGATAGTTTGAAAGTATGTATGGCAATGTTAAATATACGTCCTTACCCTAACAATACCACTGCTAGGAATTTCATTTAATGATACCTAAAGGTCTTCAAGTACCTAAAGTCTACAAAGATGTTCATTACAGCATTGTGTATAATGGACAAACAACACAGATTGCCTATTTGTTTGTCTACAGAGAATCAAACCAAAAATAATATATTCCATATAATGGATTATGGTTCAACCACTGAAAATGGTTAAAGATTTTTATTATTTTTGAGTGAAGAAATCAGACATGGAACATGTATCCTGAACCCATGTATGTGCATGTAATAACATGCCTCACATTCATAATCTGAATTAAAACTTATCTGCATCTTAAAAACTAAATGAGAATTATATCATCAACATCTACATTTGCTGTCAGTCTTCAGCTAAAACATCAGTTCCTACAAGGTCACAAAGAGCCAAGGGGTCACAAATGGCGTGGATGAAACATGTACCTGGTGGGTTAAATAGACTGCAAGGAAAGAACACCAGTGAGAGCAGTTTTCATTCCACTGGTGCACACGTGACCCCCGTGAGGGGTGTCATTCACATGCAATACACATGCTCCCCAGGGCATACCCAGGCCCATGGCTGTGGGACAGATAAGACAGATGCAGGCTCACAACTCCCAGGGAATTGGCTAAATCACCACCCTTTCTCTCACACTCAGGAAAGCCAGCTGGGATGTAAATGGGCAATACTGGTGTCATTATGGGAAAACTTTAACCCTGCTTTAATTTATATATGCTATACATTATTCTCTAACCTCAGGAATTCATCACCGGCATAAGTTCTGATGCAGCAGTGTGTAGAATGCCACTCAGCTCCCATGCCCTGACTGTCCAGAGACGGTGAAAAGGACCACGTACAGCTCCCTAAATATACCATGGTGATCACGCGCATCTGCTGCCTGCAACGCACAGTCTGAACCACCCACCCTCTAACCAGCTCACACACCTGGAGGAGCCCTCCTCCGCCGCCTTCAAATGTCACAGCCCCACTATGAAGTTTCTCAGAGCCTATCCCCACGAGAGGAAAGTCACTCTTCCCGCCTCTGTGCTCCCAGGGTAACTTGTGCATGTGGCAAATATACGTCATATTATAATTAGTTATTTATGTAGACCACAAGCTCCTGGGAACAAGAGCTATGTGTCTTGATCACCTTTGTGGAACCTAACTGCCTGGCATGGTGTGCTCCCACACAGGAGGGAAGGACAGAGGGGCTGGTCTGTCTCAACACCCATTTGGTCCAACTCCCTCATCTTATGGACGAGGAAACTGAGTCCCAGAGAAGTAAGAGATTTTTCCCCAGGTCACACATGGCGTCTGTTAAAGGCTGAGCCGGGACTATGTGAGATTCATTTAACCTTAATGAAGCACAAAAGCTCATCCTTATTATTAGCAAAGTACAAATTAGAGATTTATCATTCTCCTCTAATGAATACAGACAAAAATTTCCAACATTGAAAACATCAATTAAATGAGATTAGTCTTTCAAATACGGATCTAGTCTCGACATCCATCCAGAAGCCTCAACCAACCTCCTCTCCATGGCTTTTGACAGGGTGCACTTCCTTTGAAACTCAGTACTGATCTGAGTCACTGGAAAGTATCAGTGGGCAGGGAGGGAGGAAATTCAGGCAGGGATTCAGGAATAAGATACCTTATTCCTTCCAATTCCACCGCATATATCATGGTTTAGCAGACAAATCTACATAGAGTACTATTCATATCTTCTATTCCAGAAAGCTCTCCTGATTTTCATATAAGCTATTTTAGATTTTTTAGAAACCCTTTTTCAGCTTCATTTACATTTTGCACCTTTTTATTCAAATGTAAATTTTAATAAACACTAGTATAAATATTACAACAACTTTGCACGAGTTATCTTGTAATTTACACTCTAAATTTATGTCTTTTGTAGTCTATGGCATAAATCATTCCATTCTCAGCATTATTTAGCTCTTTGCTCTGAATTATAACTGCTTGGGTACCTTCTTTAAAATTTCACTTTTCCACACTGAAACAGCCATCCAGGCTCGTGCTCAAATGATTCATGGACAGAAGAATGGAAAATAAGTGAGAAGAAGGCAGATTCTGTGCTGTTTTACCCCCCACCCCGCCCCGAACTGTAGACCTCAGAGGACATTAGCCATAGAAATACTCTCATCATCTTCTATTCTGGTGTACACAGCCATGACCCACAGGGACTAGTCACTTATAAAAATCAAATGGCGTCAAATTTGAGTGCAATCATCTCCTTCCGGTCTAACCAACCACTAAGAATTATCTGGGAGTCAATCACTTATGATCTCTGCACTTGAACTGACCTGGAGATACTTAATACCACGGTGTTGGGAAGGTTAAGTTAGATGATTCACACAAACATTTCCCCGTCCCCCCATCCAGGGCTAAGGAGAATCACTCTGAGAGCAAGACTCAGCAACGTCTTCTCTGCTCTCCCAGAAATCAGAAATCACAGAAGGAGCTGGGAGTTGTCAGCGCCCAGCCAAGCCTCAGTCAGGTTGAGTCCAAAGGCCACCAGGGACACTTGTGCAGAGGAAATGAACTCCTTCAGACAAAGCTCCACTCACACTCACTTCCCAAGGGAAAAAACCTCAACCCCAATCCTTCAAATAAACAAAGCAAGCCTGTTCTCCAGCCCCACACGCACCCCCTGGAGCCATTCTGGTCCTATATATAGATGAAAGGGCATCTTCATCCCCATCAGATGTGGGGAGAAGAAAATAAGAAAGAAAGAGCTCAGATTTGCCTTTCTTAGCCTCAATGTCCAATTTCTACTGTTAGGAACGAGCATCAAGGATATTTGTCCACCTCCTCCAGAGCTACCGTGAGCTTCACACCCCAGAGATCGTTAATGCGCTGAGTCCTCCAGAGACAGGAGCCATAAAGAGACTAGATTATTTATTATTATTAATAAGTTATGGCAATTAGGCTGGGTGATTCCTAAATGTTGCTGGTTAAAAACTTTCTTGAGTGCTACTCATCCACATGGCTAGTGTTTACCTCTATTAAAAATGATTTAACCACACTCTGGGTGAACCCATCTCTTGTGCCTGGGTTAATAATTAGCAGTGCACAGAGCCACGTGGGTTAATTGAGTTGGCTCTTCTTTATTTATCTATTGCTTTGTTTTATGAGGAGAACTGGATGGCAGTCTTATTGCCCATTCAGTCTGCTAGGAATAATTTACTATTTCAAACCACAGCTCGTAACTACGGTTAGAGAAACCCTCACTATTATTACAATATCACATCTAGCCCACACCCCACAGCATTAAAGATATGCCAAACAGCGAAAGCGTGCATGACTTCCATAAGACTGGGGGAGGTAAAGTTACTAGTCCTCAAACAATGTAATCACACTACTCTCTCAATTTTGCTTCCTTTTCTAGGTTAAATTATATATGAGGGGAGTTTAGTTTCTTGAAAATGCATGCACTTAATTCCCATTTAAGAAGTCTCACCTGGGGAGATAGCTGTCTTGCAAGTCCTCCTGTGGTTTGAGCTACAGAAAGAAAATTCTCTTTCAAGTACAAGTGCCGTTACAGTAAAGCACTGTAAATGTCACTGGGACCCACCTAACCAGGGACAAGAGAAAGGATGTAGGGAGCAGCTGGAATGAACTCTGCTTCCTTGAATGGGGTCAAGTTCACCATTAACCAAAGTCAATTCAAGATCAGTTGAGCTGCCCCTCACCAAATTTCAAAAACCGGCTAGCTCTGTGCATGGCTATGAGGATTTCTAGAATTCAGTCTGTATACTTCTGTAAGTCAAGTGAATTATTTCTTTTCAAGGTTGAAAAGTGGGGCCCACCAAAGCGTTCCCAGTACTCCAGAGTAGTTCTGCTTCAAATTGAGGAAGTCTAGGTCCAAAAATGGCAGGGGGGCTTCCCAAGGAGGGCAGGGTTCATTCCTTCTCTCCCAAATACAGTCCAGTGCCGGGTCACCACATGATTGTGGCCACTGGATCCCAGGACCTGAGATTGGGTCCCAGCCCCTCACCAGGTGGAAACTCGAGGTGAAACTTCTTGTAGCCTATGTTCTCATCTATAAAATGGGATGATACAGATAAGCTCTTACCCTGCCACAGGAATATCATGAGGATCAACTTAATTAGTGTGAAGCACATGGACTTTGGGGTCACATAATACCAGGTTCAAATTCTTGCTAGTCCACTGGACAGCCATCTTGGGCAACTATTTAACCTCTTTGAGTCTCAGTTTCTACATTTATAAAATGAGGATAATAAAACTTTCAAAATTCATAAGGAGAATCTAGATCATACCTGTAAAGCAGTTAGCACATGTAACTGGTTTATGGTACACGCTCAACAAGTGAAAGTTAATGTTATTATAACAATAAGCAACAGAATAGGGTAGCAAAGAGCTCAGGTCCTGACGTCAGAGCTGGTCCCATTTCTTGCTGTGTGATCTTAGGCAAATTACTTAACCTCCCCAAGCCCTGCTTTACTCATCAACAACACACAGATAATAAGAATAATTAATTTTTGTGCTGTCTCATAAATTGCTATAGAGATTAAATGAGGTAAAGCATATAAGACTGCACAATAACTAGTATTCAGAAAAACTTCTATAATTGTAGCATTATTAGTCAACAAATATTTATCGATTGCCTACTATTTGAAAATATCACCAATTGTGACTTGTACAGGACTGTAAAATATCATAAGAGGAAAATCTATTAAAATTAAATGATTGTTTTGATTCCTTTTTTTTTTTTCTTTCTTTCTTTGCGGTACGCGGGCCTCTCACTGCTGCGGCCTCTTCCGTTGCGGAGCACAGGCTCCGGACGCGCAGGCTCAGCGGCCATGGCTCACGGGCCCAGCAGCTCCGCAGCATGTGGGATCCTCCCGGACCGGGACACGAATCGGCAGGCGGACTCTCAACCACTGCGCCACCAGGGAAGCCCTGATTCCTTCTTGTCATCATGTAGCTACATGCCATTAAGAAACTCTAAAGCAATTATCAAATATTATTTTATGAATGAATTATTTTTAATCTTTAAAATGAGAGGTCCAATGACATCCTATCTCCAAACACCAAAGATCTAAGGGGTTGTGATTAGTACCCAGATGTTCCAGAAACCCAGAGCCCAGCCTTCATTTTGGGCACCACTCACCTCTCTGACACTGCCTGTCTCCTCTGGGCCTGTCGTTATTTCTCAAGGCCACCACACAAGGGGCTCACCCATCCCTGACCTGGGGTGTGATGAGTGGAGACCCAGGGTTCACAAGAGGTAGGGACTGCACGGGGCAGCGGAACTGAGAACCACTCTGCTCAGCACTGTGGGGTGCTACGAAGAATTTGCCTCAGGAAAGGGTTCTGCTGCTCCATTAAGTAAATTAGTGAAAGTCTGAACCCAACAAACCACTTAAGTGGAACCCCTTCCTGTCCGAGCGCAGGTCTGTGCTCTCTTGGAGCACGGCCAGAGTCAAGGGCTCCTCCAGAGCCTGTACTTGGCTTCAATGGCACCGTACGGGGACTGTGATTAGTTTTCTGTGTCTCCAAAGCCAGACAGCTCAGGCAGCTCAGGCAGCCGTGTGCCTCATCTCCCCGCCCCTCCTGCCTCCCCAAGGCGCACCCAGGCAGCTCCAACTGCACGCAGCCCGCACCAACCGGAAGGCCTCACTCCCCGTCTCCAGCCCTCCGTGCCAAATACCACCGTTCTTTAATGTGGGTCTGTATCTCTCTCTCCTTTTTCTTCTCTGTCCCGTTTTGGATGCAGGCCAGGGAAAGTTTTCCTTGCTCCTGGCCTCCCCTCACCTTTTACCATGTTAGGAATGAAGACTGATACTTTGTGTGTCATTGTTGTTCCTCTGAAGGCACGTGGCGCTCTGTAAATGTCTCTTATTTGTGAGTAAGAAAAAAGTTTTTAAAGCCCCGAAGTCTCTTCCTGCTCCATTTTCTAGGGAATGTACAACCAACATCAGAGACCCTGTGCTTGTGACCCAGCAGCCGACAGGTACTTGGGAAGGCAGCACAAGGCCCGTGAGCTAGTAAGTCCCTAACATTTTTACGACATTCTATCCAGAGTATATCTCATTCCCAGCACAGAAGAACAATGCTCTTAACTACTGAAAGAACATAAAAAAATAGATTTAGGAATAATACTTTTTATGACTGCGTTCTGTGTACTGTGAAAGTTATGTACAAATCTGCTAGTACTTTATGGAGCTGATAAAGTAGAGAACAGTATGGCTTCCCAGCTAACAGGGTATTTTATATCCATTTAAAATGTTTTCTCTTAAATTGAATTACTTTTTGAGTAATTATAATAAGACTAATCTGGGCTTAATGAATTCATGTACAAATATTTCAGACTGCATTATTAAAACCCCTATGATATGAAATTATATTAAGCTCAATCCCTCTAGCAACCAGTGTTTTTCTTTGAAAAGAACAGCATACATGACTTTCTCTGAATTCTTTTAAATCAGCTAACTGAGAAATCATAAGAAGCCGCATTAATAGCTCAAACTAAAGAAGAGGTTGACAAACAGTATTGTTCTAATTTCCCTGAACTTATTTAATTGAGCATTCATTAGAAGTCATAGAAAATACTTTTATTAAGCATCCTCATATACCAAGGGCTGAGGAATTCGTTCATCTTCCAGAAGAAATCAGTTAACTATGATTAGCAATGCTATAAAACCACTATGGGTAAAAATACTAAAAGTGAGCCTGTGGATATCAAGTCTTATGTTCTAAAAAGTCTCCAAACTCAATAATCTAAATATCTGGATTCTAGTTCACACTACAGGCAAAGCCTCTCATCGTCTCTGGGATTTGGTTCCCCCATCTGCAAAGTAGTTTGCACCAGATGATCTCCAAGGTCCGTTACAGTTCTTAAAGGGGATGGTTTTAAGTTTAAAATTACACACATTATATATATCAAATGGGCTTTATTGCATATAGCTTATTTGTCATCTCATCCACGTTAAATTACATTCACAGAAAAAGAATTCATTCCCTACAATTCACATACATCCACAAACATCCATAATACAGCTGGTTATTTCAAAGTTATCCCAAGATATTATCTCGATGGTAAAGTATTTTTCCCATTACAGATAAATTATAAACCATCTGAAACCTTTAAGGTTATAGTTCCTTGAATCAGTTTCTATCCAACCCCCCACTCCCTCCCAACATATACTTTCCGAAAGATGCTCTTTTGTCTCCATTTCCAAGTCAACTGATTAGTTTTATCATATATGTATTCCTCGGGCAGATCTGTGAGATCCTAGTTTTAGTTGGATTGGTTACCCAGTCTCCTAAATTCAAACTAGATATTTACAGATGTCCAGCAGCATAAATCTCTCTTTTCCAGGTGATCATTACCAGTATGGACAACTTTAAAGTAAACATAAAACAATGGCCATCATCATTATTCTGATGGCTTGGCACAAATTACTGTCAGGAGATCTCCCAGTAGCCAGAGATAATTAAAGTCTGAGTTCAGAGAAGCTGCCCCCAACATCAAGCATTGCTGATGAGAATGATTTGGGAGTAAATATGTTTCAGCAAATTGGCCCAAGTCTTCAAGGAGGAGGTTTGGCCATGTGATACTCATCGGCCTGACCTCAGTTTCAGGAGGTACAGGTTCTGTCCTGGCTCTTCCATAAATCCCCTGTATAAATGGGGACAAGTCATTGAAGTTCTCTAGGTTCCAAAGAAGGTTTGACTAGAAAATCTCTGCAGTTCTTTCCAGCTCTAAAGTTCTTTAATGAACACAACCAGGATCTTTCATTAGGAACCTCTGCTATACACCTGCACCTCACCTGTATGTCTCCTTGGTGCACGGATACACACTTGTAATTTTCTCTCTCTCTCTCCAACTAAGCTGAAAGCACTATGATTCCAGGGATATTCTGTCCATTGCAGTCCCAAAGTCCAGGGCAGAATATCAGAGCACAGCAGGCACATTTTAACATTAATGATAACTAATAGCATACATCAGGCACTATTTTAAGTGTATTACAGACACTGCCTTAATCCTCTCAATCCAAACTCTTAACCACTACACACACTGTCTTTCAATGAATGCCCAGTCGGTAGGTGTGTGGAAGGATGAATAAGCAAACATACACATTCTTTCCAAAACCCCCCAGAGAGTTAACTTGAGCCGTGCCCATAATATTTTTAGTATCATAATCCCTATAAATCTAGAACTCCAACCTTCATTACCTGTGAATTTGGGGTCCAATTGCAGAAAACACCTAGATGTGCCTTTACTTTTTAAAAACCTTACAAATTCTCTTTTTTAAAAAAATGCAACTGGGACTTCCCTGGTGGCGCAGTGGTTGAGAGTCCACCTGCCGACGCGGGGGACACAGGTTCATGCCCCGGTCCGGGAAGATCCCACATGCCGCAGAGCGGCTGGGCCCATGAGCCATGGCCACTGAGCCTGTGCGTCCGGAGCCTGTGCTCCGCAACGGGAGGGGCCACAACAGTGAGAGGCCCGCGTACCGCAAAAAAAAAAAAAAAAAAAAAAAAATGCAACTATCTCAGTAGGTTTATGGCAACCGCTAAGGTAAGGTAGAGCATGGGGAAAGGATATAGAGCTGGATAAAAAGATGAGAATTCCAAGAAGAGGGTCAGGAAAAGGAGAACGATACAAGGACACATGGCTGAGCTACAAAGATCTGTGCAGCTGCCCCTGATCCAGCTGTCATCCTACTGGAATTCATGGAAAGGAGGGTGTGAGAGGTGGTGGGAAGGAAAGAACCAGGGTGATTGGTAACTCAGTGCAGGCAATACACATGCAGGCTCTGGAGTCAGAGTGCTTGCATTTTGATCCTGGCTCTGCCACTGAGTAAGTTAGATGCCCTCTCTAAGTCTCAGCATCTCCATATGAAACAATGGGAGTGACAGAGGCTGTTGTGAGGATTAAAGGATATCAGGCACCTAAAGACTTGACACAGTGTCTGGCACATGTAAGGTACTTAACGGAAGCAGGTAATTTGGACAGAGACTTGGGAGAAATTAAGTTTCAGGATATTATTAAGATCAATGAAATTCTTTGGCACCCTGGCCACTGTGCTTGTTGTGATGAATAAAATGTATTTGCATGGATTCTAAAACCAAAAAATCAGACTCCAGTAAAATATCACAAAGTCTACTCCCCATGCCCACCAGCCTCTGGTGTGGAGTAATGCAGCTGTGGGGAAGATATGAGAAAACATCTCTAGCACAGGGGCACTCATTCTCTCCTAGTCATATGTGTTCTTGGGAAGCAAGATCAATGTTTATTACGTGAACAAACATTAAACCCTAAAAGTATTACCCCACACTCTAGATCACATAAATGCTAGTATTTTCCAGAGGTAGCTGGGAGCAAGTAATTAAAGGGGAACTATAGATACATCATGAATTTGTCAGAGCACAAGCCTTTCTTCTGGAAGACAGTACAGTTTTTAAAGTCACCCACTCACAGGCTCAGCAGCTAACACCGCTCCTCTCCTTCCATCGTTCCACATCAGTCACGGCTGTGCATGGTAGGACCTCACATGGGACTGGGCTCTGCTACAGTGAAGCCAGGCATTTCAGAGGGGCAGGGAAGGGAGAATGCTGAGGACACCTTACAAACAAGCTCTGCAGTTGTAAATGTTCTTTCTTGTGAGAAGAGTCAGCAGGCAGTAAATGTGGTTACCACAGATCATACCCCACTGAGTGCCTTTTCAGAAACAGAAGGGGAAGTTCATTTGGTGGTTTAAGATACTTTTAAACCTGTATGATATTATTCACTGGCTCAACACAGTCATGAAATGTCAATGTCATTTTCATGAAGGATTTGTGCAGCTGGCTTGCCCTGAAAAAAGGGATTCCAGCATCTCACAGAGCTTAAGACATTTTCATATATATATAAAACATGTATATAGTATACTATATATACATACTATATATTACATAATAATATGCACATAATATATAATATGCACATGTAACAATAAAATGTACACATATACAATAGATACACATAAATGTAATATATGTGTAATATACACATAAATGTATACACATAAATGTAATATAATACATAAATAATATATAATATAGCAAAACATCATAGCTATTATTCTTCAAGTCCAGAGAGCCGGGTTCTAGTTCTAGCTCTGTCCCTAACTGGTTCTGGCTAGTGGCTTAGCCTCTCATGGGGAGCCTCAGTTTCCTCATCTGTAATTGAGAATAAAGCCTGCCTTAACTATTTCTTCAAGGAAAAAGTAAGACAGTGGATGGGATCACACTAAGAAAAAATAAACTTAAAATTCTTGATACTTTTTTAGTGTCCACTGGAGCTGACACACTATAATGAGCAATTAACGGACCCAAAAGATGCTAAAATTCAGACTCTACAGTCAAAGAGCTTACAGTGATAAGGAGAGTCAGACACACTCAAGGAAAAGGCACTAAATTCTACACAGGGAGGCAAACAACACAGTGAGGAAAAGAGATGTTTCAGGGTTGGGACTCTGAGCAGTGGTCAAGGACCAGGTACAATCTATGCTAGATCCTGAAGGGCAGTCCTAAACAAGGCCAATATCTACAGCGCCCTCACTCCTAAAGGCTTTTCTTAAACATTTCACATCATGCTCCCCAAAACTCTATGAAGTAACTATCATTCTCATCCCCATTTTACCAGTCAGGTTAATTTTCCAAAGATCCCAGGCAACCTGACTGTAGGGCACTTCCTTGCCACCACTCCCCTTAGGACTCAAAAGGTGGAAATGAGAGAAAAAGCAGCAGCAGGATAAATGAGTCAGAAAATATGCCAGTATTCACATACTGGAAGACTCAATATTATTAAGATACTGATTCTCCCCAAATTGATCTATAGATTCAACATAATCCCAAGAGTAATTCCACCAGACTTCTTGCGGGAAATGATAAGCCAATTCTAAAATCTATAGGAAACATAAGAATCTAGAATAGCCAAAATAATCTTTAAAAAGAAGAGCAAAGTCAGAGGACTGACACCCCTTGACTTCAAAACTTATAATAAAGCTATAATAATCAAGATAGAGTGTTGCTGGCATTAGGACAGACAAGTAGATCAATGGAGCAGAACAGAAAGTCTGGAAACAGAACTTCAGTTTTACAATCATTTGATTTTTGACAAAGGAGTCAATGCAATCCAATGGGGAAAGGCAAGTCTCTTCAACAAATGGTACTGGAACATCCACACAGAGAAAAAAAAATTTAGACCCCTACTTCGCACCATACACAAAAAATTCATGATAGGTCACAGACCCGTAGATAAATGCTAAAACTATAACGTTTCTAGAAAAAAATAACAAAATACTCTAGTGACTTTGGAATAGGTAAATTTCTTAGACCGTATACTGAAAACAATAACAATAAAAGAAAAAAAAATAAGTTAAACTTTAAAATTAAAAACTCTGCTCAATAAAGATCATTAGGAAAATGAATCAATAAGATATTTTTGGGAGAAAATATTCACAAAATCTATATCTAACAAAGGCCTGGTATCCAGAATATGTAAAGAGCTCCTTCAACTCACTAGTAGAAAGACAAACAATCCAATATTTAAACGGGGAAAATATCTGAACAGGTGCTTCACAAAGGAAGATATACAAGCGACCAATAAGCACATAAAAATGTGTCCAACATCATTCGTCATAAAGAAAATGCAAATTAAAACCACAATAATATATCACTATACATTCAACAGGATGGCTAAACTTAAACAGACTCACAACACCAAATGTTGGTGAAGATAAATAGCAGCTAAAACTCTCATTCACTGCTAGGGTTGAAGCAGAATTGCACTACTTTGGGAACAGGTCTATCGCAAATCATGTATCTGATAAGACACTTGTACCTAGACTATATAAAGAAGTATTACAAGTGAAAAATAAAAAGACAACCCAATTAAAAAATGGGCAAAGAATCTGAATAGACATTTCTCCAGAGAAGATACATAAATGGCCAATAAGCACATGGAAAGATGCTCAACATCATTAGGAAGATGCAGATCAAAACCACAGTGAGGTACCACTTCGCACCACTAGGATGGCTATATGCAAAAAGATAATACCTGTTATAAAGATCTGGGGAACCTGGAACACTGCGGGTGGGAATGTAAAATGGTGTAGCCATTTTGGAAAAGTCTGGCGGGTCCTCAAATGGCTAAATAGAGAGTTTACCATATGATCTGGCCATCCCACTCCCAGGTATTTAACCCCCCAAAAGGAATACATACATCCACACAAAAACTGGCACACGAATGTTCATAGCAGCATTAGTCATGATAGCCAAAAAAGTGGAAACAATCCAAATGGTCGTCAACTGGTAAACATTTTTTTAAAATGTGGTATATCCATATAATGGGATATTATTCAGCAATACAAAGAAACGAGGTACTAATACATGCTACAATAAGGATGAATCTTGAAAACAGTATGCTAAGTGAAATAAGCCAGTCATAAGGGACCACATATTACATGGTTTCATCTATATGAAATGTCCAGGATAGGCAAATCTAGAGACAGAAAATAAATAGTTGCCTAGGGCTACGGGGAAAGAGGGGATGAGGGTAATGACAGCTAAGGGGTGCAGGGTTTTTTGGGGGATAATGAAAACATTCTAAAATTGATTGTCTGATGGATGCACAGCTCTGTGAATATACTAAAAACCACTGAACTGTACACTTTAAGTGACTGAATTGTATGGTATGTGAATTATATCTCAATAAAACTGATTTTTTGGGGGGAAAAAAAGAGTCCTGGGTTGTTGACTACATTTCTAACCACTGGCAACATCAACCTCCACTTCTCTGGGCCACAGTGGGGCAAGCCAATCTTGTAACTGCATCCAGCTCTTCATCCTATGACCACATCTAAAGAACCATTCTCGGGTACTGGGTACCATGCTGGGCACGGAGAAAGCTGTGCACAGATGAAAGACAGCATCCCCTCTTCTCAAGGTATCACCACCTGGTGCTTCAGTCTACACCTAGCCATGCGTGGCTACTGAGCACTTAAACTTGGTGAGTCTGAATTAAGAGTGTAAAAGGGACACTGAGTTTCAAGAACTTGGTCAGTGAAAAAAGTAAAACAGCTCAATAATTGTTTTGAATCACATGCTGAAATGGTATTTTGGATAAACTGGGTGAGAGTAAATGTTACAATTAATTTCACCTGTGCTTTTTTATTTTTTGAATGTGGTGCTAGGAAATTTCAAGTTACTCCCGTAGCTCACATTCTATTTCTCTTGGGTAATGCCAGTTTAGGTTTTGAAATATAAATAAATCACTGAAACTTTCCTGACCCCCAGTGCTCTGGAAGATTATCTTATGCAGACTTCTAAATGGTAATTAACTTTGAAGTCCGCTCAGCAGTTATAAAATGCCCACTGCTCTACAATTATGGAGGCACAAAAGGTTTCTTGTTTGCTGCCCTCTGCCAATTGGTCCCTTGATCTAGAGATGAAGATGCTCGGCTTTTGGCCTTTTAATACTGGCGTGCCCGAGCCTTTACAAAGCACAAATGTTTCCCAAATAAGGCAGGCCCAGAAAACTTCATCTGAACTCTTTAAGACTCATGATCAAAAGAGTTGCCTTTTGAAAATGATTAAAGATCAGACTGAGATGACAGGCCCTCTATTCACAGAAAGAAAACTTATTCTGAAAGGAGTTTCATCTAAAAGGGGCTTTGCATGTCATCTGTGAGGGTTTCCCCCTTCACCCCTCACTTGTGAACCCTGAATTGTTAAGAGAGATTTTTGCTTCTCCTTCTTTGAATTCCTCTTTGATCCACGTGTCCAGGGTATTAAGAACTGGGCCTGTGGGGCAGAGGCAAAAGCTCCAAACTTCTGGCTCTGCTGAAACTTTATAAGAAATCCAGAGGTATGTCTGTGCCCCCAGAGAGGACACAGAAATGGACCTCAGGTGTGGGAGGCTCTGGAGATAAAAGTGTTATCACAGAGTAGCAGAGACCCTACCAATGCGTCTCGTTGCTCCTTCTTTACTCAGCCAACGCCCAAAGAACTGTGCCAACTGACCCCTTCATTTCCTGGCTCTCTAGAGTTAAAAGAGCAGGTCTGGAGGTGAAGTGAGGTGTCCAGAGTTACAGTCCTGGTAAGTGGCACAGCCACGGTTCCAAGTTGGGACTGCCTAACTCCAAAGCTAATATCCTTCTTAAGCACTGAACAATACTGTCACCCTTTCACTCCACGAACACTACTCCCTGCTGCGTGCTGTGGGATTAGAAGGTTAGGGTGACTCTTTTGAAAAGATATATGCACTAGAATCCTGCCCCCTCAAGTGAGATGCTCTTAAATTCCTACACCTAGGGCTTCCCTGATGGCGCAGTGGTTGAGAATCTGCTTGCCAATGCAGGGGATACAGGTTCGAGCCCTGGTCTGGGAAGATCCCACATGCCACGGAGCAACTGGGCCCGTGAGCCACAACTACTGAGCCTGCGCGTCTGGAGCCTGTGCTCCGCAACAAGAGAGGCCGCGACAGTGAGAGGCCCGCGCACCGCAATGAAGAGTGGCCCCCACTTGCCACAACTAGAGAAAGCCCTCGCACAGAAACGAAGACCCAACACAGCCAAAAAATAAATAAATAAATTTATAAAAAAAAAAAAAAAACGGAGGTCTGTCGAAAGTGATTCCCCCTCACAACCACAGAATAATAACAATAATAGTAATAAAAAAAAAAAATTCCTACACCTACTTTTGTTCAGAATCTCTAGTACACTGAAATGGAAGACAGTTTCATTGGCTTAATTGCCTCCATTCTGTGCATAATGGAAGCAGAGACAAAATATCTCAGGGTCCTTAATCTCCTCCGGGCGTTCAGTGGGTAGAAGTGGGGAACATAGTGCTTCATTCCACGTCCTGTCACATTAGACCTGTTTCTTCCACACGCCGCCAAGTGGAGAGCACACTGTACCATGCTTGCTCTAGCACCCAGGGCTGACCATGCACCGTGTGCAGCAGTGGGCACATACAAAGATGAATACAACGCGCTCTCTGCCCTCTAGGATGTTCCTCAGTTTAAGTGCCTATCAAGTTATTTTAAAGGGTCTGTGTTTGGGGCAAAGTGTGCCATCAAGAACAAAGCTCATTTCTGGAGCTGGTTTGTGTCTCGAGATGTCTCAAATTATAGCAGTTGTTACAAAATGTACCTGACTTCGAGTTTCAAAAGAACTGGCTGTAACATGGCTATTTCTAGATGGCCTGTTTCAGGGCCTGGGTAATCAAAGCCCTCATTAACCACTCTCCTTCCACCACTCCCATTATCTCCCAGGCCTGGTAGTAAGTAAGCAATTGGCTGCCTCAGAAAACCCTGGGTGGTGTGATTTGGAAAGTTAAGTGAATTACGATGGAAATGTCACTGCAGGCCACCATAAGTCTGGAGTCCTCTATTTAAAGGTGCCTCAATCATCTCCAGCTGATGACTCCTAGGAGGCCAGATGGCTCCAAAGGATGGCCAGGGCCAACACCCCCTTCTTCATCTCTGGGTACACTGGGCAGAATAATGCCCCTGCAAAGATGTCCATGTTCTAATCCCTGGAACCTGTGCTATCTTGCCTTACGTGGCAAAGGGGACTTTGCAGATGTGACGAAACTAAGGGTCTTGAGATGCGAAGATTATCTTGGATTATCTGGTGGGCCCAATATAATCACGTGAATCCCTAAAAGTAGAGAGCCTTTCCCTAGAGAGATGTTCAGACAGAAAAAGGGTCAGAGAGATGCTCTGAGGCTGATTTTGAAGATGGAGGAAAGCAGCCACGAGCCAAGGAATGCAGGTAGCCTCTAGAAGTTGGAAAAGGTGAGGGAAGGTATTGTCCCTTAGCGGCTCCAGAAAGAACACAGCCCTGTCAACACCTTGACTTCATTCCAGTAAGACCCATACTAGCCTTCTGATCTACAGAGCTATAAGATGACAACTTTCGGGCTTCCCTGGTGGCGCAGTGGTTGAGAGTCCTCCTGCCGACGCAGGGTACACAGGTTCGTGCCCCGGTCCGGGAAGATCCCACGTGCCACGGAGAGGCTGGGCCCGTGAGCCATGGCCACCGAGCCTGCGCGTCCAGAGCCTGTGCTCCGCAATGGGAGAGGCCACAACAGTGAGAGGCCCGTGTACCGCAAAAAAAAAAAAAAGATGAAACAGAAAGTACAAATTGAATCAGAGCACTGGACCACAGAGAAGGAGCCAGCACCTTGGGTTGATTCTGTATGCTCCTATCGGTCCCAAAGAACCCTCAATCCTTATTCATCTGGAACCTGCTCACACCAACAACATCATGACACAGACCTCTTCTCATGTGCAAGGAGATTAGGGAAAACAAGGGTAGTATTCTCAGAGCCTTGTTCCTAAGACTTTGACCCTCCCCGACCCTCCTTAAGTACTGCATGATGTGTTCAATGCAGGATAGATAGCTGGAGTGACTAGTGAAGATGAGGAGGTTGCTCCTCTCCTGGCCTAAACCATAGACCCATGAGGCTTCCATACAGACAATCAGCTGTAGGATTGCCTTTCCCCCCAGTACATACATGTTTCAAGGAAATATGTTAGTTCCTGGACACTGTTGGGGCTTAGTTCATGATGGAGGGCTATGAGGTCAGAGGGACTGGTGGGCACCCTTCTCCCTCTTCCTTTTTTCCTTAAGGAGGAGATGATAGTTTATCTTAAGCAGTTCTCACTGATAGAAATATCTGTGTTGGAGCTTCTTGGAGCCATTTTGTACTTTACCAAATCATCCATTCAAGGAAGCAGTCATCACCTATTTGACAACATTCCGGAGGTCTCAGTGTTTAATCTCATCAAACCAAAGAGCATCACTGAATAGCAAATAGGGTAACTGAGAACATACAGACTTGCCTATAAAGTATGGTTCCTAACCAAAGGGGTCCCTGATGCATCGTGATGATTCTTACCACCATTTCCTGAGTGCCTACTCTATTCCAAGCACTAAATATGTATTTTCTGATTTAATCCCAATAGCATCCCTGAAAGATGAGTTTATTATCCCATTTTAGAGATGAGGAAACTGAGACTGATAACGTGTTCAAGGTCACACTGATATTAAATGAAGGAGCTGAATTCAAAATCAGTTTCTCTCACGCCAGCATCCAAGTTCTTCTCACTATGTTGTGCAGCCTTCCAAGATGGAAACTATTTGTTCCCCAGAAATTTCTTTAAAAGTGCTACAATGAATATACACATAGAAAGGCCGATTCTCAGTTGAAATCTAGCTTCTCTAGCTAGTTGAGGGAAGGGTTCTTGGCGATATAAACAAGACTGGTTTCAACCCTAGAAATATTTATTGAGCAACTACTAGACAGAGGCCATGCATATAAACAGGCCAGAACCCCTACCCTCTACTAAACCAGGCCTCCACACACATGTGCACACATACACACAATTATAAGACAGAAAACAAGAACTTTATCAAAGCTGTCAGCTAGAAAGGTGTTAGAGAAATACACAGCAGCCACAGAAAGTAATTCAGTAAGCATCAAAGAGAAGGTACACTCCAAGCAGAAGCAGAAGGGAAGCAAGGAGATGTGGAAATACAGAGCATCTCTGGATGAATGGAGCATCTTAGTGTTCTTAGGGGAGAAGAGAACGGAGAGGAAGCTGGAAAGGTAGGACAAGGCTAGATCCCAGCTTGGGAAAGAAAAGACTTTGAATATGGTGTTAAGGAAAATTTGGATTTTATTTTCTTTCATTAGAATACTGTTTTATATATATATATATTTAAATTCATTCCATGGGGAGCCATGAAGACTTCTGAGCAAGGAAATGAACTGTTTACAGCTGTGCTTTCAGGGAAAGAAGAATGGGGATTAGCAATGGCAGATGGGTCCCTGTACAGTCTTCAGGACCCCTCCAAGAGTCTGTGAGGTCTGAGAGCATAGATTTCCAGTCCCAGCTTGTTCACTAGCTGACTCTGCGACATGAGTCAAGTTATCAGAACTTCCTGAGACTCAGTCCTCTCATACCTAAAATGATGAGGTTGAACTAAGTAACTGCTAAAACCACGTCTACCTCTAAAGTGTTATGATTCAAAGTTATAAATTTGCACACACCTCAGCAAATGTGCCTTTGCATCATAAAAAGCATGGAGATAACTAGTCCTAAGATCACTTGGATCTCATTGTGGCGTAAAAAGACATAATTTATACAAAGGTTTTTTTTTCAGTGTATATATGTTAAGTAAATCCAGGTGAAACCTTCTTATTCTGAATGCTACCTTGCTTAAATAATGTTTTCCTTTCCCAGACTTAAAAAGTAGTATTACCCGTTTCCCTTTTCAAACCTAGACCTTTGTCTTAACTAAAAACAGCTGCCAACTTTTTCTCAACTCACCTGCTTAGTGAAGAAAAATAATCTGTTGGAATATACCCATAAATTTAAATTCTAGCTACAATATAAAAGCTAATGCTCTGTGGCAGGCATTACTGCACATTTCCCCAACACCCTAAATCAAGACCTGGGCACACAAGCTTATTTAAAACGAATTCAACCTAGTTATGAATCAACTGCACTTCCTTCTACAAAAAAAGACCATTTCAGAGGGATTTTCTTAAAATGTGGCTGTGTCTACAGTGGATGAGCAGATGTTATTACTGGGATCAAATGGGGACCCCAGTATGAAGAGGACGAGGGTGGCCAAGGAGAAGAGAGAGAACGCAAACCTCTCTCCTGTTCAATGGCTCACGTTCTCCTCTTGCCAACAAATATCTGATGATTCAAACTGGCGGGAGTTTCAGTAACAAGGCTGCCCCTTTATGTCAAACTATCAAAATCTGCTATTGGACTCTGGAAACTGTTAAAATAGACAGGTTAAAAATTAAACATAGGGCTTCCCTGGTGGCGCAGTGGTTGAGAGTCTGCCTGCTGATGCAGGGGACCCGGGTTCATGCCCCGGTCTGGGAGGATCCCACATGACACGGAGCGGCTGGGCCCATAAGTCATGGCCGCTGAGCCTGCGTGTCCGGAGCCTGTGCTCCGCAACGGGAGAGGCCACAACAGTGAGAGGCCCGCGTACAGCAAAAAAAAAAAAAAAATTAAACATAGTCCATACTATTCAGAAATACCATGAGCAAAAACACCAGTGATTTCACCCTCCTGGGGAATATATGTTACAGAGTGTAATTTGGCCACCCTCCAGGATCTTGTCTTAAATAGCTGTTTGGTGATTGAAAGAGATGAGTATTTTAGTTCCTTGACTTCTCTTGAAATATACACCATTTGAATGAATCCATTTATTGTAAATATCAAGACATTGTGCTTAAAATTTCATATCTCAAGAAAAGTTCTCTGCGATTTTTCTTCAAAGGTTTTAAGATAGTTAAACGAGTCCTAATTAAAAAAAAAAAAAAAACGAATCCTGGTGTTTAATAATGATAAAGGACTTGTCCAGTTTTGTAACAAATCACCAGAACAAAAAGCTATTACGGAGTAATTAAACACCACGGTTCGGCATAGATATGGGGAAAGGAAGAATTGCAAATACATTTTACAGCTTGTTCTGAAGTTGTCGGAAGTGGAACATATTTTAATCATTAAACTCCTCAGAGGTGTTGAAAAAATAGTTATCCGGAGGGTTATGGGACCACCTCCAATTCTGGGGCGCCAAAGGCTCAGATGTTCCCAGGACCTCCACCTAAGGGTTGTCACTAGTGTGAAGCCCCGTCTTGATCTTGATAAGCCAGTTCAAAGGGAGCTGCTGGAAAGCCCACTTCTCATGTATTTTGCTGCTCAGGGAGATCTCTGACCTTTCATTAAATACAGTTTGCTTGTTCAGGTCAAAGGACAAGTTACTTTAAGCTCAGGCCTAAGCCAGAATTCTAGGAAGCCCTCTTCAGCTCTTTCTTGTGATCGTTTGAAAGGTGTACTTATTTTGAATTGAGTTAGTCAGATTTCTGAGTACACCTGGCAGTGTGTGAGCATATTAAATTATAAGGATTCCCTGCCTTAGGGAGTTCCCAGGATTAATCCCCAGCATCTCAGAGCAATCCAGATTTCCCCGCACAGACACCCTGGGCAGATACTACTGCAACCTGGCCTGGCCCAGCCTCGATGCTGAGTCCCCTTGGTTTAAGGACCCAGAGCTCATTCTCTTCCCTGGTGACCCTCCTCTCTCTCCCTGCTCAGCCCTGTTAGACCAGGAGCTCCATGGAGGCACTGCCTGCCTGCCCCCCTCGCCCACCCGACCCCTCTCAGCATCTCACCCAGAGCCATGACCCATCAGACGCTCCCAATCTATTAGCATCTTCCTCCTTCAAGGGCATCTGTCTGGCCCAACTGGCTTCCTCTTTGAAAACTGAACGATCTAACTACTTTGCCTGGTTTCTTTTATTTAACAAAACACACTTGATTTTTCATTTTTCCCCCAACACAAATTATGTATAAGAGCCCATCTTACATAAAAGGGGAAAAAAAAAGAATTATCTTCCTTAGACCTCACTGAACATGGCTTTGGAGAAGAGTCTGTTGTGTACTATAATCGATGCCTGGAATGGGCAGCTGCAGATCGATTCGCTTTTGGATATGGTTCCTTTTGTCTCGTTCCTCAGCCCCCGGGTTAACTGAGCATTTTAAATCTCCTTTACTCTTTGGGAGGAGGCAGAAGTGTACTTATATTCACAACCCTGATGAATGCAGACTGTTTGTGCTAATCCAGAACAGAGCTCTGATTACCCCACTGTCACTGATTTTGGTTACCTTTCGAGAAAAGTGCCCACATTGGGTTACCTTGTTCCCTGTCCAGTAAAATTTTTAAAGTGCTGGGGAGAACTTCCAGCTACAGGAACCCATTTAATTCTCATTTGGCTAGCGTCAAGCCACCTACTTTTAACTGGAGAGCATCTAGGGATCTAGTGAAATGAAGGGACAAACACAAAGAAGAAACCAGCTCCAACTGGTGTGGGGAAATAGAGGCTAGAATCCTAAAATTTAGCCAGCCTTTTTCACCTGGGATGGGTATTTCTGAATCCTCAGAGTATAGCTCAAACTTAGGATACACAGCAAAAGAGACTTCACTCAAGGGAGGTCCATTCATTTGGGTCCAGTTTAGCTAACTTTTCATAGACATGGGCCTGTAAACCTAGTCATGCCCTCCACTAGATTATGCATTTAATCTCTTAATGCCCCTCTTACATATACAAACATTCTGTAATGTAAATTACACTACAGACATACAAAAACTGTATTAATCAGGGCCCCTGCATGGAGCCCCAAGGTTATGCAAGGACCTACACCACTAACCCAGACTAGCACTAGGAAAATCACAGCCTTCAAGCTCCAGACCCACTGAGTCAGGGTCATCTGTACTCCTCTCCGAGAGCAGACAACAAAACCACACCAAACCCTTGGAGCTGGTTTGCCAAGGCCAGTCAAAGGAAAGAGACGTGTAAGCAAAATGGCCACTGTAGCTTGTCTGAAAGTTTATCGTATCCAGAGTAGCCCCAAGCTGTTAATTAAAGTTTCATTTTCTGATCCACAAGTTTCTTTCCATAAGAAATGAGTCTCCAAGCCCTTCGGGTCACTGCACCTCCGAGCACCGAGAAACTCATGACCCACTTCCAGCACAGGGAACCCCAAGCCAAACCAAGGAAACTGATCCAGCCAGTGGCTGCCCGACACTGAGTGAGGTGGGGGGAGTCCACCAGAAACAGCTCCAGCAACTTTCCCTCCCCAAAGCTGACAGATGTCCGTCTGTCACAGACTGAATGTTTATGAGCCCCCCCAAAATTCATCATGTTGATGCCCTACCACCCAGTGTGACGGTATTGGGAGATGGGGCCTTTGGGAGGCAGTTAGGTAGAGGTGAGGTCCCTCATGCTGGGATTAGAGCTCTTAGAAGAAGTGACACCAGAGGCAGCTCTCCCTCACCCTGCTCTCTCTCTCTCTCTCTCTCTCTCTATCTAACTGACTGTTGCCGTGCTCCTCCCTCAGACCAAAGACGTGACCAAGGCCATGGATGAGAGGAGATTTGATGAAGCCTTGAAGCTGAGAGGCCGGTGAGGAAATGACCAGGAGCTCACTAGCTACAGAAATCAGATGCCAGAATGAAGCCAAAAATCGACGTAGCTCCAGACCCAAAATAGGAGCTTCTGCTTTTTCCTCTTCTTATTGTCTCTGCAACAGTTTCTTCTGAGAATTAGTTGTGAGATGACCAGGTGGCTCGGTTCACCCCAGGGATTGTCTCCCTGGCCTTAGCCTTTCATAGTCTGTTATTTCTATGTGTGGACCCAGCTAGATCATAAGTTTCTCTAGGCGAGGGGGAAGAGTGTTCAGTGAGTGTTTGGTGAGTTAGTGGCCTCTTTGCAGCCCCGCCCAATCCCTGCTCGGCCCCAGTTATGTCCTTAGAGGTTTGCCCTGTGGAACTTCACGCTGGGAGCAAAACTTCAGACCAGATCCCCTTGGCTGCTGGCCTTGGGGAATGGCCTGGAGACACCACCCCTCTCTCCCTCCCCCCCGCTCTCTCTCTCTCTCTCTCTCTCTCTCTCTCTCTCTCTCTCTCTCTCCAGACCCTCCCTACCAGCATACACAAAGAGGTCATGTGAGCACACAGAGAGAAGGCAGCCACCTACAAGCCAGGAGAAAAGGACTCAGAGTGAAACCTACACCTTGATGGCCCCCTGATCTCAGACTTCCCAGCCTCCAGAAGAGAAACACATTTCTGTTGGTTAAGGTACCCAGTTTTTGTTATGGCAGCCCAAGCTAAGACACCACCTCTATGAGCTTTGTCACTGCCCTTCAGAACAGTGACAGAAGAGGAGTCCACTGAAGGGAGCGATGAAGGTCACCTCTGTTCTGACCAGAATCTATCTACGTTTGCTTTGACGTTTGCTACAAGCACATAACCAGCAGGCCATGAACATGGGCGCCCCCTAGTGTCTGATGAGGATAACCACCCCCGCCCAATGTCCCCGGTGGGGAGGAGCACCGTAACAATGGGGCTGCCACTCCCTTAGATGCTTCACCCAAATAACTCCCTAAGGACCTCGAAGGCAATGCCTTTGCCAGGAACCACAGAACTGTGAACAACGTTACCCTTTAGCACAGAAAGGGGCCCCGGGATGGAAAATTTTCCCTCCGTTCCCAAAAAGAAGGTTTCCAGGACCTTCTCAGATACAGAAGTAGACAAGTACATATTTTTTCATGTTTATAAAAAATTACCAAGTAAGAACAAATCACTATGAAGAAAACAAGCAAAATTCATATGGTTCCTGCCTTCCAAGAGGCCGGTGATCTGAGGAAAAACAGACCCAGAGGTGGAAAAAAAATGATTAAAAGCAGGCAACTAATAAAAACTACTGAATAAATCCCTAATATATATACAAATTAAACATCGCCTATGGGTATCCCATGTGAGGGAAGGACCAGCTGTTAAAATTAAATACCACAATTATTTAATCAAGAAACGAGTTGGGGCTTCCCTGGTGGCGCAGTGGTTGAGAGTCCGCCTGCCGATGCAGGGGACACGGGGTCGTGCCCCGGTCCGGGAAGATCCCACATGCCGCGGAGCGCCTGGGCCCCTGAGCCATGGCAGCTGAGCCTGCGCGTCCGGAGCCTGTGCTCCGCAGCGGGAAAGGCCACAACAGTGAGAGGCCCGCGAACCGCATAAAAAAAAAAAAAAAAGAAAGAAAAGAGTTGAAGGTATAGTCTTGTCACCACCTCTGGGAGGCTCCCTGTCTTTCCCCAAAAAACTGACGCATAACATCATCTGTGCTTCCAGAACATTTTTTATACCATCCCCCGGCACCACGTTGGTAATATCCTGTGATTATCCGTCTTCCCCACCACACAGGAAAGGTTTACTTCTTGTATGTAACTTTGTTTCAACACTACCAGCACAACAATGTTAGTAAAAACATAACTTGAGTGCTTATTTGGAGCCAGGCTTAGGGATAAGAACTTTACATGCATTATTTCATTTAATCCTCACAACTAACTTACAAGGTTGTGCTATTATTATTTTATGAGGCAATATATTTATATGGTCTAAAAATATAAAAACACCAGAAAAGGTACACAGTGCAGTCTCCCTCCCACTTCAGTCCCCCATATGCCAAGTTCCCACAGCCCCTTCACATATAACTTATTATTATACATGTCTTATGTATCCATCCAGAGTTTATATATAAGCCTGTTTTATATAAAGGTAGCACATTATACAAGTTGCTCTGCACTTTGAAATTTTTACTTATCTTCGAGATATTTATGTAGAAAACTATCTCATACTTTTCTTAACAGCTGTATGTTATTCCACTCTGGTTGAACCAGAAAATATTTAACCACACTTCTATTGATAGACACATGGATACTTCTATTATTATATTCTACAGGTGAGAAAACTGAGGCTCAGAGAGGTTAAGTGACTTGTCCAAAGTCACACAGCTCCTATGTGGCAGAGGAAGGACTCAAACTGGTTAGATTCAAGCCTGAACTCTTAAGCAATTTGCTGTATTTTTTGCCTAGCACAATGCCTGGTATGTAGCAGATATGCAATAAATACTTAATGAGTAGATTAATGAACCAACATACCAACAGGAAAAAACAAGAAAGAAAAAGAAAAAAGAAAAAATAGCAAGAGGAGCAACTCTGCTCTCTCTTTCCTTCATCTTCACTCTGCTATCACTGTTCTTTTTCACTCTCTAGATATCTGCCTCCACTCCTGTATACAGCATCAGAGTAGTAGAACAAAGATTTTCAGCCATTCCTAGGTCCTGCAAAAACCTGAGTCCCGCCTGATCCCTGCACATTCTTTATTCCTACTCAAGCTCTGAATGAAGGACATCCTAGAATGGATGCAACATCACCTCTGCTGGCCAAAAGCCCCAAAGGTGTGCTCAAGAAGGTCACAAGGAGGTGGGAAAAGAGAGTTCCTGGGGGCAAACAACACCTGTGCCTAGATTTCCAGGGGTCCCACTGACACATCTGAGCATCACTGCAGATTAGACGGTCAACTTCCAGACTTCACTCCTGGGCTTCGCAGCTGGTTTTCCTCTACGATGCAGACGTCCCGAAAACCTCCAATTCCTTCCAAATGTGCCAGAAAGCTGACACATGTAGCCTTGTTTTTACACTGTGTTTTACATTTGGCTCAGCCGTCCAATAAATTTAACACCGGAATTATATACAACATTAAGTGTGTTCAAACACAGCTGATTTCTTCACAGGCTCTTTTGTGAGCAGCTGCTGGGAAGGTGCAGCATCTGACAACAGGAAAGCTGTGTCTTTCAACGTTACAGACCCCGGGGAACACTGTCCTGAAAGGTAACCTCCCTGTGACCTCACAAGGTATCAGAATGGTTTAATTTCTCTGACTTGTAAGTGTTAGGAGAACATTACAAACATCACCATCTGCACTCAGCCTCCCAGCCTCTCAAAAGATATGGAATGCCTGCCTTCACATGGGCCAGGCTTAAAATGACTCAGAATGTGACATATACCATTCCATGTTCACATTCTCTGTACATATTCCATATATATGTGAAATTTCTGGAAAGTGAGCGACGGCCTCGAGAAACACACACCCATCTTTCCTCTGATCCTTTGCTGTCGTGCTTGATAATAAGAGGTATTTATTCAACAAGGGCTCACAATTACAACTCAATTGGTTGTAATCTGCTCACTGAAGAAATAATGTCCTCTCCAATGATTCTAATCTAATCCATTTAATCTAAAATCTATGCACCATTACAGATTTTTCTGACAATATTTCAATCTCTTCCTCCGCATTTAATTTCAAACTATTGACATGCAATACAAATGGCCATTCCTTTTAAAGGCTGCAATACCAAAAAAAAAAATCTATCATTTTTGCCCATCTTGAAGGCTAGCTTGCTAGCTACAGGATTAGCATTTGCCAGTCCCCTAAAGTGAGCAACTTCTAAAGCTTATGTGTTAGCTTTTCATTTTCCTCACCTGGGCTCACCCTGAAACATGCAGAACAGAAATCAAAGTAGGAATAGCATGAGCCATGTCCAGCTACGTTAGAAACAAATAGAAAAATGCATTTCATCAAGATGTCCAGAGAGAAAGAGAGCAAGAGACATCAGCTAGCCAATCAATCAACAAACATGTTCATCTTCATCTGTGGGTTTCCATTAAAAATGTTTATATATATGGTTCTTCCTAACACATCATGTTAATAAATTTTGTTCGAACAAAGCCTGTGTCTATAAACACTGGTATGCTTTGCATGCCTTGTATTTCTCAGGTTTCACATACAGTCAAAATGCAGATCACGACAGAACGATTTCTTGACATTTTTGTCTTATTATTATCACAGTGTAATTCTAGCGCGTCTTTGCCAGATATATATCAGAGGTGAAAATCTTTTTAAAGTAAATCCTTATAGAATCCCTTTCCTTTACACCATGCTGGAAGTGCAGTGTCTAAAGGTCTTTTGGGAAAAGAAATAATGGAAATTTTGTTATTGATCTCATGCAGAGGCAGTGAATCTAATGAGTTATTGTTATTTTACCCACAGCAAATATTATGTGGTCCAAAACAATAACATTCAATTAAAGAAAGAAGGCCAGATAGGCTGTAAGATAAAAACATAACTTAACAATGAATTCCTTTTAGCACTTCCTAAATGCTAATTTAGTCTGTCATACATTTAGAATGACATTCTTTTTAAAAAGTAGCTTCTCATGCCACTGTAATAATTAAAATGATTATCTTGTACTAGACAAGTATCATGGTCAACAAAAGAAGGTTACTGGTCTTCATTAAAAAATAATTTATATTTGGGTTTTTGTGTTTTTTTTAAATCTAACAACAACAGCAAAACCTTAAGCCCACAGTCAAGTCTCCCAGGATTTATCAAAACTTTTGTAGAGTTAAATCTGGGCAAAAGCAATCTTGAAAATGTTGCACAATGGAGCCCCATTAGCATGGCTCCTCATTATATCAGTTGAGGGTCATCAGACTAAAAGGTTACAATGTGTCCCTTAGAGCTTTGCTGGATCCAGGAAATCAGAGCACTTCATGGAGGAAAAAGGGCATTTACAGCAGGTGTTTGTCTCATTTCTCTATGGTATATTATCAAAAATGGAAAGCCAATGCATTTTAAAATTCTGTATCTGTTTCATCAAGCCACCAAGAAAATCCAAGTGACTTGAGTTAGGAAGCAGCTGCCATAATCCTAAATCTTCAGGGCAAAGCTCCTACTGTTTTGCCATGGGCTGACCTAACACACTTGCTTTTTACTCCCATCCTTGTGACCTAACTGCTCCACAGCTCTGTTCTTGCTGGATGGTGAGACCTCCCAACCCCAGGCTCACTTACTCCATTTCATCCTTGCATCACCCTTCCTGTGCTCAGACAATGCCCCACCCATCTCCCCAGGCAGCGAAAATTAAGACTGAAATCTTAGCACCCATGACTATTTTCTTTCCCATAAACAGTAACAAAACCACATTTACAAAGAGCTGTTTTCTAGAGATGGATTTCTCTTCAAGGGGTTGAGTCCTACCATCTCTCAAAAATCAAAAAAATCCAAAGAGTGAATGACTCACTTTGAACATTTGCCCTTTATGAATACTTGGGTGGGGCAAAAGGAGGGTCCTCAAATAGGTAGGAAACAACTAAAAAGGGTTTGTCTATCTACCCTCCACTCATCATAGAGTATCACAGGTAACTTTCACCTGCCTTTCAAACCCATTAGCCCTGAGCTGCTTGGTAAAGGATGGAGACTAGATCTTATGCATCTCTGCACCCTGGCAGCCCACACGAATATGTGTAGACTGAAAGGAATAAATGAATGAATCAGCTAACGGACAGAGTGCTCACTCTACGTCAGGGATGACACTAAGCTTTTAATCTTCAAGACAATCCCATAAGGTATGCACAGTTAAGATCATCCTATTTTGCAGATGATGAAACTGAGGCTTAGAAAGGTTAAGATTATCCAGCTAAGACTTAAGGAGTTGAGATCTAATACTAACCCATCTGCTCCAGACCTTATGCTCTCAAGCACTGTGCTAAAGTACTTAAGAGATTAATAAAATGGCTCTCAATCCTCAAAAACAAGTCCTTACTTAAGAGGCACCTATTTACATATAATGGATAATTTATAATTTCATAATACACTGGATTTCCAAAACATGTGTGTTTTGGAAAAACAATACTCTCAGACATTGTAATGATAGAGTGTCTTTTGCCAGGAGAACTTAAAGAACTTTTTAAATCAACAACAGTGGGATAAAACGAATTCACACATTTCCAAGAACCTGTCATCAAGAGGTTCACGGTCCCCACGCTTTGGTCCAACTCTCCTGTTGTGAGCATCTTAAATTGCCTGGAAGAGACTGAGAAGACAGAGACGCCTTGGAGAACCAAATCTGTCAAAACAAGTCTCAGCCACACAATTTCTCAGTTCTTATCCTGCTTTCATTCCGATGCAAAAATGCAGAGTCTCGGAAGGTCTCCGAAGCCTCCCAGCTGAGAGTCTCAGCATTGTCCCCCTTCACCGTGTTACCATCCTCAGCTGATCCAAGCAGCAGCTCAATGGGTATTAATCCGTATTGGCACACGATGCAGATGAGTTTGGGAATGGAATTAAAATGCATTGGCTAAGGTTCCACTTTGGCAGGAAACAGAGGCTCATCAGAAGTAGGTACCATCTGGAACTGATAGGATGGTCAAATTGGATATTTTTCTAAACATGGGAGTATTTGCTATGCTATTTGTGATCGTTAGATACAGGTGAAGACTGAAGCTTTTCTAATGGGCAGGATTTGATAGCACTGGCTGGACATCTATTTTCTGTAATATCACTAGATTCAGATAGAAGTTTCTTCAGCCTTAGAATTAGGAAAATCAACTTGCTGCCCAGCCATTTTCCCTAGAAGGCAGAGAGTACTGTGCAAGTATGTGAAAAGTAGGTTCAAGTACACAATCCATAAGTAAGAGTTTTGATCTTGAAAAATGGTGCTTTCCAAAATGGAAATTGAAAAAAAAATAAAAGTCAATCAAACAACAGCTGTGTTTACACATACAAAGTTAAGTAGAAAACTGAGGCAATTACCCAGATGATTTCAATCAAAACATCCTCTCAACTGAAATATCCAGAAAAGTGAAGATATAATATGAGGGATTCTTATTTTTTAGCTTGAATTATCCAGATAATTGCTTCATCTCTCCACTATTCTTATTTACACATAGCCTAAAACCCATCCTGTGCATCGGCAATTGAAAATACAATTATTTGCAGATGTACATACTTAGGGCCACAAGTGTCTATGGGTCACAATTAATGTGCAGATGTAACTCAACATAGACCAGACCAGTCAGGTCTGAAGTTTTGGAAACCTGTTTTGAAAATTTGACTAAAAACAGAGATCATTCCTTTTAAACTCCACCTCCTATAAAAAGTCACTTCAGCAGATAATGACAATTTATCCCCCCAAACTAATCCATGTATAATAAAACAAATCCTTAAAACTGTCCAACTTTGATTCTTTGATTATTTGAGGAAAGTATTCATGAAAACAAATGTTTTAGTAACAAAGAACCCCTTCAAAAATTGCCCCCTTTTCACTTCAGAAATATATTTCTTAAATCAACTAGAAAAATGACCTCCTTTCTAAATATCATTTCTTTTCACCTTGATTTTTGAACTATCTGCTTTTTCCCTCCTCAAATCTCCATAATTCCCATGTATACCCTCCCAAATCTAACTTATTTTGCAATATATCTCCAAATACAGAATATATTCAAATATTTGTATCACAAAGGAGAAGCAGAGAATGCCACTAACTCAAATGCAGCCCCAAACTATAAATTCATTTTAATTAAAGATATTTGATAAGCACACATGCTGAAAGAAATGAAGAGGGGAGGCTGCCAGAAAAAGACTTATCTTTTGCAGAGAAATTAAAAATCACAGGAAGAATTCAATAAGCCTGGGAGGCCTCTTGAAACCTGCTATTTAAGTCCTTTTATCTAAACACACTGGTGAAAATTTGGTGTTTCTCATTTCCGGTCAGTATGATAACCTGAACTGAGGCAGATATACAAACTCCCCCCAACTCCCCAAAAAAGATACCGTACTAAATGTAATGTAACAGCAACAAAGACTCATGAAAACTAGAAAAAAACTGGGGAACTGGGCACATGCTTACAAGGCAGTAATTTTCAACTTGGGCTGCACGTAGAGGCTTTAAAAAAATTTCTGGGGGTGGGGTACAGGTTTTGGGATACTAGAGCTCCCAGGTGATTCCAATGTGCAACCCATCTTGAGAACAGTGTTACAGGGACCTGAGAGAGCAGCCACCGTGCTCACGGGCCTTAGACCAGGAAACTCTGAAAGACCTCCCTGCATGAAACCAGAGGCCTGGAAGATCCAGAACTTGAAAACAGGCCCAGAGTATCTCTGCTCACTGGCCTGGGGACAAGACACAGAAAGAAGCTTGAATCTTATAAGAGTGTGGAGTCCCAAGGATACCCTTCACATGATGTGTGAGTTCCAAGCCAAGGAATTCACTTCAAGGCCCATAACTCATGAAACCCATAAGGCCCAGCCAAGCAATATTAGATTACTTGAGCACCCTATGGTCTTGAATTTTGTTTCTGAAGCAAGGAGGCGGTAATTTTTTTTTTTTTTTTTTGCGGTACGCGGGCCTCTCACTGTTGTGGCCTCTCCCGTCGCAGAGCACAGGCTCCAGACGCGCAGGCTCAGTGGCCATGGCTCACGGGCCCAGCCACTCCGAGGCATGTGGTATCTTCCCAGACTGGGGCACAAACCCGCATCCCCTGCATCGGCAGGCGGACTCTCAACCACTGCGCCACCAGGGAAGCCCAGGCGGCAATTTTTGAAGGGTTTCTTTGTTATTAAAAACTCTGTCTTGTAACACAACATTGTAAATCAACTATACCTCAATTTTTAAAAAAAGCAAACTGTTTTCATGGATAACTTCACTTCTCACATAATGAAAAGAAACAAAGAAGGGCAGTTAAGGACACAGTTTATTTAATGTGGATTCATTTGGGGGGACAAATTGTCAGTCTCTGCTTAAGTGACTTTTTATAGATTGTGGAGTTTCAAAGACATGATCTCTGTTTTTAGTCAAATTTCCAAAACAGGCTTCCAAAACTTCAGACTTGACCCTGTCTATACCAAGTTACACTGCCTTCAAGTCTTTCACAGGACTCCTAGGGAAAGCCATTGTCACTGCAGATAAACTTCTGGTTGAAATATTAAAACCTACACCAAAATAACAGGAAAAGGGAATGGTACATTTGTTAATAATATGTCAATAGTGGCTCATTAATTGTAACAAATGTACCACATTAATGCAAGATGTTAATAATGGGAGAAATTGTGGAGGAGGAGGCTACATAGGAACTCTCGTACAATCTGCTCAATTTTTCTCTAGATCTAAAATTGTTCTAAAATATATTGTCTATGATTTTAAAAAAGAAAAAAAAAGGACAGTAATTACTATGCATAGACACTTGATGAAATAACTATTAAATGATATGCATCAGCAAAAAGAACACTCAAAAGGGTTAGCAAATAAATCAGCTTAATACGTTAGTAAATTGAAAGATGTACCGACTACTTAAAAACAATGAAACTGGTTTTGGAGGATTTAAAATCAGGCAAAAATATACATGCTCTTGTATGGTATGTGAATTATGTCTCAATAAAACTGTTACCAAAAAAAAAAAACAAAAATGTACATGGTTGACAGCCCAGTAGCTCTATTTCCAAGTATAAATTCTGCCATATATGCACAGAAAGGCTAGAGTAAGAACATTACTGTGGCATTATCTGTAATCTCAAAAACAAAGCAATAACCTAAGTGCCCATCCAGCATGGAATATTGTTCGTGCAAATATATATGCAGTAAAGCACAAAACATGGACAAGATGAACAACAGCTCCGTGAACACGGAATTCCAGAGAGGAAGACATCTGCTCAGAAGACTAAAAGACACTTCAAAGTTTAACATGTCCAAAATGGAACTCTAAATCCTCACCTCCCAAAGCAAAACTAGCACTCACCCCTGGTCTTCCCCATCTCAGAAAATGGTGCCGTCATTCACCTATAGGTAAATGACGGTGCCCAAACTGCCTAGGAGTCATCCCTGCCTTCTCTTTATCTCTCATTCCTTCTACCCAATCCATCAGTAAGTCCAGTGCATCCCTGAATCCAACTGCTTCCTATCACTAACCCAATGTGAGGCTCCATAGGCTATGGAGTTGATGCTACACAGCCTTCTAACCGTGTTTTCTACTTCTCTACCAGAGACAAGATCTACAATCAAGAGAGATCTTTCGGGCTTCCCTGGTGGCGCAGTGGTTGAGAGTCCGCCTGCCAATGCTGGGGACACGGGTTTGTGCCCCAGTCCGGGAAGATCCCACATGCCGCGGAGCGGCTGGGCCCGTGAGCCATGGCCGCTGAGCCTGCGCGTCCAGAGCCTGTGCTCCGCAACGGGAGAGAGGCCACAACCGTGAGAAGCCCGCGGACCGCAAAAAAAAAAAAAAAAAAGAGAGAGCTCTTTCTCAAACATAAATAAGATCACGACTTCATCCTGCCCCAAACCCTTTACAGTCCTTCCAAGAGCTTCTCATCATACTTGGAACAAACCCAGAGTCCTTATCATAGCCCAGCGAGTCCTCTAACCATGTCACCAGCCCTTGCTGGCTCTCCTACCCTCTCTCGCTCCACTGCACTCCCACTTGTCACCGTGTTCCCAGGACCCACCGGTCCCCCCACCATTGGGCCTGGGCACTGGCTGGTTCCTCAACCTCAAAGACTCTACTGTGGCTGTAGGTCAAACGTCTCACCAGAGAAGGCTTCCTCTGTCTAAGAGAGTGCCCACCCTCTACTGCTCTCACCCCCCCACCCCACCCCCTCTTTGTCTTCATCCTTTATCCCTTTATCGACTGTCCCTCCCTGGATGGAATGTGGGCTCCTGGAGGCAAGGCCCTTTCCTCGCTTGTTCCGCACTTTATCCTCAACATACAGAACAGCTCCTTGGCCTAGAGAAGGCACTCCGAAATTACTTGTAAAATTAATCAATTATTCAGTGATGTTTTTGTAGACTTCAGCTCTACCTCTAATAGTTCCTTTTTAAAAAGACAGGAGGCAAACTGAGGCGCCAATTATGTGTCCCATAGGCTGAATGAGACAGCTATGTGGTCCTGCACTCCTTCCAGAATGGGGCCGGGCTGGGGGTCGGGGTGGGGAGGTGGGAACCAGAGCAGCCCCCACAGAGCTGGAGAGCAGGAGGGCCGTTGGGCTTCCCGTTTCTCTGGCTGCGAGGCTGGGGGCGAGTCCCTTACCATCTCCAGACCTGAGCTCCGCCTACAACATGTCAGGTTTGCTCCAGTTGGGTGGCAAAAGGAGCAGCTGCTCCCTGCCCGGAGCCTTAAACGGCATGTGGAGGGGCTGGGGTGCCAGCCGGGGAGGGGAGGTGGCCGGCCTTGAGATCACCTCAAATCCCCAATAGGCAGGCCGCCCCTACGGTTCACATCTCACCTTCCACAGTTCAACCGAAAGCTCCCTCAGGCTCCTTCCGGTCCCAAAGTTCTAGAACTCATCGTTTCAAACTGTCCTGAATCCATATCTCTCCCCACAGTTGAAGGAAAATCAAAAAACACCCGAAAACAACTTGGTTTTGACCTGTGCAATTCACAAAGGATCATGCCACGGGTCATCTCATGCCAGCTGGCCAGTGAGTCTATAAAGTACCCAGGGGGTAGGCATACGACCCCAGTTCACTGCTGAGCAGACTGAGCTTGGGAGGGTAGAGGGGCATCTAAGAGAAGCGGGGGCTTTTCTCTTTGAAAACCAAGTGAGTGAAATCCCTAGTAAGCCAGCACTTGTGCTCTGGGGCCTCTTTTTCCCAGATGGCTGTAGTTGGTCCTTCTCAAATGTGACAATGACGACAATGGGCTGAGAAAACCATGCAGGGCCCACAGTTCCTGCCACGGTGCATTCCGACATTTAGGCGCACAGGCTGAGTGTCCAGGCCTGCTCCACCCCAGCCCAGTCTAACCAGCCCAAGATGGCTTCTCCAGTCTCAGCTCGCACTGGCCTCCTTCACACCACACGGCCTCTCCCTTGCCCTGCCTGGAATGCTCTTCCCACCCAGACAAGCCTGACCCTCATTACAGGCTCCTATAAAGCCCCACCTGTCTCTCCTTAAAAGCACTCTTTATACCTGGAGCTTTCTATGTACATGTTTATGTCTTTCTCCCCTGCTAGACTATAAACTCCACGAGGACAGGGCTAATCTGACTGTGTTCACCGTTATACCACCACGTGCCCAGCCAGGGATGGCATGTGAGAGGCTGTGAGGTCTGGAAATGCGGAGGGCCTTCTGTGATCGTGAGCGAGGAGCACGGAGCTGCTGGAAGATGTCGCCCTGTGGTCCCTGGAGGGCCTCCCTCAATGCAAGGGGCAGATCCAAGAGCCAGAGGTCAAGAAGCCATGTCCTTGGTGACAGTGTTTGCCATAAACCTGCCCCACCTCTGGATACCTTACACATTCTAAGAGCTAACCATTTATCTTCATCATCCAAGCCTGTTAGAGGTGAGTTTCCCAACATTTATAAGAGAAAGAATCCCAACAGATGGACCTCTCTAACAAAATTGTAAGCTCCCAGCCCCATTCCGTACACTTCCGTCCTGTTCCACCTAAGTGCTGGGCATCAAATAAGTACTTAATAATTTGTTTTCACCTACCTGGCTTAGGCTGGCTGCACATTCATTCACTCATTTATTCATTCAACGCATATTTGCTAAGTGCCTACTATGTGGCTTCCTAGGATGGGGGAGAGAAAAGAGGGCAAGCCAGATGGGGTCCCTTGCTTTTATGCAACTTAACATTCTAGTGAGAGAAGTGGACAAACAAGCGAATCAACAACATAATTTTGGACAGTGGTAAGACCTATGCAGACAATGAAACAGGGAGATGAAATAAAGAAGGAAGGAGAAGGGAAAGATTTATCTAGGTGGTTATGGAAGACCTCCGCGGTGAAAATGACAAGGAGTCCGCCAAGTGAAGATGACACAGAAGAATATTCCAGACAACAGGGGAAGCAAGAGCAAAGGCTCTGAGACAGAACAAACTTGATGTGTTTGAGGAGCAGAAAAAAAGGCAGAGTGGCTTAAGAATCTATTCATCACTCTTCCTGGGGGGAGAAGGGGACGAGATGAGGGACAAGAGGAAGAGGACAGGGACCCGATTATTTAAGAATTCGTCTTCCAGGGATAGTCAGGTGCCTGCAGGGACAGAGTCATCATGCCTTCAATCTCCCCATCCTTCAGGCCTGACTTACTTGGACACACTGCATATGTCAGCCAAGAGAGGAAAGAGT
>NW_006797481.1:5244950-5257697 GCF_000442215.2 Lipotes vexillifer | reverse complement strand
GGATATGGCAGCCAAGAGAGGAAAGAGTGTGGGACTTGGCCCCAGGACCAGTTTGCCCCCCAGCAAGCCCCTCAACCATTCTAGTCTCCAGTTCCATCACCCATCCATCCATCCATCCATCCATGCATCCATGCATCCATCCATCCATCCATCCCTCAGCCAAGGGCCTGGACTTGGCGATCAGAAAAGACTCTTTCAGCTCCAATGTTCTCTAATTATTTTTCTTTGCATTGTCTTTTAAGAAAGAAACCAATCAATAGAAAACACGAACCCATCCCCAAAAGAGAACTCTCACTGAAGAATTACATTTTCAAAACATACGTCAGAAGGGCAACAAGACAAGGTCAGTAATGCTCAAACGCAAAATCTCTGGGTCTGACCCCAACAGCTGCTTTGCTCACATCGCAGAATTCTAGAGTGGTAAAATGCAGCCACGGATGCTTTCTTGCATAAGGTGCATGGAGGCGCGCCCTGCCCCCCACCAAAAGCAGGTACCACGGCCCCAAAGTCTCCTAGTGCTCCCACGAGGACCTCCCCCGCCATAGTTCCCTCCTGACGCACAGTGGTGACCTTGCCTCCACTGCTGGCCCCCTGCCCAGAGCAGCAGCAGTAGATCATCGCTGGCAAAAAAGTACAAGTCTCCCACCACACTGGCCTCCCTGTTTGTGAAGAGGGCACCTGGGGGCCTCTGCACTCTGCTAACAACGCCCTTCAGCCAGTGCTGAGAATGGGCAGTTCTTTGTCATTTAGGGAAAAGTCACCTCCTCAGAGGTGCCCTCCTGGCGTCCCGGTGCAGTGGGGTTTCCCCTCTCTCTGCCGTCGTATTGGTTTATCTTCTTCGGATTATTTTACTGCCATCGAAACCACTTACTTGTTTGCACTCATTACGTCTCCTCCACTGGACCGTAAGCTTCCTGAGTTCACAGCCTCATCTGTCTTACCCATGCCGTGTCCTCAGGACCTCGCTCAGTGTCCAGCCCACAGAAGGGTGACTTGGTAGAACTTTGTTGATGAACAAAAGGAAGAAGTCATCCTAAGAGCCTCTGACAAAGCATCAAAGACCACAATGCAGGTCAGAACCGTAAAGCTCCCGAGGAAACCAGCTCGTTGTAGCCCGTCAACTTTCAGCCAAGACGGCACATCTGGGGTGGCTGTGAGGAGAGCCATCAGGATATCATACACCTCCCCCACAGGGCCGGGATGAATTATGCGCGGTTAGAACCACCGGCCTGGCCCATTCACTCTGCTTTGCCGGAGAGGAACAGAAGGGTCTAGCAAAGGAACGTAACTTTAATGGGACATTCAGAGACTCAGACTCAGGTGTCTGACACGGGCAAAGAATTTCTCAAGCCCCCAGTGCTGGCCCTCTAGGAGTCTGAACACCTCAGTCCACAGAAGCTGGAAGCTGGTAGGGAGGGAAGTCTGCTGAAGCCAGCATCCCACACTTGGCACGTGGAGATTCATGAGGAGGGACAGGCGGGATGGTGCCAGGTCCACATCAAGCAGAAAAGCAGAGTCACTGGGGTTGGGGGAGGGGTATGTGTATGAGAGGGGCACAGGGGTGAAGGCGGACTGAGAGAGGGAAGGTTCCAGAATGGGCAGGCCAGGGAGCACTGCTCTGCTGTCACTCCCTGTTACAAAAGGCAGCTCAGAGGAAAGGAAAAACAACAGTAGGTCTTTTTTTTTTTTTTTTTTTTTTACAATTACCAAATATAAAACCCCGAGTGTAAATTTTTCTATTTCAGGGTTTCTAAACAACATTTAACTTAGTGAGTGTTTTACATCTAGGGTAAATATTTGCCAGTCACTTCTGGCCCACCTCAGGGTGCTTATCTAAAAAGCTGTTTGGCTCTGCTCCTGATAGGAAAAATCTGCATTCCACCCAGCATACCCACCCGGCATGTGACCCACGAGCACTCCCCTTCCCCCAGTCTCCCAGGTGCACCCAGGACGCCAGCAGCCGCTGGATCTGCGTAAGAGCACTTTCTGGAAGGTCTATCCGTGTGTGCTGCCCTTTCTCTTAATTCAGGGCAAGGGTGTGGAGGAACAAGTCCAGGACTGACCCTACGCTTAGGGCGCTACTGCATCAGCTTGGCCAGGCTGCGGCACGTTTGGGGAAATCAAGGAGCTGTGAGGCAGGACCGCAGATGACAGCAGGAGAGGCCCGCGGCTCGCACACACCACGTGGCGCGGCAGCTCGGTTTTACGGGCCGAACCAGGCATGTCAAGGTGGCAACTACAAATGCGCTAAGAGGCCTGCAGAAAGCAGCCACAAATGCTGAGAGACGTCTAGAAGGATGAGCACAGGGCCCGCCGAGCCCACCCTCGGGGCAGTGCAGTGTCTTGAGGCTGATGAGTGAGTTCTTGTTTCTTTAGTAAGAACTTCCTTCATTTTTACTTAAACACTATGTCTCATAACTCAGATCCACTTCTCACAGTGACGCTGTAGATATCATCCATGCTGGACAAATCAAGAAACGGAGACTTAAAGCAGTTAAATAACTTGCCAAAGTCATGAAACGATGAAGTCGGGATGCAAACCCAGGGCTGACTCCAAACACTTCAGCACGACTCCCCCCCGGCCTATAAAAATACCTCCCTAAGTTTCTAAACAGGCCTCTTTCTGGTCCCCCAGGCTTAAGAGAGAAGGTGGGTTCAACATAAAGTATGTCTGAGTTACGGCCAGGATAACTCAAACACTTGGGGGGCACTACCCAGCAGGCAGCTGGATGGACATATGCTCAAAGAGGGTTCCTCAAACTGACAGTCCAGAGACTCCAAGGGAAATACTGGTCAGAGCAAGGGACTCGACAGGAAACCCAGAGGAGCGGCATCGGCACACAGGTGGAAATCAGAGACCCTGTGAGCGCCTGTGCGCTAGGCGCAGTCAGTCCGGCCCAGGCAGGTACTCAACAGACTAAACCAGAGTCAAGGGCACGGAGGCGTCTGGGAAAATTTCTGACCAAGTCCAGGGTATTCTTCCTAAGCCTCCCTAAAATTCGAAAGGTGCCATTGCCTCTATTCAAATACAAAACCGTGCTTAGACCAGAGGTACCTGAGAACCCCTCTTGCATTTGGTGGCTTTTGTTCTTGACCTAGCAATCAAAAAGGCAACAAGCAGAAGAGCATGCAAGGACCTAGGCTTTAGGAGCTGGACAAACCTGGCTTGAACTCGACATCTTCCAAAAACTAGCTGTGTGGCCTTAGGCATGTCACTCAACTTCTCTGAGTTTGGGTTTCCTCTTATATAAGATGTAAATAATGCCCCAATGCCACTCTGGGCCAACACTCAGGATTAAATGAAATAATCTGTGAAGGCATCTGGTATCCTACTGCTGGGCAGCCAGCAGGCATTTCGCAAGTAATGTTTTCCACAATTGCTCTCTGGCAGTCATAGGCAGCTTCGACTCTGACCTCAGAGCTGGGAACTTGAGTTCCTGGGGACCATCACAGCTAAACCTTCAAGCCTGAAGAGGCTTTGCATGGACATCTCAATCCTTGCTGGCAATGCCTATTTTCCTAAGGAGGAATCTTGTCACACACAAAAAAGGTATTTCAAAAAGCCAGATCCTCGGAAAAGATACACATGACCAACCAGCCAGCATTCAAGAAGCAGTTGCCACTAAATCCAAAAGGAAGTCATTTTCAGGCAATGCCCTTCTAAAAGAGGATTCTAGGGGGATTGCAAACCCAGACAAAGGGGACTGAGATAAATGGGTAGTGCTCAAGAATTCTGACCCTCACCTGACCCCATGCACAATATAGCAGCAGTAAGTTCACTTTCTCTGCCCAGTGACATAGCCCCCAACAGCTGTGGAATGTCAAAAACAAAGCTGCCTGGGTCTAAAGTTACCCCTCCTCCACCATTAGAGGAAAGAAAACACATTTCTGAGTCTCTCCTTCTTTATGTTTTGCTTATGAGGAACAAATGTCGACAAGATATAGGATACACTGCTCCGTTTGCCACCAAAATGCACAGAACATAATTTTATACGAAGCTACACCCGCTTAATTGTGATGCATTAAGTATTATGTTCATTGTGTCTGAAAGTGGGTAGAAATGAATAATTTATTTCAGACAAAGGAAACTCCTGAATATGAAATGCCTCATCTTTTAAAATTACAATCTGGAAGACAAGAATGAAAAAATACCCATAGCCAGTGAACCTTATACGGCTAATAGAAAACAATGCTTCAACTGTTTCTACTTTGTTTGCAAACATTACGTTTTTTTAAACATTCTTGGGAATGATCAGGAAAAAGACACACTAGGTTTTCACCATGCTAGCAGCCGCTCAACACAGGGCTAGCATATCTAATGTTAATTTTCTGTGTTGGGTTTCCTGCCGACAACCAGTGCCTTGGCTCACCTGGAGTCCACTCCCCAAAGCCCTGCACCCCAGTCTTGGCCACCTCCTTCCAGAGCTTTCTTTTCTTTCCTGCATCCTAGTTCCCTTTGTTGCTCCTTTTCCCACTCCCTCCTTGGCACTCCCTGTGCTCTGCACCCTCTTTCTGGTTTCATCATCCCCCCCCCCAACAACTAGCACAGTGCCAGGCGCAGAGTAGGTTCTCAGAGAATGTGACTACTGTTATTTTTAGAGAAGATAATTGATGTTTTGGACTGAACTGAATTGGTGATCATCATTTCCAGTAAGGCTATTGGTGTCTTTTTTTTCTTTCGGAGCAGAAAAAATCTACATCCACTCAATCTACTATTGCTGTTTCATGCTAATTAATTGGGAGGGGAGGGAGAAGGGAGTTAGGGTGCATATAAAAGGAAGCAACTGGCAGTCATTCGCCTACCATTTCCCAAGCACTTTCCAGTGCTCTTACTAAGTGTTACCACCAATAACCTTATGAATTGGATACTATTATTATCCCCATTTACAGGCAGAGTCTCTATTAACCCAGGGTCCCACAGCTGGTAAGTGCTGGAATGTGGAATTCAAATCTGGGTGTGTTTAACCCCAAAACCCTACTCTTTACTGCTGCTATTCTACATTTCATAATTTCCTAGGATCATTGGGACCTCATCCCCTGTCCCTCTCCAGACCCACCCCAATCTCTGGAATGAATACAGATAGTCTGCCTGGTGGCTCTTGAGGATAGAGCTGCCCAGTTCTGGGTGTGTTCTTACAGGAAATCAGCGGTAGCATCACCTCTCCCCTTTCCCACCCCAACAGTATCATTAAAACAACGTCATAAACACACCCTGGGCTCAAAGAAGGACAGAGAGGGTTTGCTTACTTCTTCGGAACTGCTCTGTGAGCTGTGGTAATTACTGGCTGCAGGCCCAAAGGCCCTCCCACCTCATCTTTCTCTCACCCGGCTTGCCCTGGGGTTAGCGGGCATCTCTTTCAATTAAGACAACTCCCTGCATTTAGAATCTTTGCATTTTTATTCAGACAGTCTCCTGTGAAATGTTCTGAAGCAAGTCGAGAATGTAGTGCAGAAAACTGCCAAGTGAGGGCTTCCCTGGTGGCGCAGTGGTTGAGAGCCCGCCTGCCGATGCAGGGGATTCGGGCTATGGTAAGGCTTCCGGTTAGTGTTAGGGCCAGGGCTAGGGTTAGGGTTAGGGAATGCGGACGGGTTAGTGTACAGGTTAGGGTATGACAAGTGTTGAGTGTTAGCGTTCGTGGTAGGTCACGGGTTCGTTTTAGTGTATGTGTGAGGATTAGGGCACGGCAAAAAAAAAAAAAAAAAAGAAGAACTGCCACGTGAGATCCAGGACTAGGGAGCCAGAAGAATAAAATAGTTCATAGAAAAGAAACAAGCCATACATCGAATCCTCCCAACAGGTGGACCACAGACAGGTAGGTCAGGGCCATCTCTCCCAGCCAAGAGGACAGCTCTGGCCTGGAGATCCAAATGCCCATGCCTGACCACTGTCCCCAAATCAGAAAGCAGAAGCCCATCCTGATTCCAGGCTAGAGGCAGCCCTGGGGTTGGGACTGGGGCTTTGCAAAAGGCAGATGGGGAGCCACTCCTCTGGGGGGTCCAAGTCTGTCCACATTCCCAGTGACCTCCAGGCTGCCTCCTTTCACCAGCTAGGTCACTCAGTGTCTAAGGAGCCCCACTGAACAATTTTCAATGACACCCTTTCTCCTGTTACAAGCCAAAATGCCTCTGAGCACGAAGACTTTTCATGACCTGGCTCCAGACCACCCTGCTTCCCGCACTGACTCCTGCTGGCACCTCTCTGCTCTGCTGTCACCTGCTCTCCATCTGCCTCAGTCCCTTCCCAGGACCACCCTGTGAGGCCCAGGCGGCCTCACTGACTGCTGCTCCTCTGCCGACCTTGGGCCCCTAAATGGGGAGCTGTGTGCACTGGGTGCCTTGTGCACCAGTCTGGGAGAGAGAAGCCATCAGGAGTTGAGGCAAACAGGTACCTTCTGAGGTGAGGAAGACCTATGTCTTCCTAACATAGGTCCCTAACAGCAGACCTATGTCTTTCTCTAGTCTGGAAGCAGACCCCTGTGTATGCTTTTATGACACAAAACTATATAAAGTTGAGCCGTATGAAATGTGTGCTATTCTACCACGTTGACCTACAAAAATGGCAATTTCATATGATTCGACCTAAAACTCCCAACAATGCTGAGTTCCATTAGCCATCATCCTTCCCTGGTTCTGCTGAGACAAAGGCCAAGCCCCTGAGCGTGGCAAACCTGCCTCTCTGCCCAGCCCTTCTCCCACCACTGCTCATACTGAGGGCCCCTGCCATAGAAAGCAGCTTATTACAGCACCCTGGACACTCAGTGCCTTTGCCCATGCTGTTGCCGCTGCCTAGAATGCCCTCCCCAACCACCCTTCCTTATCAAACTCCTATCTACTCCTCAAAGCCCAGTTCAGAGTCCCCTTCAGCAAGCCCTCTCTGACCCATAACTCCATCTAGTCAGTTATTCCCTTCTTAGGGCTACATCTGAGCCTTGTACGGAGTTTTACTCATTCACCTACCACTTTGCAACATAACTTATTTGTTTTATACCTAGCCCTAAAACAAAAAAGAGAATTCCTAAAAGGCAATGGCAGGGTCCTATTTACCTCTGAATCACCTAAGGCCTCTCACTAGGCTCATAGTAAGTTCTCAATAAATATGTGATGAATGAATTTGGCAGAAATGCCATTCCATCACACCAAAATACTGAAAATTAAGAGAGATCATAGAAACTGACCAATTCTTCTCTTCATTATATTTATTTTATATATAATATATAATATATATTACATATGTGTATATCATACACATACACACATATATATATAACTCAGCACAAAGCATCTAAGACTTCTTCATGCAGTTGGTGCTCTTGACTTCCAGGGATTATCTCTCTGGTTATATGTATGCAAATGCACGCTGCAGCATGGGCTCTGGAGCCAGACTTCCTGGGTGAGAATGTGGCTCTACCCATTCTTAGGCCTGTGCCCTCAGGCCAGTTCCTTACTTGGGTCTCAGTTTCCTATCTACCAAGTGGGGCTAAGAACACCTCCTACTAAACAAGGTTGACACAAGTTATTGCATGTAAAACACCTAGCTCATTGCCTCTCACCGCTGTTGTAATTACTATTTTTATTTCTTCTAAGGTCTCATGGGGAGGGTGACCATTTTCAACTGGGAGTATGTTTAGAGTTCCGGCCTGTTCACTCCTTCTCCCATTCAAATGCCACTTGCCATTCCTAAGCATACAAGAATATAATGGTTCCATCAAGGACTCTTCAGAATTCTCCAGTCTCCTGGTATCTTCTTATAAAGAGTGTATTTGAAACTCATACTAACAGGGATCAATGAAACATTTCATAAACATGGGCTTTAAGAAACCTGCTGGCCTATTCCTACAAAGAATGCAATCAATACCTATTTTCATACATAATTAACTGTACACAAAACAATCATGTACAAAAGGCAACAGAAAGAACAGTTGGCACGGTGTTTCTTAGACCATTAGGAGGGACGTAAAGGTAAGTAGTACCAGCGTGACGGAAGACAAATGAATAACATAGTAGGTCACCTTAAAGTGGGACTAAACTGTGTATTCCTTTCTTTACCACTGTGTAATGCTATTTATATGACGACATGACAAAAAAAAAAAAAAAATGGCCCTAGGCATTCTGCTCTACTTTAGAAACCTTCCATCTCACACTGAAATGAAAAAAGATACAATCCAGAAATTTCTTCTCTGGTTAATATTTCTGCAGTTCCGCAGGAATGGTTTTAATAGTGTGCATGTTCTGGATTTTGCTTGTCAATTAAGAACCGATCGGAATGCAAGGCTAAATATTAAAATAATAGATACTGGCTTATATTTCAACTTTAAAGGTTTTTTGTCAAATAGTGTTTTAAGGTGGAAGACAGAGGAAGGGAAACTGGGAATTAAGGAGGTAGAGTAGGAGCTAGACACTTCCTCCTTAATAAAGGATCAGGTTGGTACTTAAAATTTCATCACATAACAGTAGAAAGAGCATAGGCTTTGGAGATGCAGAGATAAGATGCGAAACTTAACTCTTCCACTTACTGGCTGTGTGGCACTCAGAAAATTAATCAACCTCTCTGATCTCAGGTTTCCCTCTCAAAAATCAGAGCTCATTATACCTACCTTTTAGCATGGTTGGGGACCAAAAGGAAATAATGGCCTTGAACAGGCAGCCCAGCCGGTGCAGGGCACTCAGGGGCTCCCCAGGGAACTCCTCTCCCCACACTTACCTCCTCTTTAAAGAGACTGCAGGTCTGGAGATAACACAGCTCTAGGACTATGGGCAGAGTCCCAGAGGCAACTGTGGTTTGACCAAAAATAGGCCATTTGACCAAATGATTAAAAGTCTGTCATATGCTAATGCTTGGACAGGGCGGACCGAGGGCCAATTTAGTAGGAGTAAATTGCAATTGATTTTCGAAGAAATTGCTTGTTCTCTTGCCTTTCCTCAGCTGTGTCACACTCTCTCACCCGTAGCTGCCTTTGTCACAGCCAGAACCAACTGAAACACGTGTCAAGGAAGATCTTTTTGAGGCAAGATGTTTAATAATACAGACATCCACACTCACACACACTATAAATATACACACACATGAACAGGCAGATATATACATATATATCTGTGCATGTGTATATACATGTTTATATAGATGTTCTAGAGGGCTCAAATTTAGAAACAATTCTGTACCATGACCGTACCCTTCTGTGTGTTTTACAAATCCCTCTGTGGTTAGAGAGCTATCCTGAGTCATTTTTATTTTTACAACAGCCTACTATTTGAAGAAAGATCAGAAAAGAGCATACCCCTAAAATCTCCTCTCCATGCTTTCCCCAGCCCGATCTGTGCAAATCCCTGGCTATGAAAAGAAAATGGTTAAAAGATCAAAGAAGATAAAAAATCATAAGAATAAAGGTTAACAGTGGCTGCTTTCACCCCTAATTTCTGATATGGTGATAGACCCTCTTAGAACATTAATTAGAATGGGAAGAGAGATGAAAGAAATGCCCAGGGGACATAATAAATTAGCCCCTTATGCAAATTACCCATTCGATCTCATCACTGACCCAGCTAGTTGCGTCTCTAAATTACGGGAAGCGGTTATAGCTTCTTTAACAAAAAATTCCAGACAAAAGATTAATTTTTTTAAAAAATCTGACGGCTGAGAGGGTGTAAAGCGACAAATAATTTCTCAGTTTTCCTTGCAGACAATTCTGAAGGGGGCCAGAAGATATGAAAATCAACATTCTGGCCACTGGCTCCTGTTACCAAACAGAGACCTATTAAATAACCCTTGCGCTGAAACAATTCCAAAACAATGGACAGCCGCCCGCTCAACTAAAGTCGAAGGCTGTGCTTCTCACCCTAACTGTGTGAACAAAGTCTGGTATCCTAAAAGGGGCCGAGGGGCAGGTGAAGGACAATTTTCAAGGAGGCAGGGAAATGCCAGGAGATGGAGAGTTTCAAATATCCATTTAAAAACAAACACATACCTAATTTTACTTGTCATCACTGTCCTAGACAATTTATGTTTTACTGTCCTAGAAATTTATGGAACTCTCAGTTTTCTTATCAGTAAAATAAGGGGATTGGACTAGAATGACCTCCAAAAGTCCTACGGCACCTACAATCCAGGGATTTTATTTACCCCTTTGTTTTCACACAGCACTTCTGATAATTTAATTTGTTTAGATATAATCTTATGACATGCATTTTGTCTTCTGAACTCACTCCTGGCTTCCTTTTCTCTCTCCTACTATCATTTTCCCCTTTCCTTATTTTCTCCCCTTATTTCTTATTTTATCTTCTTCCATGTATTCAAATGAGATGCTTTAAATACATTCTGGTTCAAAGTAAGGTACATATTGAATAAATCATACTTTATAAATGTTATTAATATGAAAAATATATATGGCAAGATGACGAGTTTCTCTAGCATGAAGAAAAGACTAGAAAGAAAAACTGTTAAGTCGCAGAATAATACAAGATTCAATATGCAGGCCCTTAGAGAAAGAAGGAAAATATGTTACAGATCATCCTCATCCACTGCCCTCATTTTACAAAAGGAGGAGATGTCTCTAAGGAAGGGTGGACACTTGCCCAAGGTCACCAGCTAGTTAGAGGTAAGGCGGGAAGCAGAACACAGTCTCCTGACTCCTGGACCAGTGCTCTTTGGACCAAACAATCCCAGTAACTTCTCTAGAGAATTCGCCACCATATCCCAAAGAACAAAAATGGACATCCTTTGGAAAGAATAAGCTTTGACAGCAGAAAAATTAAGAGATGGCAGAAAGAAATACTTCAGAGGACTAAGGAAAAGGAATGAGGACAGATATATTGGCTATAAATAATTTTGCACCTTGTAACAATCTTCAGTTCATGCAATTACCTGTCACTCACTGATGTTTTATCTCCCCTCTTCTGGTAACGGGACCTACAGTAACTCTATGCAAAACGTTCCACTGTCTCTAAGTTCACAGCCTGCACTGGAACATTCCGGCCTTTGCCAGAAGTATTTAGACAGTGCAATGACCTGACGCTTTACTCAAGAAATTTCTTGAGGTTGACACTTAATCTAAATAATAAAATTTGCCTTTAGGAAGTGGCCAGTGATACAAGAAGACACAGAGTCCTCAGGTCATAAGGCAGGTAATAAGAAAGCATGTGTAGACTACAACTCCATTTTTGTAAAAACGGAACACACACACACACACACACACACACACACACACACACAGGGAAAAAACCTGAAAAGGCTTGTATCAGATGTTTACAGTGGTTATCTTTGAGAGCAGAGACTATGAGTGGTTTAAATTTGCTTTCCTTTTCTATCTGTTTGTAATTTCTTATTGTTGTACAATAAAAATGGGTCACTGAGGGGCTGGAGAGCGAGAGGATAAAAGCCAAAAGTAGTGGTGTGTGAAAGTGAAATGTAAGTGTACTTAGCAGAGCCTGTGGAGACGGAAGCCTCTCCCAGCTTTAAGGCATGCCCTTCTCAAGGAGCAGTAATTCTCCCTGCTATGAGGGGCGTTGCAAAGAAGATTTATGGGGAGAGGTTAGAAGAATGGGAATCACTCAAGCTGAGAAGGGTAGGCTGATCACAAGAATCCTTAAGCACAGGAAGAGCTCCCACCCCGGGTGATAGCCAGCTGCAGCAAATTCACCTCCGACCAAAGGGCTTAAGGAAGGATAGGGCCCCAGAGGAACAGGGGAATTCAGAGCAGGAAAAAGGAAGATCTTCCCCAAAGGGGATTTAAGACTCAAACTGGGTTATTAAGAGATAGGCTTCCTCCAGGGCCCTTTATATATTGGATAGATTTCTTATTTCTTGTCCAAGCTAGTTTATGAGCAGCCTTCCTGAAGGCTTGGGGTTGCTATCCTTTTCAAGACATAGGATCCTTGTTCCCTGATCCAGGAATATGGTCTGCGGAAAAAGATTCCCACTCTTGGAGTCAGGAGTGAGCCAACAGCTAACACGGCCTTGGTACAGCATTAAAAGACTGAGTTTTGGTCTTCCCTGGTGGCGCAGTGGTCGAGAGTCTGCCTGCCGATGCAGGGGACACGGGTTCGTGCCCCGGTCCGGGAAGATCCCACATGCCGTGGAGCAGCTGGGCCCGTGACCCATGGCCGCTGAGCCTGCGCGTCCGGAGCCTGTGCTCCGCAGCGGGAGAGGCCACAACAGTGAGAGGCCCGCGTACAGCAAAAAAAAAAAAAATGACTGAGATTTATTGAGAACCAATTATAGTTCAGGCACTAAGCAAAGCATTTTACATATAGCCTTTTTAATTCCCAAGAACTTGTAAGCGAGGCATTATCATCATCTCAACTTACATCCAAGAAGTCTCAGGTACAATGAGATCAAATGACCTGCCCAAGACAAAGTAAGCGGCAGAGCTGGGGACGCACCCAGGTGAGTGGAATTCCAGAGCACATGTTCTTTCACCATCGCATACAAAGATGAAGAGGCGTGAAGCTGCCCAGAGCACTGGTGGGACAGCAGCCGCTCAACCTGGGTTGTTTAGACATGGGGTTGCTGGGGTGAGATAGAAGGTCGATTAATAGAAGAATCTATGAAGGGAGACTGAAACCAGATCATTCCTGGAAGTCACCAAGATGTTAAGGTAATATCTGGCAATGGGTGGCCAGGTTGGACTGGGAGAGACTAGACACAAGGGTGGGGCCAGTAAGAAGGCCAATGCAAAGTTCAAGTAAAAGATAAGGTGGGTAGATTAAGAGAATGGAGAGAGAAGAGCAATCCAAAAGACAGCAGGCAATTTC
>NW_006797481.1:5242982-5244940 GCF_000442215.2 Lipotes vexillifer | reverse complement strand
AGTGATGGGTCCAGTGGAAGGAGTGAGGAGGGTAGAGGAGAGGCTGGAGATGATTCCAAAGCTTATGAGTTAGGCAGATGATGCCATTATATAAGACAGGAGACTCAGGAAGAGAAGGATGTAAGGAGAAAAGGGGAGGGATGACGAGATCCTTTTTGAATGTGCTGAGTTTGAAGTAACTGAGATACATCCAGATGGAATCATCCAGGATTCAGCTGGAAATGCTGGTTTAGAGCTCAGGAGAGGATGGCATAGGAGGGGAGGCTCTGAGTCATCGTTGTACATGGTAGCTGAGGTCCCAGAGATGGATGAGGTTTGTCCAGAGAGTATGCAGAAGAGAGAGAGGCTCTACTGGGAATCCATCATCACACTGAACATGGCAACACATCCACCATCATGGCCGAGGAAAGTAAGGATTATCTGTGTCTGATGTTAAAGCTACCACTGCATGCCAGTCTTGTGCCTCCTTTCAAAAGTTTGCCTGTTGGGCTTCCCTGCTGGTGTGGTGGTTAAGAATCTGCCTGCTAATGCAGGGGACATGGGTTCAAGCCCTGGTCCAGGAAGATCCAACATGCTGCAGAGCAACTAAGCCCGTGCGCCACAACTACTGAGCCCGCACTCTAGGGCCCATGAGCCACAACTACTGAACCCACATGCCACAACTACTGAAGCCCATAAGCCTAGAGCCCATGCTCCACAACAAGAGAAGCCACCGCAATGAGAAGCCTCCGCACCTCAACGAAGAGTAGCCCCTGCTTGCTGCAACTAGAGAAAGCCCGCACACAGCAATGAAGACCCAACACAGCCAAAAATAAATAAATAAAATAAATTTTTAAAAAAAGAGAAAGAGGCTGACACTGATCTCCCCAAAGGCAGAGCCAAGTAAAGGTTCTGGAGGTGACCTCAAGCAGTGTGGCCCTGGCCAAATTGTTTCCCCTCTTTGAACTTCAGTTCTGTAAAAGCAGAGGATTAGACGATCTCTACGTCCTTTCTCTGATATTCAACCACTCATGGTTAATGAGACGCCTGCTCAGAACCAGGAAAGATGCTCGGTGCTGAGCAAACACCCGCCATTACAAGCAAATCCCCGACCTTCCAGTGGGAAAGACAGACACATAAATAAGTCCTCTCGATAGTCTGTGATTAACAGCTATCATAAAGGCAAGAGTGAATTGCAGCATGAGAGAGTCCTGAGTGGAAGTGCCTGTCTGGGGGAATTCCAGCATGGCCCTCAGAGATGAAACCTGATCTTGGTCTTGAAGAACTAATAGAAACCTCCCAAACAAAGGCAAAGCCAAGTGTCAAGGCATGGGAAAGTGAACGCACATGAAATATCTGGGAATGGATTGCTCAGTGAGCTTGACTGGAGAGGTGATGTGGCTTAGAGAGGAAGGGCACAGGGCCAGGCTAGCCTACAAAGGAATGTACCATATGCCAGGATAGATAAAAAAGAACTTACAGGAGTTCTCAAATATAGTGACAACATGATTAGAGAGCTGAGTGGAAAGGAGAGGGCCACCATATACCCCTAGCAGCTGGTATTTACAAACCCTTCTCTCTTATCATGATTTGACAAGACAGCAGATGATCTTATAAGGCTCTCCTTCAACATACAAACATTTTAAGAAAGTTTTTGTTTAATAGTTACACATATATGATGGTACATCAAAACAGAAATGCTAAACATGGCTCATTATTGATAGCATCATTCAAAAAGGGAACAGACTCAAAAGAGAATTTAGGGGCATCTGATTCTGGGCAAGCCATTTCCAGTTACTTGGGGACCAATCTCAAGATCCTAAGGCTTCCTGGGAAGGTCTAAGCCACTCCTGGGACTTGGTAGGGAAATGGTGGCAAAGCCAGAGACCTAGAACTTCGTTGTTCACCAAATGAGATTTAGGATGTTCAAATCCCAGCATCAGGACCAATAAAGATGTTAAAAAAAAAAAAAAAAAAAA
>NW_006797481.1:5241852-5242964 GCF_000442215.2 Lipotes vexillifer | reverse complement strand
TCTTTCCCCATGATCTCTCCACTTGACTCTTGTTTACAATACCATCAACTTTGATTACATTTGAGGAAGGTCTGGCATTTCTTGATTCTTCTCTACAAAATCTAACCTCCCAATCAATACTTTTAAACATTGGAGCCCTTTTTTTAACCTCTCGCTGCCACAGAGGGCCTTACATCCTCCCTCTGATCCTCCATCTTCAGGCTTTTCTCTGCACCCATTGCGTTTCCAAATTTCTCCTTCTTTGCTCTCGCGCTCCAGAGAGTCCAAAAACATTGCAAACAGGCTCATCTTCCTTTCAAATCACTATTTCTTGCTACTTCTTGAACGTTTGTGAAGAAGAAAAGGTGAGGCAGAACGGAGGTTAAAGAGCAGAGTTGTGGCTGAGAGACACAGATGTGAAACACCACCTGATAGGTCCATCCTCTGAGCCTCTGAGCGCCCACAGAGCTCTGCCCTCTTGGCTCCCAAGACACTTTCCTTGTTCTCTCCTCTCCTCCGACGTCCTCGTGCACTGGCTCACTTTTTCCGTTGTGTCCTCTAGCCCACTGCCTGGTGAGGCCCCTAAAAACCGCACCAGCATCCACGCACAGAAAAGGCACTTCCTAGAGCCCTTCAAAGCACCTTAGAGGCCAACGCTTCTGCTCCCGCGATTGCGTTTCCAGGAGAATAATCCCTCCAACCTCCCAGTGCAATTCTCACCAGACAAGGCTGCTTTATTTCCCTTCTGTAGCTCAGGCCTCAGATGACAGTTTTTAGATTCTACCTTATTCTTGTTCCCTTCCTTGTTCCTGCCACGGATAATACCTCCATATGGCCTTTTAACCGGTGATCAAGTAAACAATGGCAAAGGTGGCTGTGGGTTTGAAGAGTCCAAAACAATGGAAACTCAAGAACGTCAAACATGTCTTGTTCGGTGAGAGGATTCAGCTCACATTTAGTGTATGTGGATAAACATCCTCTTCCCCTTGGGCAGAGAAATCCAAATATGGAAACTCTGATTACTACCCTATCTGTAAAAGGCAAAGGCCCTGTTGTCCTGGTTTCCTCAGAGAGACTCTCAAGACAGAGAGATTCTCATCAACAGCAACACTCATCATCCTGAACCTCTTTCC
>NW_006797481.1:5237588-5241835 GCF_000442215.2 Lipotes vexillifer | reverse complement strand
TCTTTCCCTCTCCATCCTACAAATGCCAAACGGGATAATATGCATTCCTCAATGACTTAAAACCTCTCAAGGCTCCATTTGGCTTTCCTATACCCACTTACGGAACACAGTCACTGTCAGAGGTCAAAGCTCATTACAGCTGGAACCTAAATCCAACGCCCTTGAGATATAAAATGTAGCTCTAGACAAGACATTCCTGGCTCTGAGTAATTCATTATGGCTTCTGGGACCTCGGTAGGCTGGGTCTCACAAACTGAGGATCATATCTGCTATGAAGAGACACCAGTTTGAGAGAGGGATCCAAACAAATGAATGAGGGGGACTTGGTCCATGCGGAAGAATTTCTGACACTCATCAAAGAAATCCAGACAAGTCAGTGGTACCTCCACTTTAAGTGGAGAATGAATGCAAGGATTGAAAAGAGCAAATGTAGGAGCACAGAGGAGGGATTCTGAAGGTGTCCGCAATCTTCCCTCAGAATCATGAGCTGTTAGGACTGGAGATTTTTACTCCAATGGCCTCATTATACCAGGAAAAGAGAGACCCAGAGAGGGGGAAATGAGTCTATTGCAGCCCTATATCTCATAACAGTTTTGAAATTAAAACCCAAATGAACCTTCCTCCTTACCTACTTCCTCACTCTCACTGTCCCTGGGGAGGTTTGTATCCTTCCAGGCATCAGTACAAAGACTGAGGAGTAATGCTTCCGTGGAGCAGGCAGCCAGCAAGAGGCACTGCCCCTCACGGTGCTAGGAAAGCCAGGTTGGTTTCTGGCACCCCATCCTAGTTCCTACTGACCTGCTCCCATGAGAGCTCACAGGGTCACATACTCTTGTCTGTGCATCCCCGCTTCACTGCCTTCAGCCACTGTCCTGGCTGGGCCAGAGGGACAGACAGCATTAATAGGGATTTGTGGTGGAAGTTATCAGCATTATTCAGGATAATATATGAACACCTCTGATACTAAACTTGTCCCCTTATATTTTATCCTGAAACAGACCACACACACACACACACACACACACACTTTTCCTCTGAACCAAAAGCATAATATAGAGGAGTGCTTCTCAAGCTTCATGTGCATATGAAGCACCCAGCCCAGGGATCTTCTTAAAACGCAAATTCTCATTCAGTAGCTCTGGGATGGAGCCTGAGATTCCACACTTCTAACAAACTCCCAGGTGACGTCCAAGCTGCTGGTCTGAGGACCACATTCTGAGTAGCAAGGGGCAGATGTTACAAAATCTTGCAAACAAATATAGGTTTAAATTCTCGTTCCACCAATTAGGAGCTCTGTGATCTTGGGCTGGTTTCCTAAGTTCACCCTGCCTCAATCACCTCATCTCTAAAATGGAAATAACAATATCTAAGATGCACTTGATGATGACTACATAAGTTAATGATGAAGAGATCTTAAACAGTACCTGGAACATAATAAGAGCTTAATAAATGTCAGTTGCTGGCTGCCTCTAAGATTCACGAGGGCAGATATGACATCTGTCTGGCTCAGTGCCAAAATCCCAAAGGCGAGAATGCATGTAGAATGGATGTCCGTGAATGAATGAATGAATGTGTGTATAATACACCCACACATAATTTCAGTATTTACATACTTCCTTGGTTCTATGTCTTTCTGCAGGAAAACATAAAACATTTAGAACACCAGAACACTCTCACCAGTACCAAACCACCATATCTCATAGAAACAAATTCAACGTGAACCACCATGGTTAACCAAGAAACATACAATTTGTGATGGCTATATATACTTGAGAAAAAGTCTTAACTGTAAACAAAAAAAGTCAACATCAGTCTGGAATCTGTATGTCATTAAGGGAAATCACTGCCTTACTCATTATTTATGGGGCTGTCTGAATGCAGATGTTATGAAAAACTTAATTCGAAAACTAAGGTCATTTCCAAACCACATGTAGATTTGCAAAGAGAGACAAAACAGACTACGGGAATTGAGACCACTTTTGAAAGGTCAGTAATACATTCTCCTGTATATGTACACACTTGCTCAGGAAAAATTAGAAACAAACAAAAAAAACTGTTAACAAATGGTTGAGCTTAATCTTTTAAATCACAGGCAGACAAGTGAGTCCAACCAAAATTCTTCAACAATCTAAGATTATCTTCAGGCGTCTCGTAAAGTAAAGTGGCATCATTTAAACATATCCCATTTCCAAGGAGGAACTGTGTACAGTATGCAGCAAGAAGGGAATACGATTGCCACCTACAGACAGAAGTGGCACTCCCTTTGCAAGAGTTGGCCAATCATATTTTAACGTGGAAAAAAAAAATTCAACAAAGTCACCTCCTTCCAACCTCTCTCAAACCACCACACAACATTACTTCATTTAGAATTACTTTCAAGTCATACAATCATCTCTAGGCATTCTGCCTCTTCATTATCATCATCCTATTTCTAATTTCCCAGAAACACTGTGCCATTCAACTATCTACTTATGCACTACTTGAGAGCCAAAGAAAATGTAAGCCAATAGATTTCAAGCAGGCAAAGGCATCAGAGTGGAAGTATAAATCTGCTTACCTGGTATGAATGGGACTACCCGGAATATATCAGACAATCTGCTGTTAACTGGTTCATATGGGGAATCTTCAAGCAGATCATTTCCTAAAAACAACAGAAAGATTGGGCTCAGATCTGGAAAATAGACATATTTCAGTCAGTTTTTTGTTACTGAATCTGAATTCTAATTATGTTATGATTGTGTAACAAAAAGATGCTGAAACTTTCAAAGATTTCAAATGCATCTATTTGGCTCTGGTTATTTCTTTTCATTCCCTCTGCCTCTGTTGTCCTTGCTCTCCCCATAGTGCCATGAAAACATTGGAGAGCAACCCAGCCTGATCTTGCCAGAAAACTCTCCCACTCTTTGCAAAGGAATGAAATCAGAGAGGAAGGAACCAGTGACATCACAAGCCCAGCTTGCCTCCAGGAGCTAATGGAAGAAAGCTGGCCCCAAAGCTGGCCCTTTTTCTGACTCCCAAAAAATGGCATGCAGTCAGAAAGCAGGTACCCTGGTTATTAAACACTCAGGCTCTGAAACAGGTTTTCATTAATAGGTTCTGGAGGAAGTGGCAGCTGAGAGGTCAAATCTGTATATTACAAATCTTGAGCCTCGGACTCAGTGGAGAATGAATGCACTGAATGTTTGAGTTAGATTTACAAACATGAGCCACCTCTGGCACACAAGGACCAAAACATTGCCCTTGTAATGGATGGCTATGACAAGTAGACCTTGCCCTCTCTGAGCCACTCCCTGCACTAACCAAGGCTGAACTACACCAGCTGGTTTAAGACTCAGCTAATGTAAGATGACAAAAATTTTTTTTCCCACATCTGCCTTTGATTAGGTTTGAGGCGGGTAAAGATAGAATAGATTCTACTGGACCTTTCATTCTCAATTCTTTATCTTATGTCAGTATGGATAGAAGGAAAGAAGAGAGGGGGGAAATCCAAGCAAGATGCAGTGCAAGCCTTTGAATCATTCTGTGAAGCCAGGCCTTTAACGGATTCCTACTCCGGTGTTCTGACCAAGTTTCAAAGAGGTCAGCGGGGTCCCCGGGATGTCCCTTCACCCCCCCACGGGTTTTCCAACAACCAGACCGGCAGCAAACACCAGCCGCCCACGTCCCTGGGGGCCAATGAAAGGTCCTCATGCTGCAGCTGGGGAGAAGTGAGTGGAGGATGAGGTCGGCCAGACCCCGGGCCTAGGGACCCGCCTGCCTTCAGCGGCTGGGGGAGGGGAAGGAGGCCAGTCGCGTACCCTGCAGGCTCCGGTACAGGCTCCAGTAGATGCGCAGACAGTTTTTCTCCTTCTTCATACCCCGCTTGCAGCGGCAGTTATAAAGCGACTTCTGTTTGAGGGCCTCCATGGCGCTGCGGCACTCGTCCTTGGCCTCCAGGCCCGATGTCAAGCTGAAGTTGGTCTCCTTGCCCGCCACGCACTGCCTGAGCGTGCGGTACTTGGTGCTGCAGCTCTGCTCCTTCAAGCACTGATCGCTGGCTTTCACGCAGTCCAGGCGGTCCCCGCCGCTGACCTCGGCCGACAGGAGCACGTCTTGCGGGGGGAGGGGAGGGAGCGTGAGTGCGGCTGGGCTGGGGTGCGGTGCGCCAGCCGTGGGGGAGGACGCGCGCAGGAGCAGCCTTCTGTGGCTCCCGGCTCCCGGAGCGCGTCCGCCCCCCTACGCCTGGGAGTCCATCTTCCCGCTCGGGC
>NW_006797481.1:5231712-5236805 GCF_000442215.2 Lipotes vexillifer | reverse complement strand
AAAAGTTTTCCCCTCCAAGTTTGCTCTCCTGGGCCGGTGCTCGCCCACCCCCCACCTGCCCCCCCCCCCACCGCGCCTCCGCAAGCTCCCCGGGACTTGCAAGGTGCGTCGGGCTTGGGGCTGGAGGGCTCGGAGGCTTTAATTTCCCGCCAGCCTAGGTCATTAAAAACGTAGGAAAAAAAACCCAAGGAAGAAAAGCTGCGGGCAAGTGCCGCGCCGCCCCTGCCCCACCCCCCAGCCCGGGGTGCTGAGGATTCAGGATCCCCTTCCCCAAAACGAAACTTCGCCGTCCCACACCCACCGCGCCCGCGCCGCAATTTTTTTTTCGGGGTACGGGGTGCTGGGGGGCTGCCTCTAGTACTCTCCAAGAAGACTCAGCGGATAAGAAAGCTAGCGGCGGCCTCGACTTACCCAGAAGCGGCAGTACGAAGTACAGGGTGGCCAAGAACATGGTGCCGGCGCGCAGCTGGTCCCCGCCCCCCCGAAAATCCAGAGCTGCCGCTGGGTCTCGCCGAGGGAGCTCAGCGTGCAGCGATCCCCGGACGGCCGCGCTGCTCTGGCCGCCCAAAGTTCAGCTCCATCCAATGCGAGAAGAAACTCCCCGGTCCGTCCGCCGCTACCGCCGCCGGCGACTCAGCTCCGGGCGGGCTGCTGGCGAGAGGGCGGGAGGCGGTTCCGCTTTTAGGGGTTCAGGTCCGACCCAACCTGGAAGGGAGAGCGCGCTTTGAAACGAGAGCGGAGAGTGCTGGAGCCTCCCCCGCCCCTCTGCCCTCCCCTGCTCCCGCCTAGGGGGACTTTTTAGCGCCCGGGTGAGGGCCCACCCCCTGCCCGCGTCGGGGCGCGGGGAGGGGGTGCCGGGGGTGCATGTGCGTATATTCCGGGGAGCCGCCTGCACGGGCAGGGTGGAGGCTGGAGAGGTCGGAGGCGGGCTCCCGGAGTCCAAGGGGGTGTCTATCGGGTCCAACCCAAGAGGCTGAACGCAAGCAAATAAATAAATAACGTTACTTTCCGAGCTGGGCGAGCGGAGCCGGCCGCTGCCTGGAGTCTAAGCACTCGGCGGCGGCAGCTCTTTCTCGCGGAAAAAGCCCCTTCTCCCGGGAAAACCCCTTCTCCCGGGAAGTTCGCCACCCCCCTCGTCGCGCCAGCTAGCTCGCTCAGCCAGCCCTCCCCACCCAAACCACCAATCGCTGCCCCCCATCGCTGTATCCCCTCCTCCCCCGGGCTCGCCTCCGTTCCGAGGCAGCCTGGAGAGGGGGAACCTACTTCGCGGTTGGGGCCGAAACCCGGCTCCTGCGCCCCTACCCGCCACTCGGTCCTCTGCTTGCTCCTTGGCGTCCGCGCCGCGCACACACACTAGCCCAGAGCCCTGGCGTCCGGCACATCAACGCTGCCACCCAGGCCGAACGCACGGGCCCGCAGCCCCGGAGCGCCAGGGCAGGTGCAGCCCCGCGCCGCGCACGGCCCTGGGCCGCAAAGTTGAGGGGCGCCTACAAGAGGGGTAGAGGGGAGTGGGGGAGCGGCGACGGGTTCCCAAGCCGACAGAATGAGAAAACTCTCTCCAAATGCCACCAACCTGGGCTCAATCGACCGTTTCCAGCTGCGGCGAGAAGCCAGTTTATTTATTTATTTATTTGGATGGGAGGTGTTCTCGCCCTCTCCTTCCCTTTCCAGGCTCACGTCTCTGCGCTACGAAGAAAGATGCAGTAATCTCCGAGAGCTCAGAAGATCGAGTTGGGCCAGGATGACTTCCCAGCAGAGCCCCGGCTCGGATGGCCTTTAGGGATGTTAGTGTTTATTGGGAGATGCGCGGCGGGCAGCGGGTTCCGAGGCCAGAGTTCTTTGCCAGAGGCCCCTCCGCCTCCCCCTGCCACCCCGCAGCACACCGCCAGCCCCCTCTGATACTCGCCGGCAGGGACGCCGCAGATACACACACTCGCGGGCGGTGGGACCCGGGGCCAGATCCCGCCAGCGCGCACAGGACACACAGCGCTCTGCAGCCGGCCGCTAGCGCCGCTTGGTCTCTGTGTGTGTGTGTCTCTCTCTCTCTCTCTCTCTCTCTCTCTCTCTGTGTGTGTGTGTGTGTCTGTCTCTCTCACACACACGAGGGCACAATGCACAAGGGCTCTTTCTTTCTTCGTCCTAGCGCAATCAAACCAGACCCTTCTTCCGAACATAAAGTTTTTCCCCACGTCACTCGCGGCTGTGACTCCAAGACTTGACGTGTTAAAAACACACTCAGACCCAGGCCCTCGGAGCTGCCATCGCGGGATGCGCCCACCCAATCATCCACCAACGCGCTCACACTCACAGATGCACACGCAGCCTTTACCTCTCTCCTCGAGCTTGTACAAGGAGACAAAAGCGGAACCCCTGACCCACTGCATTTAAACCGCGTCAGACCTGGCTTTGGGAAATTTATAAACTGACCTCCATCTTGGCTGTTTCAAAAGTAAATTTTAAAATAATAATAAATTTAAAGGTTCAACACACGCACAGCCCTTCACCCCAATCCTTGGGACCACTCGTTCTCAGCCGGGCTGCCGACCCCCCTACCGCGCGCTGAACACACGCTCCCCTCCTCACACGCCGGGTGGGGAGGGGGGCGCCCGGGACACCGAAGTCTACGCTGTGTCCAGAGAGGGGTCTGGGAAACAGCCTGCAGTGGCAAGCTCATCCAGCCGCTCAGGACTTGTATTGGGGATCTTTGCTGATGTCTAAGTTCATCTCTTAGGGAAACAGAGTTTGAACCAAGGGTGGGTGAGCCCAGCTGCCAAATATGCAAACCCATTGTACTAGACAATGGGCTGCCGAGGAAAGAAAAGATCGAGGGGTGGGGCTGGGGGTAATTGAAAAGGGCAAGGGCTTTGGTTGAAGTTTGAAAGCGGGGTGTAAGAGCGGGGAGAAAAGGAGGAGGAAAGGGGAGGGCTGGGTAGCTCTCCATTCAACTGGACATCAGCCTGGCGCGCCCCTTGCTGCTGCGGCGGCCACTCTCTTGCGTGCGGCGCTTTGTTTGGAGTGTGTCTGCACGTCGACTGGCGCCCCAAACCCCGGGGACATCCCACGGATCTGCGCTCCTGTGCACGTGTTCCTCGGGGGCAGGTATGAGGAGACTGAAGCCCTCATCAACACCCCCTTCCTCACGCGTGCGAACACACACACACACGTGGTCACATCGCACACGGATTCCTTGTTCAGTGTATCGGTTTACACTTGGTTGTTGAGTAAACAAAGCAAACATATGTCACATTTTCGCGACAGATGGTTCAAACCAAGGGCTACTTAAGTTCTCTTTCTCTGGCAGTGGTAACAGTCTAAGTTACAGACTCTGGACTAACGGAAATGTGATTGTCTTCCAATCAGCTTCTTCACGTTAAAGAAGGTTATTCCCATATTTTCACACACAAACTAGAGAAATCCTGGGGAGGTGGTTTTAGTGAGAGAAGTGCGGAAATGTGAATTAAGAGTTTATCTGAAGTCTGTTTCCCCGTGGACACCCAAAACATAATACCCTCTTTCACCATTCCTTTTTATAAGCAGAGGTGAATATCTCCCTTTGGAAAAACCAGTAACTGGAACCCCAGTTTTCAGTGGATGGCCTATAGCTTATCATTGCTGACCATGTGGGATGGTTGGATGACAACGAGATTTCATTTAAGGACATCATCTGCATCTTTTTAAAGTGTTCTTTGTTTAGAAATGATCCTACATTTTCTTACCATTCCACAGGCATCTGTTAAGTAAAATTTTAATAGCAAGCAGAAAGGGTGGAATAAAAGTTCTCCAAATGTAAAACGTGGGACTTCTTTTAAAATATTTGTAGCTTCAAGATATTTCTGAACTATTCACTCACACTAGTCTTCATTAAGTTCTTACTGATGATGAAAACAGACTTTTTTTTTAATAAACCACAAAGTATATACTGTGTTGTCCAATACAGTAGTAGTAGTCACTAGCCATGAGGCTATTTCAATGAAAATTAAATAAAAGAAAAATGCAGTTCTTCAGTAGCACTAGCTACATTTCAAGTGCTCGATAGTCCCCTGTGGCTAGTGGATACCATATTGGACAGCACAGATATAGAACATTTCCATCATCACAGAAAGTTCTGTTGAACAGCACTCATCTATAATGTTGGTGTGAAATTAGTTAATGTGGTGTATTTCTAAAGCTCCTAGAATACTAGAATAGGGCAGGCATAAAGTGAGTGTTTTATAAGGAGCAGCAATAGTAGTTAAGGTTCTTGTGATGATGATGATGATGGTGATGTTAATCTTTTGAGAAAGTTGGAGAATCCATGAAAACACAGCACACTGCTGTGTCTCAGAAGGAGATCAGCAAGCAAAGAAGCTAAGGAAAGGGGAAAGATCTCCCAAGGATAGCTGTGTATGGAAAGATGTGGCCCTTACTCCATGCTAAGACTTCTTGTAGTAGGAGCTAATAAAAAACAAACAAACAAACAAACACAAAAACCTCTTCTTTACAACTATATCCACCACCTTCTAAAAGTAAAAGTAAGAGAAATACGTGGCTGGAAAGCTCTTGGAATATAGACGATAGCAATGCAGTGTGAATTACTGTATTAGTATTATCCCTGTTTCCTTGGAGCTTATCTGTTCCCATGTGTACAGGACTGATCTCGGGATGAAATGTGACATTGAAATATCAAATATTGTTAATAATTAGAAAGGTTCATGCCATCCTCTGTGACATGTTTTCTCAGTGGGAAATTGGTTTTAATGCTACAAAATTAGGTTCAATCCACCCATAAGCACATGAAGTAAGCAATTTTCTTGCCTTTCTTGATGTAAGTGTATTTTTGTAAGTTAACAGTTGAGTCATGGTGAGTATGACAGGTTTTATTCCATGCAGTATTTTGTCTCCTACTTTCATTGCCTTGGCCCTATACAGTATAATGCAAAATACATTCATTTTGTCAAATTATACTGCTCAAAAAATCACTCAAGGTATTTTTTTAACTCAAACTAGTCTATCAAAGTATTTGACATTAGGCAGTTTGACAGGCTTACCTCCGTAGCTACACAAAACCACTCATTATTACCTAAACGTGCCATGCTTTTTTTTTTTTTTTTTTT
>NW_006797481.1:5195079-5231264 GCF_000442215.2 Lipotes vexillifer | reverse complement strand
TTTTTTTTTTTTTTTTTTTTTTTGCTGCAACATCTTTGCCCATGCTGTTCCATCTGCTTCATATACACTACATCCTGAAAGATGAATATGTGAAGATCCAGCTCAGCTTTAACAGGCCACTAAGGATAGCAAGGACTCCTGTTTGAAGAATCATTCTCTGTAGTGTGTACTCTCACAGACCAGTTGGAATCTTTATTACAGCAGTTTTGACATTGCATTGTAGTTGGTTGCTATATCTGTATCTTCAAATGGAATGTGAGTTCCTTGAAGGCAGGAAGATGTTCTATTCATTTTATTTTTGCATCCCCAGCATCTAGACTGATAAATGACACACAGTCACCTCCAATAAATGTATACTGATTGCATGAATAATGAGTAATGCTGTATCTCATTTTCCTCTGACACAATAATTCTACTGAAAGGTTTACATAAAATCCCTTTACTATAGGAATAGTACTAAATATAAGTACCTCATGCAGTTCCTGGCATTGCTGTTCCAATAATAGTATCAAATATGTATTATTCCTTTGGGCATTTGACATTTACTTTTAAAAAAAAAAACAAAACCCATTATTGTAATAGAATGCTCTTTTTCTGGTTCACTTTAATAGTAACATATGACATATTTCATTTCTGGGAAATGATAGCTTGCCTTAGGTCATATTTTAAGGCATAAAGCCAGAGGCAGAGTAAAGTTCCCACCTGAAGTTCTCTAATCATCTACAAATGTGTCTCTCTCTGGGAGAGAAGGATTTAGAAGGGCCAGATTGCAGCTACCCTGGAGCCTTCATCCTCGAAGGCAAATTTTTAAAAGCCAAGTTCACCCAAAAGTGTTAAAAATTCTTTTATAAACGCATAAGACCTTGTGTAATCTTTTAGGAAAATGAGAAAATAGTATTCATGCAAACCCAGAAGACTGGTGTAACAGTCTATATGCTGACATGATCTAACCTTCTAGGGCTTTACTTCAACGTTTGCCCTTTGGCAATACAGGAAGAGCCAATTGCTTTCAGATTTCAGAGCCCTTTTCCAGGCTGACTATACTAAGATGTGTCTTTTGAACATTATTTGCAAATGGAGGCTTCTTATTGGCTGTCAAGGTGCCTGACCCCTAGGACCCTATCTTAGGAAACCTCTCTTCCTCCTTAGTTTTCAAGTAATTTTCACTTCTTAGTAGTAATAAGCCAGTGCAAGGGTTTTAATGCATTTGTGAAAGAATATTGCATTTCGTGAGAGTTTAAGTCATCTGTACTTTGGCCTTATGCCACAAAACGCATTCAAGGTGCGCAGCCCTGATGAAATAAAGTGCTTGTCATGTCTTATTGCTTGCATAGATGGCAAAAGATACCCCATCTGCAGGGGCCTTGCAAGGTTCTCTTAGTGATTGCCAAATGTGCTGGATGAAAAGCCCTGTACATTTCATTCCTCTTCATCCAAAAAGGATGGGGAATGGCTGCACTGAGGAAACACCTTTTCTCTCCACTACTCTCCTAATAAGCCCTAAACCCTGTTCCAGTGGGACTGTTCCTTCATAAGGGCAAGAGGGAAGCTTAATCCCCAGCTTTGTCCAGTAATTAGCCTCTCTCTCCGGAGGCAGCAAACACAGATGCCCATCCGGATGAGCTTTGGGACGTGGAATGAAAACAAGACTGAAAACACGGACTCATTTCTTCAGAAGCCTTTTAGCAGCCTTTAAGGCAGTAAAAACTTCTGACTTCTATTGCTACTTATTAGGTCGGAAGTGGTGGGATGGGGCCTCTCCAAGCACTGATGAAGCAGGGAAGCAGCAAAGGTGACCAAAAACTTGGGAGTGAGTGGTTCAGAGGCCCTGCCTGCAACAATGAAAAGCTCTGTAGTGAAGCACATCCTTGTCCTGCTACTTACCAGGCGTCTTTCAATAAATGCCACGGAAATGCACTGTTTACCAAAACCAAAACCTCTGGCAGCACTGCAGTAGGAGCCCACTAACACAATTAGCTCGCAGTTAGTGATGAAGCCCCCACCAGAACTAATTAAGCCAACAGTGCTTGTGGCACAAAAGATTTGGGCCTGTTTTAAAGCATCTATTGTGACATCATTTAAAAGTCATTTCAAACTCATCCAAAACTGTTGCTCTGATAACAAATGTAGTGTAATGTTCTTCGAGTTGTTGATTTTATTTTCCCCTGTCAAAAATCTGACAAAAGTCAGTTGAAACTGTCAAGGAAAACACATCACATGATCTGAGGTTTTCCCCAGATTTGAAGTGTATAGAAGGAATGACAAATCTGGTATATAGATTACTCTAGCACAAAAGTGAATTAAGATAGTCTAGGAGATACACTAGCACAATGAATATATGAGGCTGCCCTTGACACAGTTCATAAATTTGAGGCCATGACAAAGAATTAACATGAGATCAATTTGGGTTTGATCTGAATTATCTGCTAAGCTTAAAATACAGAAGGATCAATAGGATGGATATTTGTGTGAGTGTTTTATCTACACATAACCCATATTAAGAGACAAAAAGAATTTCTTCTTTTCCCATCCCTAGAGGATCTCTTGGTGGAAAAGCCCCTCTAGCCTTCAATATTTTGTCTCAAGTGTCAGTAGAGATTCACCTTTACTCTCTAAGATTTCATTGATTGCACAATTGATTTGTGGTCTGATTACTTTGGTTGATTTATTTATTTTCTTGTATCTCTCCAGTACTGTGGATGGTACTGTGATGTACACTACAAAGGATGCAGGTAAATGATCTCACCTAAGGTCAGACCAAAGTGCTTCCTTCCCAATGGTAGAGAGCCCTAATTATCCCCTAGGATTCTTCTCTCGTCCTTCTAAAGTAGTGCCTTTCAAATTGCAGGCCACACTCCATTCATTCATCACAAAAAACATTTGTGAAATATGAAAATGCATTACACAAAGAAGGGGTAAAAATAGTTTCAAAACAGTTTTAATTTCTGTATGTGTGTGATGCCTGTATTGTATTGTCACGTTGAATATGTTTCTTATTGTGAATCATGGTTTAAAACCTTGAAAATCACTGCTTTATATTAATCATACTCTGATTTTGATTTGGACACCTGGCCTGCCAGAATAAAGACTATACTTCCGAGCCTCAGTCGCAGCCAGTTGTGGTCCTGTGGCCTGGAACCGATGAATTAGATGTAACAGAAATGATGTGAAGAATCTCTGAGGGCCAGCCTTACTCTACATTTTTCTGTTGTCTTCTGTGCTGCTGCTTGATGTGTTACGTTTGACCAGGCAGGTGAGAATTGCAGCTAGAGATAGCAGAGAAGCAAACAGAAGGGACTTGAGTCCCAGGATGACCTCCTGGAGCAAAGCTGTCTGCCTACTCTGGACCTTCCACCTCCATACTATTATGTGGGAGACAAATAAACTTGTCTTATTTAAGCCACTGTTATACTGGGTCTCCAATACAAGCAGGCAATCTTCTGGAACTAATACATCCAGTTTTTAATGAAAGAAGTGAAAGAAGAAAAAATAAATTCAACAGTTATTGCCTGAGCCTCTATCATGGACCAGCCCCCTGCTAGGTTGCTGTGGGAAATACAGAAGAATGTTGGCACTGAAGGAAAGTGTAATCTCATTGATGAGCTGTATATCTGAAATAATCAATTTGGTAAAGGAGTGTAGGGCGAATTGTCAACATGAATGGAAATAAAAAATAAAGCTCTACAGATTTAGAAGAGATAGGTAGAAAAGTAGAAAATGAGTGGATGCATGGACTTGAGAAAAGGGGAAGAGAGAGGGTAATAGAGTAGCAGGAACGTTCCTAAGAGGTTTTCAACTACTCCAAAGAACTGGAATGAAACTAAAGACCCCCAAATAGAAGTGGTATGTCCCTTTATCCCAGGTCTCCCCAGACCACCCCTCTACGGCGTTCAACCAAGGCTATCAGCAGAGGTCCGTGCTATGGCCAAGTGGCCCATCAACAGACTTGCTCCTTATCTAGACACAGACTCACTCCCATTTGTCAAAAGCCCTTGTTACCCCTTGTTACCATCATGACAGACCGAAGGCTCCCTTGTTTGTGCCTCATGCAGGGACAGGATGTCATTCTTGTGGAAAGTTATTCTGGATTTGGTGAGAAAGGCTTCCCTAGGGGGTCCCAACCATCCCACCCAGACATAACCTCCACTTTAGGAGGCATTGGTGTCGTTCTGCCTTATTCTACAAGATTTCAATGAGGTTCCTAATATTGCTTTAGGTAATTTGAGCTGCCAGCCATGTGAGTATTCTGGAATTCTGTTTTCTGCATACCAACACAAAGCCATTTAACACTCTGGCTTCTCAACTTGGAAGATGCATGACTTGGAGATGCCTCACTGGCAAAGCTGGGACATGTGAAAAGGAAAAGTGTTATTTCAGCAGACTTGCCACAGAGGTATGTGTTAATTAAGTTAATTGTACCATCAGCGATACAGACGGTGACAGTAACTGCTCTCCATAATGGAGCTGGGTTATTGCCGTCATTTATTAGACGTGCTGGTTTTCTTAAACGCAGTCACTTTTCCTTATCCTTTAAGTGCACACACATACACTCACACACACACACACACACACACACACACATACACACACAATTTATAGTTTACCAACCACCTCCACATGAATTCAACTACATTATTTGATCCTGATATCTACTCTGTGATGGAGAGGTTATTTTCTCCACTGAGCAGATGAGGAAACTGAAGCTCAGAGCTGTCTAGTGACGTTGCCAAAGAGTGAACTGCCCAAGGCCACTCAACTTCCTAGTCAAGGAGCCAAGCTCTAAGTCCAGTGTCCCTTCCCATATGCCACAGTGTTTATCGAAGATAACACTTCATGACGTTCTGAAGGTCAAAACCCATATTTTTATATTTTACATTCCCCAGTACATTCAATGGATGTGTTAAATACTAATATAGCTTTGAAAATGATTGGTGAATTGTCCAATTGCTCCTTTCGTGAAATACTAAGGTAGTAACCTCATGAGAATTGATCAAGACCAAACACAATCTGGACAAATAGAAGTTTGGATAGTTTGGATTGTTACCCCAGACCCCTTCTCCTACATGCCTCTCCAAAAATATTAGAAGACAGTCGGCTTAACCTGAGTCATTGCCACTGTAACTACTGGGAAGACTAAGAAATGGATAAGAATGTCAAGCCAGTGCAACCTTTCAGTAAACTAACTGGGACTTCTGTTAAATGCATCCACTTCTGATGCATCTGAGTGTGCAGAATGTTCATCAGAGGCTTCAGGATAGCTTCCTATCCTACCAAAACGATTCCCTGCTTTGTTGGCTGAGGAGCCATCTTTAAGGCTTTGATATACTTAGTGTCCTCTGTCAAACACCAACATCCTTGGGAGAGTTAACTTAGAAGTGTTTTCAGTCAATTTCATTTTAGTGTGACTGAGTTTGCGGCCACTTGGTTGGAAGGAGAAAGGGCTGCTGCACCAAATTTCACCATGTTCTGGAGCATATGAGCATCGAGCTCCCAAAAAGAGACTCATTTCTGGAAACTGGTGGTCAGCTTGGAGTTGGTTTGTAACAGCACCCAAATGCTTGAGTGTAATGCTTCTAAAAAAGGTATGATAAATTCCCACTTTTACCTCATGCTCAAGTAAGTTGTAGGAGTAGAGATGGAAAGATTTCTTTGCCAAATAGCTGAGACCCACTGTGTGTCATCTTCTTCAGGCTTCTTGGAGGAGTCTCTCCTCAAATTGTTGAACGGAAGAAATCTGAATTCATTGACTAGTATATCAACTCACCATGAGTTGTAAAGAGTGTTCAGAGAAGCTGATTAGTGCCTGAAATCACTATTCCCTGTTAGTGTAAACACTTATTAGCAAAACCTAATGAGTTGTAGAAAACACACCTTTGGACTGTGCGGAAAAGAGGTAACGTGACAGGCCTGGAACCACTATCCTGAGAAAGGCCTGCTTACGAGGTTGGCCCTTGGCTGGAATTGGGGAACTTGGATTTTAGGAGGGTTCCCAGCATTTCCTGACAGGAATGACTCACCATGCCTAAACAGTTTGTGAAAACAATATGCTTTATCCTAAAGACTCACTTTCCTTCTAGGAGTCTAGAATTTTGGATCATGCTGGGAAGAGTGTGACTATATGACCAGCCCCCCAGTAGAAACCTTGGTCACCGTCTCTAGTGAGCTTCCCTGGTAGACAGCATTTCGCACGTTGCCACGACCCTTTGCTGGGGTAATTAAGCGGGTCCTGTGTGACTCCTCTGTGAGAGGACTCTGAAGCTTTTGCCTGGTTTCCTTGGACTTTGCCCCATGTGCCTTTTCCCATTCTGATCTTGCTTTGTCTCCCATCACTGTAATAAATCATGGCCATGAGTACAACTAGGTACTGAATCTTATGCATCTTTTTAGAGAATCATTGAACCTGGGGGTGGTATGGGGGACCTCCAATACAGAAATATTCCACATGTAATTCATGAAATGAATAGACAGCAGTATAAGATTATGAAGGATTACACTGGATCCATCAAGGAAGGAGTGGTTTCATGAGCATGAGACGGGCCCCGTGTTTACAAGGGGCCTGAGTTTGGCTTAATGCTCTGCTGTCACTATTTTGCAATTCTTAATAATTTATGAACAAGGGATCCTGCATTTTCATTTTGCATTGGCCCCCACAAATTATACAACTGGACCTTGATCAGCCTGGTAGTTAAGAGAGAAAAGGATGGAATATCTTATCACCCCCAAATGCTTACCCTCTCACCCCTGGCAGTTTTTCACTCAGTTTTCCACAGGGCCTCAACGTCCACCCGTTAGAGATGCACTCTGTGGAGGAGACCGTAGAGGGGTGTTAAATGGCTGTCAGTTATGCACAACTCAGGGAGAACTTGTTTACTCATTCACTCCCTGCATATTTGCCTCCTTAACCCTTAGCTAAGTTCCAAGTCCCGGGTCAGCATTTCCCAAAGCGTGTTCTTCAGACTACTGATTCCCATGAAATGCACCGGGGGAGAAAAGCTTTGTTGTCAAATAAGTTTGGGATGCTCTATCCCCTCTTGGAGTTTAGGATATACATTAGCATATTAAAAACTCTGAAAAGTCTTGCGCTGAAATGAGCTGTTTACCTTTGCATTAGCTTCCTAGAGATGACATAACAAAGTGCCACATTTTGGGTGGATTAAACAACAGAAATTTATTGTTTCACAGTTCTGGAGACTGGATGGCCAAGATCAAGTTGTCAGCAGAGTTGGTTCCTTCTGAGAGCTGCGAAGGAGAAGCTATTCCATGCCTCTCTCCAACGTCTAATGGTCCTGATGCAGGCACTCTTTGGGATTCTTTGGCTTGAAGATACATCACTCCAATCTCTGCCTTCGTGTTCGCATTCTTCCCATGTGTGTTTGTCTCTGTGTCCAAAATTTTCTCTTTGTATAAGGACACTAATCATGCTGAATTAGAGCTCACCCTAATGACCTCATCTTAATTTGATTACCTCTGTAAAGACCCTATTGCCAAATAAGGTCACATTCTGAGGTACCAGGGGTTATGACTTCAACATAAATTTGGGGTGAGGGGACACAATTCAACTCATAACAAACTTTATCATTATTTCCCCAACACATTGAACTACTTGAGGGCCTAATTCCTGTTAACATCCCATGGAACCAGTGTTTCCCAGCATAGATTGAGAGATGAAGAGTGGAAAGCTTGTGTGGCTGCCTGGCTACAGCACAGAGCGCCCAGAGGTGAAGGGGAGGATGTGAAGGGCAGAATGGCAGAAGGTCTGGCTGTTGAAGGGGATAAGGGCCAGGAACTTCTCTGGATTCTGCCCTCTGGGTAAAGCAGATGTATCAGAGGTTCATCTAGAGTTTCTCAGGGATTTCTAACCAGGAAAGTGACAGTATTAAACATGGCAGTGGAGATTGGACAGGGAAGAGGCTGGAGGCAGGGAGACTGAATAATACAGCCTGAGGGGTGTGATGAACTAGAAGCCTAAACTAAGGCAGCTGCAGTGGTGAGGGAGAAGGGCTCCACTGAAAAGGTAGTAAAATATAAAAGATATACTCACACATTCATATTCATACATATATTTTCATATTCAAAAATATATTTGAACATATATATTACATATATTATATTACAATATACATATATTACATACATAAGAATATATATTATTTTATATATAGGATCTTTATGAAAAGATTTCAGAGGAGGTGTCTTTGCCCTTTGAGCCTTTTCTTTGCCTGGCTGGTGGCACTCAGGTGAACAGCTCTCAGAGGGCTGGTCTGGGAGATGTGTCAGGCTGGGAGGATCCTGTTTTGTCCCTATCAGTGTGCCTGTACCATGAATTCTGAAAGGCAGGTGGGGTAACAGGGTCCTGTGTGATCTGCCCCAGCCTCACCTTGCACCCCTCCCCCTCACTGTCCTAAGCTCCAACTGTATTGACCTTCCTTCTGTTCCACCTCAGAGCTTTACAACTTGCTGGTCCCTTAGCCTGGCTCTTGACGTGGCCCTTCTTTTGTTTGGCTGAACATTGTGGCTTCTAAGACCCTTCCTCTGGGAAGCCTTCTCTGCTATCCCCTGGCATTCTCTCATCAGACTTGCAATCCCTTGTTCAATATGTCTTTTTCCTCTAGACTCTGAGCTCTGTGAGGGCAGAAGCATGTCTGCCATATTCTTGTATCCCCAGCACCCAGCAAGGGCCTGGCTCAAGTAGGCACTCTAAATATAAGATGGGTGAATGAATGATTTACTATACACAGAGAATTTGAAACAATGTAATAATGGAAATAGTAAAAACAGTTGAGGGACCTAGATGGTGTGATAGTTTTGAAGTGAGTTTAGAACCCACCCTTACCAAATGACTTTTAAATTTGAAGCCAAAGTCAAATCTTAAAGTTTCTATTAATTTAATCTTATCCAAAGAAACTTCCTCTTTCTTAGAAAAATAAAAGGTATCATGATTTATTTTAACAGCTTCATAGACTTCAAATTATTTTTATAAAGAAAAAAATAGACCCCTTTGTATAAATACATGTGAGTAGAAATGGCCAGAAACATGTGGATTGCATTTCCCTTAAACTCTCTTGGGTTTGCAAATCAGAAAGAGTGGTTTGGAATAAAATGCATTTTCTATTTTCCTGAAGTCAGTATATTTGGGAAACAGTGATGTTTGAGACGTTCAAGAAACTGAAAATATGTGTGGGCACTTGTTTAAGTACTGTTATTTCCAGAAGTAACTAAAGTGGCTGATAAGAAAGGGGAAGTGGGCACTTAGCATCTGAAAAGAACCAATTCAAAAAAACATTTATTTTTCTGTGTAGCTTTCACACAAGAGAAATCTCCCTCTGCCTCCCCCCTTGACCACAATCAATATTTTTAGGGGGTGAAGGCAGAAGGAGGAGAGAGTTTACCCAGGCTTTTGTATGCGACTGAGCTGTGGAAACAGGATGAAGATTTTGCTAAATCTGTCCATTAAGTGCCTCTAAGTGCTTTTAAAACATGTCCTAGAGCAGAATGGAGGGCGCAAGAAAGGGAAACTGGGAATTAAGGCTAAATTATAACATTTAAGTGTCTTGATAGTGGAAATGTCAGAAGAAATAGCAGGAGTGACGAGCAGATAAAACTTCAGATGCTCCACTTAAATCTTGTTTTGTTGAGCAACCCTAAAAGCTGAAAAGTTGTTTGGGTTCTAAAATGGTCAAATTATATTTTTGTGGAGTGAGAGTTTATTTTTCTTGATTTCTATCACTATCTGTCTGTTTAGTTTTCTCCTGGATGTGCTAGACAAGAATTGAATTAAAATATACCAACCTAAATGCTTAATATGATTACCAGACATTTTAATAATCTACCACGTCAATAGAAATTTACTTTCTAATTTAGATTTCTGGAGGAACGCTTTCAACATAAAATCAAGAAGCTCAATTACATATAGAAAAAAAATTAATGGAAGGGAGAAAAAAGTAAAAAAAAAAAAGGAAAGGATTTTTGACATAGAGTATTGGTAATTTTGCATATGGATTAAATAATGTGTAGGTAATATTAATCTATTGATATTTAGAGATGACATTTGAGAGTCATCCACTTTTAGATTTGAAACTGTTACAGCAAATCCATTTGCATCTGAAAGGTGGACTGCTAGAGCCCTCTAGCTGTTAGAAATAATTCTGTCCTTCTGGGTGTAGGTAAATAACCTAACTGCAAAGTCAGTAAATAATTCACCAAGAAACCTACTGGAAAACAAATAAAAGCATCTGGCATGTCCTCCATTATTGTCTTACCGTTTGGGTTGGTAGTAATGTCCACACTGCTGTAAGCATCCATGGACATACATTCTAGCCTGTCATAACCCTGAACTTCTTAACAGGTCAATTATAAAGACACCGCCCCTGCCCTTTCCCCTATTGTCTTGATTGGTTTGAACTAGATAGTCTCCAAAACCCAGAGGTACAGTGAGCCCTATCAAGATGGATGTTTCCAGTTCCATTTTCATAAGAGGAGGGTCTATCCTAGGGACCTCAGGATACTCTGGACCTTGGGATGAATCAGGGGGTACATACTCATGGCCCATGAATCAATGTGTTTTGTTTGGTTTGCACAGAACTTTTAAAAACTTTTAAAAAAAAACAGGTGTCTTTTATAAATTGTGAAATTTCAGATGGAAATTCGTATTACCAACTTTTCTTCAAAAATCCTAAGATCTGATAGCTCTGGATCTGAGTACCCATATAGTACCAACAGGCAAAAACTAGGTAGCGGTAACCTGCTTTATGTGGACTACGTGTTCAGAGCTCCGCAATTCCCACCACTTTCTATTGGATGACGTAAACCCAGCATGCTGAATGTAATTTCATTACCTGCTTGGAGGCTGTAGGTAACTAAGTCTGTAGCTCCTGGTCTAAACCTTGAATAGTTATACTCTCCCCCTCCTAGTAATAATAATAACAACAACATAATGCTATTAATAATAAAGCAAGCTTCCGGTAATTGAGCTCTTACTATGAGTCAGGCACAGTGGGCGGTCCTTTATGTGTACTGCCTCAAATCTTCATATCAAACATCTTAAGACAATTATTATATTTATTTACAAATAAGGAATATGAGATTCATGTTCAGATAAAGTAATTCAATCAATATATAATGAGTGCTACTCTGAGCCAGGCATTGTGCTAACTGCTGGGGATGCAGTGCCGAACAAGAAAACCATAGTCCCTACCCTCGTGGAGCATATGGTCAAATTACAAGCATGATCTCAAAGTGAAAGTGTAGATTTGCTATGTTGGTATAAAACAGGGGGGATTTAATGTGGTCTGTACCAGTGTTCTCACATTTTTATAGCAGTGTCACGTGGAGGGCTTGCAGGTTCCTGCTGCATTCCTGTCCCTTCCTCTCAATCTTCTGATTTAATAGACCAGAGTGGAAGCCAGGTATCTGCCCTTCCTTTTAAATTGTGGTAAAGTACAGATAACGAAATATTTACCTTTTTAATACTTAACATTTTAAAGTTATTTTTAACAGTTTAATAGCATTAATACATTCACATTGTTGTGCAACCATTAGCACTATCTTCAGAACTTTTTTCACCTTCCCAATCTGAAACTCCGTATAATAACTCCCCATTCTCCTCTCTCTCCAGCAGCATGTCTTCCAGTTTTATCCATGTGGTAGCATGTATCAGAATTTCCTTCCTTTTTGAGGCTGAATAATATTCTATTGTATATATATATATACATATACATATATATATACACAATATATATTCTATTGTGTGTGAATATATACAATATATAATATTTTATTTATCAATTCATCTGTTAATGGACACTTGTGTTTCTTCCACCTTTGGCTATCGCACATAAAGCTGCTATGAACATGGCTGTACAAGTATCTGTTTGATACTTGTAGGAATCTGCGCTTTGATTAATAACCCAGATGAATCTGATACAGGTGGGTCATGAGCCAGACTTTGATAAATGCTGCTCTAGGAGTTAGGGAAAGCCTCCCTGAGAAACTGACATTCGAACGGAGTCTCAGAGCATGAGTAAGAGTTGACCAAGTCAGAGGGAGGTAACAACAACGACCCTGCACACTTGGAAGTGGGGCTCTGACATTCACTTGAAATACTGAGATTCTGGAGTTGACACAAGAACATTCATCAGCCATGAGGACTGTAAATTGGTGTCATAACTTAGTTTAGTACCTAAAACAAGAGTATTAGTTAATCATTCCTTTAACAAATATGTGTTAAGTGCCTTCTGTATACCAGGCATCTTGCTCGGTACAAGAAATATCATGTGCTCTTTTATCCATTTACTAAGAATGAGCCAGGCACCATGTTAGGCCCTGGAAAGTTACAGAAAACTGTGGCTACATATAATTTTGATAATTGTTTCACAAAATCCACCTATATCGCTTATCATTATTAATAGTTTCCCTCCATGCTGATCCCAGGGCATGTCAAAGGATTATTTAATACTTAAATGCCTCTCTGTAGGAACCTGAGCTGATGACATTAAATTTGTTTTCCTTAGGCATAAGGGAATTATCACTGGTGATAATTTCTGTGTTTTGGGGGCATTTTTTATTTCAATCATTAATCCATTCCTTCGTTACTGATGAAATATTGGCATTGCTTTCTTGGTTTCCTCATTTGAGAATGATTCTTCTCACATTTACCAGAGTTCACCAAAGCTATATGAGATTATCTTGACACATTGACTATAAAGCTTTTGTTCTTTGAGAGGGAAAATAGAGGAAGACTTTCATGGCTAAATTACTTTGAAAAGATCTGATATTATGAAAAAATGTCTAGTGGGACATGATTTTTTAGATGCTTGAGTCAGAGATAAAGGTTTTAGGCTGAGGGGGACTCAAAGAAATTCAGGAGAATGCTTTTCTGAATACTTAAATCATTTAATTTGGATAATATTTATTACAATATACCTTGTATTATAGGTTACTGTGTGTATTTCTTATTTTACTTCATTGGGTTGCAAGTTTCTTGAAGGTAGGAACTATTTCGTGATCATCTTTGAATACCTCTCAACAATAGCACTGAGTAACACACAGTACTGAAAATCTCACAGTGTATTATGTGCTGGATACTTCCTTAATAAAATGAGATCCAACAAAAATTCAGTGAATGAAGAAATAAATGAATATAATTCACAGAATAGCAATTTTGAAAGAAGCAAAAATGGGTTACTATTTGCTTAAAATTAACACATTTATGTGTTAGAGAAGGTAGGCAGCAAAACAATTATGAAAACAAAAATGTTGCAAATAAAACTTCTGTTTTGTTTTGTTTTTTTAAAGAAAAGCAAGACTTTTAGAAGCTTGCGGTTTATCCTTCAAAAAGTGCCCTTCTCAGAAGTGGGAATACTCCTGTCTGGAAGGACAAATCAGACCAAATGCTAGAGTTGGAGAAGTTCAGGACCCCATTCTGCCTGGCATAAAGGGACTGGTCAGAGTGAGTCACAGAATATGACAGCACAGACAGACATATTTTGTAGTCTGTGCATTGAGGAATCCAGGGGCTCAGGCTGACACATGATCAGTTCTTTAGCCAGGGAAAGGGTAAGCAGAGAGAAAGGGATGGAGGACAAGTTGTGCAGAGGAAAAGGAAAGAGGAAGTTTTAACTTGAAGTTTGAAAGGCTCTTTCCCCTCTATTCCAGGGAGAGAGAAAGGTAATTAAATAAAGCAGTCATATACCATAGAATATTATTCAGCCTTTAAAAACGGGGGAAATCCTGCAATTTGCAATCAAGTGGATGGACCCGGAAGACATTATGCTAAGTGAAGTAAGCCAAGTGCAGAAAGACAAAAACTGCATGATCTCACTTATATGTGGAATCTAAAAAAGTCGAATTCACAGAAGTAGAGAGTTAAATGGTGGTTACCAGGGACTGGAGGGTGGGGGAAATGGGGAGATGTTGGTCAAATGGAATAGTTTCAGTTATGCAGGATGCGTAAGTTCTGGAGATCTAGTGTACAAGTTGGTGACTATATAGTTAATAATACTATATTGTATACATGAAATTTGATAAGAGTAGATCTTACGTGTTTTTACTACACAAAGAAAAATTATAGCTAATAAATAAGTCAGCAAAACAAAGATGGAGCCTCGCCAGACTGTTTTAAGTGACTTGGAAACATCTTCTTCTGAAAAAATTGTTTCTAAAAACTATTTTCATATTTAGACATTTTCAGGGGAAAAATTACTGCACTCAAAGTTCACATAGGCCTGCTTATCTACCATCCACTATTTCAGAGCGTTAATCGTGTCCCAGTTACTGCTTCACTGGTTTTAATGAAGAGTTCAAGAAAAATCTTAAATCTGTTTATTTCTATAGCTTCTTGGTAACTGAATTCCTAAGCATTTTATAGGACTGTTGATCATTCCTGGGTTTGTTTGGTTCTTTTTTTACCCCTATTTAACCAGAATACTTACTTTTAGGTAAAGTTCATTTGAGGCCAAATCCTATGTGAACTAGGGGAGGCTGAATTAGCCCACTGCGGGAAGAATCTAAGTCAATCGAGAAAACTTGGAAAGACAGAGGGAAGAGTTTGCAAATCCCTCCAGTTCTCTCCAAGTGCAAAAACGCAAAGGTCATGCTGGCCGACATACTGTAACTTAAACCACATTATTTCCGGAGAGTATAATGCTTATGCATTTTTATATCCTGTCTTCTCATGGGGATGACTTAGGGAGTCTGGGCAGAAGGGGTTCTCAGTATATGTCAGCAAATCAAAGTCAAGTGTGTAGGCTTCCTTTCAGCTTGTTCTGGGCTGTATCTTACAGAACTGCTAGTAAAGTCAGAACACCACCATCTGACACCATCTCATATATCATTCCTGATAACTTCACTGTCTCTGTTAAAAAGAGTGAATTTTTTTTGGAAAACTTGGCAATTATCAACATAAGAAAATGACCATGTGGTGCAATTACTTACAGTAATATCTAGTGTCTAAAAGGACACAATCTGAGGTACAACCTTAGTCTCCAGAACACTGAGCTCCGGAGAAAATCTGCACTAGGGCAGGCATCTAGTCCTTCCAGTCATCTCCCAATACCTGGCACATTGGGGAAGCTTCATAAATGTTTGTGGAAGGCAGTGGAATGCACGCGATGATACTCTGCAGATAATTGTATGGCATGTAATTAGGAAGAGCTTTCTAATTCATAAAGCAAGCAGTTGCCCGTGTGAAGTGATTACCCAATACAACAATTGTTAATTGCTCAGCCCTTTGGATTAACTCAGCGTTGCCAACAATAGACTGTTTTTACCAGGTTGAACCATATGAAATTGCCAACACTTGACCATTTTTTGATCCCCCAAGTGGCATTTAATAGGGTTCAATATATTCTAATTAACACAGTAGTAGTATTAGTAGTCAGTTGAATCATATGAGATTTGCTATTTTTGTAGATCAAACACTGTTGATTACCAACAACCTCAAACAGTTCAACCATAGTAATAAGTATATAATAATTTGTTATTAAATAGCAATAAAAGCTCCTGTTACCTACTATTTACCAGGTCCACACATTTTGCTAAGTAGTTTATATACATTATTTCATTTAATCTTCTGAGGTAGGTTCTAATATTATCCCTCAAATTATGCAAATATTCCAGGAAATAGTAAGACCCTAAGCTGTTAGTCACTTTCACCTCCTGAGACTAGCTTATCATTGGCCCTAGTGGCATGTTTTTAGGGACTTATAGGGAAACAACTTCAGTGAGGTGGGGGCTTGGGGCCAGGTTCTAATTCCAGGTGGTGTTTTGTGAAACGAACTTGAATTTCATACATGGTTCCCAATTGGTCTTGAGGTCACAGCTATGCCCTGGGAAAGGTAGTGTGTCCACTAGTGGGAGAAAAGACACACATGCACACACACGCACACACACACACACACACACACACACACACACACACACACAGAAGAGCTCTACAGATTGTGCACTGAAAGCTACTAGGGGGACTGTATGTCTCAGTGTGCCCAGGAAAGTATTGATTTCTGCCTGCTCTCCCTGTGTAATTATTGAAAGTCTCCCAAATCACCCTCAACAGCAGACCTAGAAGTAGGGGAATGAGGCGAGTGAGATATTTGCCTAGGGTGTGAAATTTAAGGGATGCCAAAAAACTCAGCAATCAGGATATATCGTATTTTACAGCAATTTTTTTAAAAAAACCTTAAAAATGCAAAAAATCCATGACTAACAAAAATTTAAATAAAAGAAGGATCAGTATTACTGATTTTTCCTTTTGCCTCAGGCTCCCATGTGGCTCCACATGGCACTGCTCAAAAGCATCTGAGTTTGAACAATAAATTATATGGTTTCCTAATTTAGAGCACTTCATAAAATAATGGCTAATACTTACACAGTGATTCCACAATGCCAAGTACTATTCTAAGTGTTCTACATATATTAACTATAAGGCAAATACTGTTACTACCCCCATTTACAGCTGAGGACACAGGCTTGGAAAGGTTAAGTAGTCTGTGTAAAGTCATACAACTAGGAAGCAAGGGAGTCGAGTTTAGAATCCAGGCAATTTTTTCTCCAAAGTTCATAACCATGACTCTATACATGGCTCCGAGAAAGAGCTTAACAAATGTCGCTACTCTGAATGTTATTATAAGTGACAGAGAAGGAGAGGACTGTCCGAGAAAGGGACGTGGGAGGACCAGGAAACATTTTACCTGCTTCTCAATCTGGACTCTGTACAGCCTGGAATACAGCTGTTTGCCAGCTGTAATTTAACCTTTCTGAGGCTCTGCTTCCTGTCAAATGAAAAGATTGGACTGACTGAGTGCTAAGGTCTCTTTCATCTCCAAATAATAGCCTTTTATTCTATGAATCCTCATTACTATAGAGCATTTCTCTGTTGTGGCCTCTCCCGTTGCGGAGCACAGGCTCCGGACACGCAGGCTCAGCGGCCATGGCTCACGGGCCCAGCCGCTCCGCGGCACGTGGGATCTTCCCGGAGCAGGACACGAACCCGCGTCCCCTGCATCGGCAGGTGGACTCTCAACCACCGCACCACCAGGGAAGCCCCACAGTGATTTTTTTCCCATCCATTTTCAGTTTCCTCTGTGTTCATCCCAGTCCTCCCTCCATATGGTTTTTCCTTTGTGATCTAATCCATTCTCACAGTGTCAACTCTCACCTCTCCGTGGCTGACTCCCAAATCCTTATCTTAGCCCCTTACTCTCTCCCGACCACATGTCCAGCTGTTGGCTGGACTCTTCTCCTAAGTCTCACACCAGAAACTTTAAGTCATCATGTCCAGAATCAAATTCATCACCTCCCACCATCCTCTCCTTACCCAGGCTCAGCTCTCCCCTTGTCTCTTGCATCCTCCACTCATGCAGCTGCTGGGACCTGACGGTTTTGCCTCTGCCATGTCTCCTCTACTGCTCCCCTTCTTTTCATTCCAACTGCCATCACCCCAATCAGCCCCTCACTGCCTTCTTCCTGAATGTCTCCCTCGTCTCCGCAATTTTCATGACAATAAGAACAGTACCGGGTACTTCCTAGACTCTAATAGGAACCTCGCTCTCCTACCCAAGAACACAGTGGCCTCCCAGTGTCTGCAAAGGAAAGTCCAAACTCTGTTTTTGTCATTTAAGACCCGCCCTGCCATAGTTTGGCTCCAATCTGCTTTCCCAGGCTTATCTTCCACTTCGCTACTCTTTATATTTTATATGCCATGTATACTGGATGTAATTTTTGCCTTTTTGCATGGATTCCCCTTGCTTAATGTTCTTCTCTCCCTTCAGAATTCAACTCAAATGCCCCCTCCTTCATGAAGTCTTCTCAAATTCCCCAAGGCAGAGACAGTCTTTCCGCCTTGTAAATATTTATAGCACTATATCTGTACATCTCTGCAGACACTTATCTCCTTCTATGTTATCTTATAGTTCTATACATTTACTTTTTATCCCACCCTATTAGAGGCCTCTTAGCTGCAGGGGTCATGGCTTTCATCTCCCTCACCTGCATGCCCTCCGGGGTGCCTATCACATCATCCCACAGGAGGTGCTTGATAAAAATGCAAGTACTAAATCACTTGACGTAATTTTTAAATTATGTGTCTGCAAAATAAAGTAACTGACCTATACTTCTGAGTGTGTGAAAAGGACAGAATCCAGATTATCACTCTCTCTCCCAGAGGGGAGTCATCCTGTCTGAAGAGTATTCCTCTCTTGGGACAAGCTTGCCTGCCCTGCAGCCTATATCCCGTAACCCTTTTAACAGCTTGAGAGCATCACATACCTAGTGAGAAGTCTGAAATCTTCTCAGTCTGAAATGCTTCCAGGATTCTTGTGTGGCCGCTCTCTGACCTTTCTTTCCAGGTGTGCTGAACTCAGGTGTTCCTTGTAAGGGTCATGATTCAGCTATTTCCAAATCCAGACCTATCCCTGTGTGTTTGTATTGGGGTTGGTATATTCAGAGAGGGCAGAGAAAGATTTTGAGATAGACTGCTCTTATGATTATTAACTGAAAACACTGGGGACACTTAAAAATGGCTAAAGATAACTTTCCACACTACATTTATATTGGGGCTTAAGATCAAACACAGGAAATGAGTAGGGCTTCCCTGGTGGCACAGTGGTTGAGAGTCCGCCTGCTGATGCAGAGGACACAGGTTCATGCCCTGGTCCGGGAAGATCCCACATGCCGCGGAGCGGCTGGGCCCGTGAGCCATGGCCGCTGAGCCTGCGCCTCTGGAGCCTGTGCTCCACAACGGGAGAGGCCACAGCAGTGAGAGGCCCGTGTACCGCAAAAAAAAAAAAAAGAAAAGAAATGAGTAAAGAAGAGCTAATGATCGCAAAAGATCATTCGTTCTTAACCTAACAGTTAAGAGACATTTTTTAAAAAAATGCATTTCCTGTTCGAGTTTGTCCTTTAACTAGCAACTGATTATGGAATTTTAATTTAATATTACAGCATATGTTGTCTTTCTGAATTTAAAAATCCATGACTTGACTCCAAACTGTTTTCAAGTTCTGCAGAAGAACATTCTCACCAAAATAAGGGCACCAGTGGTAGTATTTATAATAAATTTACAATTCTGTAAAAATGGAATCAATATATACAATTAATATTGCAAATAAACGTCAAAATGATATACTTCCCACCGTCTAAATGAACCCTGTTTCACACATAAACAGGGTTTATGGTGCTCGGTGGCAATGGTTCAAAGTGCTTTTTCTTCAACAGTAAGCAGATTGAGTGAAATAAAAAAAATGATGTGCCAGAACTTAAAGGTACAAATAGTACAAATTTCAAATTATTGATTGCTGACTGTGCTTACAGACATCAAACAATACTTTTTCAGGCAGTTACAATAGTCCACTTCAATGGAAACATGATATATTACAGGAAAGTTGAAAATGTGAGGACTATTTGACTGGTATGGTCATTTTAAATTATTAAGGTTTGGGGTTTTGTTTTGTTTCTAGGTTATAGAAAAAAAACAATGCAAACTAAGAGGAATGTCATTAACGTCAAGGCTTTCTTACCAAGCACCTTTATGAGAGTTTGAAAAGTTCCAAGATATTCAGTTAGACTATAAACTCACTTTATGTTAGAATAAGTGCACAGTTGGGCAGAAGCCATAGGCAGTGACATCTTTTAATGGAAACCCTAGCAGGCCAAGCAATCACTCTTGAAGGACCCAGAATGTATTTATGTAGGCAAGAAATTTTTTCAGGAGCTAAGTTCTGATGTATAGGTAAGACAAGTGCTCTAATAGAGTCTGAATCTGAACTCTCTCAGTTTGCTTGCTCCTTTAAAATCACCCTTAGGTAACATCTTCCCCAAAATAACAGACAAGTATAGCATCAAAATTAAGTCAATTGCCTTGCATCATTGCCCTTGAAGTACTCTTCCCATAACCTGGAAATGGGAAGCAGATTTATGCATTAGAAAAGTCTATTGGTCAGAACTCTTTCAGTTGCAAGTGACAGAAACCAAACTCCAGCTAGCTTAGGCCAAAAGATAATCTATTGCCACATGTTATTGGAGAGTTCAAGTAAGGCTGGATGCAGGGGTAGGGATGATGTCATCAGGAGTATATCTTTTTCTCTGTATTTCTCAGCTGTGCTTCCTCTGTAAAGGACTCGTCCCCAGACTGGCTGTAACCATGTAGAAGGCCCTGACAGCACTTCTGAGAGCTGGTGCGGCCTGAAGGACATTTTTTTTTTCAGGTTCTCCACCAAGGTTAAACTGTTTTACACCTTCACCCCTTAACACACACACTCCCAACTCTGTCTCCTCTCATGGGTCCACTCAAGGGCTTCCATGATAATTTCACAAGATAAGAGTCTCTATCTATCTGTCTTGCTCTGTCTTTGTTTCTCATTCTCTCTTCCTCCCTTCCATACCCCTCCCAAACCATATCTAATTTTGAAACAGGGCACTAATTGGTCCTGCTAAGGTAACCAACTCCCTCAACCCTGACAATCACTATGCCCGGTGGGATGGAGTATTCTGATGTGCCTAGGGTGTGCCCATCCCCATGGGAATTGAAGCATACCTTTTTTTTTTTTTTTTACGTGGGCCTCTCACTTCTGTGGCCTCTCCCGTTGCGGAGCACAGGCTCCAGACGCGCAGGCTCAGCGGCCATGGCTCACGGGCCCAGCCCCTCCGCGGCATGTGGGATCTTCCCGGACCGGGGCACGAACCCGTGTCCCCTGCATGGGCAGGCGGACTCTCAACCACTTCACCACCAGGGAAGCCCTTCAACTGAAGCATATCTTAATGGACAGCCCCACCAACTACATGTGCAAATGGGGTGAGGGAAGCAGTCCCCTGAAATAAATGTTCTACCACGCATAAGTATGAAACAGAGTCACCTCAACTACTGAAACCACCGTGAAGAATCAGGATTTGTTGTTTTTTATGTGATTTTTCCCTGATCTCAGTTTTCTGATCCAGTTGAGACCCATAAAGCCAGTTGAAATAATTCCAGTATGGAGATCTGTCACTGATAGGTAAATGAGGAAAGGAAGGTTTGTTTCTACCTCCTGCTGTGGCATCAGACCCATCCTCACCAAAAAATGTGTTGCTCAAAACTTGTACACATGTACCCAGGCTTCAAAACGTGGACAAGGTACCAGGCCATGGAGTAAGCTGTTGTTTACTGCAGTGACTGAGTGGGGGCATTGACATGGGAAAGTTCTTTTCCCTTGGAATTTGGCTAAGGAGGCTTTGTGCCATTTCTGGTGCAAACCTGGTCAAAGAAAAATGGACTGTACATCTCTTACATATCAGACATCATGGGGACACATTGGGGAATATTTTTAAAAATTCCCTGCCTTTAGAAAATTCACAGCTTTTAGGGGAACACAGAAAAGCATGAGAATGGTATAACAAAGTGTTACAGGAACAAAGAGGAAGAGGTGATGAATTTTGCTGGAGATGGAGGAAACGAGCAGGAATCAGGGAAGTGGGGAGAGAGGGATGTCAGTAGAGGTTTCCCAGGGAAGGTGACATCTGACCTGCAGAATTAGAGGGAGTGTGATAGCTTAGAAGGAGAACAGCATCTTAGGCAGAGGAAACAGTAACAGGAGGGAAGAGGAGATCAATCCAGTATCTCTCTACTAGTCACTGGCCAAGTTTCCACCGCCAGCACAAGGGGGAGGATTGAGGCAATTATTGAGAAAACTGTCTCAATCTTTCCTTTTCTCCTGGCTGTGAAAATTTGGCCATCGCTGCATTTTTGTAAGAGAAGAAGTCTTGATTCCAGAGACCACACAATGTTAAGTGATGGAAAAATTATTTTATAGACCGAACAGAGAAAAACAAGAACACCTGAATTCAGCTGGGGAAAGGTAGACTTTACAAGAAAGGGAAACGAAAACCTTCCTCCTCTGTCTCTTTCCACTTTTTCTTCCTCTTTGTTTTGGGGGGGTGGGGAGGAAGGGTTTCACCTCAGAGAGCAAATCTCCTGAGCAAAAATCATGTATTTATATGCAATCGATGTCTTGTGAGAGCTTCATAAGTAGTTGTAGTAGGATGATGGTAATCATTCAAATAATTTTTCAAGAATTTACTAACATCCAAATCAAACAAAGTAGAACCCCAGGAATTGACTCCCATGCCCTCTCCCCCATTATTCCATCTCTCCAAATGTCTGGGTAGCTCGTTAGCATTCAACACATCCTTTGAAGATTAAATAGCATTAAATTTTTGCCTTGCAAGGAAAGAGATTATGAATTTATGTGAAAACAAGTCTCTGGTAGAAACGTCTATAGAAATCTGAAGAGGGAAGAAATTCTGGCTTAAAGTCCACAAAATACAACGCAAATGAACAGAAACTAAATGGATTTCAGTTTGAGTTTTAGCACCACCATTATTAACTGTGCGACTTTGGACATGTTTCTTAACCTCTCTAGACCTCAGTTTTAAAATTGGAATAGTGGCAGTACCTATAGGGCAGAGTTATTTTGGGTATTAAAAGGGACAATCCATGAAAAAAAATGTTTTACATAGTGTCTGGTACACAGTATTATCTTCAAATCAACAGAGCAGTGAAATTACAGAAAATTGCTCAAGAACTGGTACTAACCAAGAAGCAGACATTACATCAAGATTCTAATCTGGTACCATCTATCTTATCTGTTGGTCCCTTCACTAAGGTGTCACATTAACAAGATTTAGGAACTGTCATTATGACATTGATACATGTTGAATATCATCAGAGGGCCAAGCGATGACCTTCAGTGCTTTTTACCCTTTTGTTATTTGCAAAGAGGAAAGAGAAGGGCATTGGACTCCTTTTGCTGGAAACCTTGGCCATTTGGCATCACAAGAGTTTGGCTGCAGAGAGAGAAAGAAGGAGTGCTAATGTTAATGTTAATGTTGGGCCCAAAGGCCATGACACAAAGTTTTTTCCATCCCCAAAGACAGACCTTCCTCATGTTATCTGAAAATACACTTCAAAAACATGTCACTTCATGAGCATTGTCTCAGAATTTGCTTATGTTTAATCTTTGGCTTGAGCTGTATATTCTCTTTATAAGACAGAAGGAAGCATAAGCTTCTAACTGAAGTGTAGTGTGGGTAACAGTGGAATCGTCTACGGATCAAAAATGACTATGAATGTTCTGTTTATGTTACACACAAGAAGTAGATACATAATTCAAGGCTGTATGTCTTTAAAATGTATTTGCCTGTTGGGCTCTTGACTTGGAATTGATTTCCTACTAAGGAACTGAAATATGAATTTGTGTGAAAATAGAAGTCATGGCAAACTTTTCAGTGGGTTGCATTGTAAATAGACCTTTTTGAACTGCTTTGAAACATTGTAATTCACCTCATTTAATACATAAGGAATAAAGTGTGACTGAGTGCAGATATCAAATTGAAAAGAAACTCATGGAAGAGAGTGCTTAGGGCTACACACTTTGTGGGCAGAATTTCCCATGACTTTATTCACATAGCTGCCATTTAAATTGACTTTTAGCTGGATATGTACACCAAAGGGATGTGTCGACTGTTTGTGATTTATTGAAACAGCTGAACGGTTGCAAGATATGGCTCCTTGTGGTCATCCATCATTCTGAATGATGATTAAGTACAAAAGGGAGATACAATTTAGAAAAAAATACAACATAAAGTTGGGATAACAGAACTGGGCCACACCATGGTTTGTATTCATGATGAAATTTGAGGAAAAAATATTTAACAGGAAAATCATAATAAGTATGTTAGATTTTGCAAAATCAGATAAACATGACTTTGCAGAATGGGTAAAAACCAAAATTCCTATTCATAATTAAATCCTGGTTTCTAAGGTCAATTTTTCAAGTGATATTATAATGGCCTTTGGCTGTATCTACACTGACTTCTGGCCTTCCTAAAAAAAGTGTGAAGTTGAGAGAATTTTTAAGATTAGACAAAGAAGCTGTAGACTTTAAGGCTTCTCAGTTCAGAAAAAGTCAACCCAAAGTGGGGGCTTCTGTGTCTAGAGCCAGCTCCGTCGCTTGCACATTTGAGTAAATCAGAACCTCAGTTTCTTGATCTATAAAAACAGAGACAATGATAATAGTTGTTCTGCTTTTGCCACAGAATTGTTGTGAGGATCAAATGAGATAACAGATGTGAGCTGCTGTCACTAGTATCCGAAAAATCAATTAATTAAAAGGGAATTACAGCAATTATTTCTTCTTAGATACCTTAGATATAGTCTTGTGTGGGGTGACAGGTGACAATACATTATTTTCAAAGGTACCTATTGTCTTAAAAGTGAGATATCATTGTGCTATTTATTTTGTAATCCTATTTTTATTTCCAGGCTGAGGGGCGATAAGGAAATACTGGTCATACTTAGGTGTCATGAGAATTAATGTGTATGGAGAAGCCCACATATTCATTTGTAAAGGTGAATGTGTGTGTGTGTGTGTGTGTGTGTGTGTGTGTGTGTGTTTGTGTGCACATGTATGAAGAGCAGGGATTCTGGAACCAGATGGTTTAAGTTTGAATCCTACTTATTTGCTAGTAATCCCAGTAAGCAACTTAATCTTAATCTTGTTGTGTCTCAGTTTCCTTATCTGGAAAAGAAAAATATATAGGTATGTTTATGTGGATTAAATGAGCTTATAGCCAAAATACTAAGAACGGCGTTTCTACATGTTGTAAGTGCCTAATAAATGTTCATTATTTTTATCATCAAGAAAATCTTTTAGCAGCAAAATTATCAGTGGTGATTTGCTCTATTCAAAACATACAGTCATGTCCTGTCCCCCTGGTGAAGACCAGTTTACTGGAAATGCTAGCCTAGATCAGGAACACAACTTTTGGAATGCCTGGCAGAGAGTAGCTTGTGACCAAGGCCTTGGTAGCTGCCTAGGACAGAACTCTGTACCAGGCTTTGAGCCATATTGTATATTGTAGGACATCATTGGCCCTAACATGCTTAAGTGAGCTACATGAAACAAGGGTCACGGCCAAATATCTTTGGGATCATTTCTTTAAACTGTACAAATCAGGTTTCTTTATTGCAGGATGTCTCAGAACCTTTAATAAACTAATGTGCATTGTGAGTCTCCAGGGGACTATAGAATGCCATTCCCAAATTAATTTCACATAGAATCACTGTTCTTATTTTTTAAAGAAAACCTATGAAAACCTTGAGGAATAGTAAGGGTTCCTTAAGGCACCGCTTGGAAAATACATTTTTATGTAAGTTTTCTCAAGATCAGATATTTTAGGCTGGTAGATTTTTAATAACAGGCTAAAGAACCAAAAGTACTCAAGCAAAATGCTCTTTTGGGTGGGTGGGTTTCATAGAGTCCTCCACTGGAAGGTCTTAGGGTTGTCTTTGTAGGTAATGAATTAATTATGGATTTTCAGTGATTTTAAAAAGAACATTTTCGCCCAACCCTAGAGATTGCTGTGGAACACCATGAAATCTAGACTTAAGTGTGATCATTTGCACAATTTAGAGGTGATGAAAATTTCTTTTTTATGAATTAAAACAAAATTGTTAACTGTAGAGCAGAAGTCGGGTCAGACAGACATACTGCTCCTGAGAATGTGCTGCTGATGATTTGTATTTTATGGTAGCTGAAGAGTTTGAGCTGCTTGTTAATGAGACCCAGAACCATTACCTGTATTACTGGCATCCCCAGAAACTGCAGATCTATTTTGAAATACCTTTATGCTACACTTGTTCAAAGCATTGTCTTTCTATTAAACGAATTCACCTGCACATTAACTTTTCTCTACAATATACTACTGATAGTTTAGAGACATATTTCTGTGCATCTCTTTGTCTGAATCTGGAAGCTATGCATTTTCTTTGAGTTCCGTTTCTTCTGAAAACTAGTTGTTGACAAATACTACTGTCACAATGATTGTAAGACTGAATTACCTGTTGATTTCCTAATTCGTTGCCTGAATTGTAATGACTCAAAATAAGAGCTGTGCCTCTAAAATATTTTGTCATCTTACACTGTTTGAAAGATAAATGGTCTTAAACAGAATAGCTGCTGTAGTTCTTTGTTAGAATTGAAGTTTTAACATCAGGGTCTATATCAGAGAGAATGTAGGTGGCAGGTATTGCTCTTTTGGGGGTAGGTTTCTCTACTCCAAGCAGGGGAATTCTGTAGGGTCCAGTGTAAAGTAAAAAAGAGAAGATAAAGGAGACGGACTTCCAAATCAAAATGAGAGTTGGAATGTGTATTAAAAAGAATGCAGGGCTCAGGTCTAGATCTGTCATGAAACCTTAGGTAAATCAGGCAGCTGTCTGGGTGTCAATTTCCACATTTATGAAATGAAAGGAATAGACATCGGTAATCTAGAAGATATAACATTTTTCATTAGAAGGATGATATGGAAGGAGAGAAAAAAAAGGAAAAATATGGAGTCTATCAACTAACTCTAGAATTGTTTCCCCATGTGTTAAATGTGGGAAAAAAGTCATACCACTAGGATTCATAATTCTGTATTCTTTGGTTACCATTTCACATGTAGATTAGCACTGGCTATTGCTTTGAGGGATACATTTCCAAACTTGACTCATTTTTCTGCCTAGAATTTTGTATGTTGTTGTATGCCTAGAATGTTTTTTTTTTTCCCGCTTCTCATTTGAATGGCTTTCACTTACTATGCTTATAAGCTATGATATTAAGGCTCAATGCCAGTAAAGTTTCAGGCAAAAGAGTGAGAAAATTATTCAAAAGAACTACTTTTTGATAATGGCAGTGTTTTGACAGTTTTTGACAGGCAATTTGGAATAATGCAACCTCCTGGATTACAGCCAACCTCTGAAATGGGCTGTAATTTAGAATGATGGCAGATCCTATGACCTCTATATTGGAGAGTCACTGGAATTAAAAAAAAACTTCTCCAAACAGTTTAGGTTTATATTTGAAAATCTGGCTTAAATGTCTGACGTGGAGCCATTTTATTTAATGAAAGGATTTTCTTATCCTAGCCACAGCTCCAAATACCAAAGCTGGAGAAGATGTTCTGCCTTTTTGTGTGTGGTAAAATTCTTCCTCTCAGGTTCCACTCCCAACCAGATTGTGAACATTCTAATGAGCTGACTGTGGTCTGGCTACCCCTTTGATCCACTGGGTGAAATTGGACCCACTCGGCACAGGTAACTGTATCATGCTGTCATCCTGCAACGGAGGCAAGTCTGAAGCTGTCATACAGTTTCCAACTTCCTCTTTTCAACACAAATATGTTGTCTCAGGTTTTGAGTTTGGTCCTCAAGGCCCCTTTTAAAAAATAGATTCTATAACTCCCTTAATTCTGAGAGTTAAATGCCTTTTAAACAATTGTATAAGTTAAATATGAGCTGGGTGTGCAGTGTAGAATTTTTTTTAACTGAACTGTAATTCTCCAAACATACCAATATATTCCAAAATTGCCAGTTGCAGGCCATAAAATATTTACATTACAAAGTAAATAATGTATGTTTAGTAAGAAACGATGAAATATTTAGAGTTCTTCTAAAGATGCTACATGGGCTTTTTTCTCTACCATAGCCATTCTTGAAGCAGGCAAAATAGGCAACCTTTTAAGAGCTCTGAGGACAGCATGAAAGCATCTTTGAAGGAAGAGAACATTCTGAGGCGGTAAATGGAAAAGTCTCTATAAGGAAAAGAAACAACAGTAGATCACAGATATCAAGATATATATTTCAGTTTTTTAAGGAACCAGCAATCCCACTACTGGGCATATACCCTAAGGAAACCGTAATTCAAAAAGAGACATGTACCACAATGTTCATTGCAGCCAGAACACGGAAGCAACCTAAGTGTCCATCAACAGATGAATGGATAAAGAAGATGTGGCACATATATACAATGGAATATTACTCAGCCATAAAAAGAAACGAAATTGAGTTATTTGTAGTGAGGTGGATGGACCTAGAGTCTGTCATACAGAGTGAAGTAAGTCAGAAAGAGAAAAACAAAGTATGCTAACGCATATGTATGAAATCTTAAAAAAAAAAAAAAAGGTTCTGATGAACCTAGTGGCAGGGCAGGAATAAAGACGTAGACATAGAGAATGGACTTGAGGACATGGAGGCGTGAGGGGGAAGCTGGGGCAAAGTGAGAGTAGCATCGACATATATACACTACCGAATGTAAAATAGTTAGCTAGTGGGAAACAGCAGCGTAGCACAGGGAGATCAGCTCGGTGCTTTGCTACGACCTAGAGGGGTGGGATAGGGAGGGTGGGAGGGAGATGCAAGAGGGAGGGGATATGGGGACATGTATGCATATGGCTGATTCATTTTGTTGTACCCCAGAAACTAACACAGTATTGTGAAGCAATTATACTCCAATAAAGATCTATTAAAAAAAGAAAAAGAATTGAGAGACAAAAAAAAAGAGTCATATTTCATATGGTTAAAGGTCTAGGGAGGAATTAGCAAACAATTTTGGTATTTTTACCACTAAATTGAAGAGTTGCTAGGCCCAGGTCACATGATGCAATCATTTGCCAAAGCCATTCTGTGGGAGTGTTGTGAACCTCAGAGGATGGCTGGGCCTTCCACGCTTCCAAACGCATACATTTTTAAAACCTCTCCCGCATACTCCATGACCCTGAAGAAGCCAATCACAGTGTCATTACACCCCACTGCCTGTGTTTAGCAAAGACCCTGAAGAATCTCTAACGGAAGTTTCCAACAGAATCACCTGAGTCTTCCAAAGAACTTTTCAGGCTCCACCCAACCTAAGAAATTCTGGTAGGATGACTCTAGTGTAGGGCCTAAGAATTTTTTTTTTTTTTGTATTGAAGTATAGTTGATTTGCAATGTTGTGTTAATTACTGCTGTACAACAAAGTGATGCAGTTACACATGTATATACATTCTTTTTTTTAAACTTTATTTTCTGTTATAGTTTATCATAGAATATTGAATATAGTTCTCTATGCTGTACAGTAGGACCTTGCTGTTTATCCATTCTATATATAGTAGCTTACATCTGCTAACCCCAGCCTCTCACTCCATACCTCTTCCAAGCCACTCTCCCTTGGCAACCCCACCAGTCTGTTCTCTATGTCCGTGATTCTGTTTCTGTTTCATAGATAGGTTCATTTGTGTCATATTTTAGATTCCACATATAAGTGATATCACATGGTATTTGTCTTTCTCTTTCTGACTTACTTCACTTAGTATGACAATCTCTAGTTGCATCAAGAATCTCTATTTTTGAAAAGCTTCTCAGGTAATTCTAATGATCATCTTGGTTTGGGAACTGTGGTAGACTGAATAATGGACCTAAATGTCCTAATCGTTGGAACCTGTGAATGTTGCCTTATATGGCAAAAGGGAGGTTACAGATATAATTAAATTAAGATTCTTGAAATGGGGAGATTAGCCTGGATTATCTGGGTAGGCTGTGAATGTAATCACAAGTGTCCTTATAAGAGGGAGACAGGGAGCTTTGACTAGAGAAGAAAGAGAGAAAATGATGATAGAGGCAAGATGCTAGGCCTCTGGCTTTGAAGATGGAGAAAGGGGCCGAGGGCCAATGCATGCAGGTGGGCACTGGAAATGGGAAAGGACAAGGCTCTCTCCCCGAGAGCCTCCAGAAGGAGCAAAGCCCTGCTGGCATCTTGACTTCAGCCCAGGGAAACAGATTTTAAACTTTTGACCTTAAAAACTGTAAAAGAATAAATTTGTGTTGTTTTAAGTCACTATGTGTGGTAATTTGTTACGGTAGCAACAGGAAACGAATACAGGAGAAATCACTGCCCTAAACCATAACAATTTTAATATCCTTTGTTGCTAAACACAACTCTTTGAGCCAGAGCTTCAAGGCCCTAGGATTTACCCTGTTCCCAAGGGTAGACGGACACAAAAGCAGCCTTGTCTCTAGAAAATACTACTGCCCCATCTGCGTTGAGCACTTTGCTCACAGTCACATTCCCTTGAGGATGCCACGGCTGCCCAAGAGAAAAGGCAGCAGTGTGGGACCCTGGCCAATAACTGTATCCCTCAAGCTTGGACATCAAGCCACAAGGATCCATCGCACCCCTCCTGTGTGCTCATCATTCTGCTGGCCACTGTGGGGAGTGCAGAGAATCACGAGAGGTTACTCCCCATTCTCCTGCTGAGTAGAGACATTGCAGAATGATTACGAACACTTAGGTTGCATTTTCCAGGAATCTCAAAGCTGAGCTCCCCTGGCTACAACGGATATTGTCTCATTTGGGGTTAGGACAAATGCATCACATTTAGAGGAAAAAAGATGATGTCAAAGCATGGGCTTCCCAGTTGTACTCTGATTAGAAGATCCGGAAATCAAGTCAGTTTTCCATAGTTAAAGTTTTCCATAGTCTTCCAGTTTTCCATAGTTGGTCCACTGCGGGATGTATTAATCAATTATCTGTGCAACATTTGAAATGTAGGTCTATTTTCCAAGGTAGGTGAGTGTGTGGGGGGAGGGGGAATCTCTATATTTTATCAGTACTTGTTCCTGTCAGAACTCCACACAGTGAGAGAAAAAAAAATGGCGGCTGCATAGAGCTGGGATAGCATCTCGTTTCTATGACAACAGTGCCTGCTCTGCTCCCAAGCTCCATCTGGTATTTTCAGGACCAACAGCCAGGTAGCATCTAAAATGCCTAGTGGAAAAAAAAAAAAAGGCTTCGATAGAGAGTCCTCAGATCTGGCACAAACGAACACAGCAACACCACGCCCTTTTAAAGAAAAACAGTGAATTACTTCACCAGCAGCTGAGCATTATGAAAACAGACCACTTAGTACATAGGACATGCTCAACTCTATCGCATAGGCTGAGCAAGCACAGCATGCACATAAAATTAAAGCTGCTGTTGGGGCTGATGAGGGTGTTTTTCCTAAAGGCAAATCTAATGAAACCCGCATAGGGTGATTCCGTTTTTCTCTCTTGGTCTTTCCTGGCCCCGCTTGGTCCTGCTTTGCAGAGCTGTGTGTGCTTTAGGTAATATGGATGCAGCAGCTCTTACCTGCCTCACTGACCTTCCCTCTAGATTTTATCCGTGTTGATTGCTGTTCCCTGGTAGCTCTGCAGAATTTATGAGAAGCTGAATTTCAGCCCTCCCCCACAGGCACTTGCTCACAGACAAGCATGCTTTTAAAACAATACAGTGCAACACAGCCTTCTATCCCCATTTTGAACACAATCTAGTGAAAGCATTTCCTTTTTCTTCCTTAATAATACCATCATTAAGAGCATAACGTCTTTACAAAATTACAATTTATCTAAAATATGATACAATATGACTTTATAGCTAGATTGTCATACAATATTTGGGACACACTTATACTAAAACATTATTCATTGTTTATCGGACATTCACATTTAACTGAGCACCTGGTATTTTTATTTGCTAAATCTGGCAACCGTATTTATAGACAGGAATATAGGCCTGTCATTCATTTGATCACTTAGGTTCTGATACAATGCATCAAAATGTCAATACATTGAATTGAGTATTGGTTTCCAGCATTTTCTGGTTATTAAAAAGAATGTTTACATGTTGATTGCCTATGCAAAAAAAAAAAAAAAAAAACCCTGTTGTTTACACCAAACCTTTTCATACATTCACTTTTCTTTTATTCATCTAACACAGAGTCACTGGGTACCTGCTCTTTGCCTGGCACTGTTCCAAGACCTGGGAATCGGTGGTGACAAGACCAACAGGTGTTTCTTCATGGAGCTAACAGTCTGTTGTGGCTCCTGGATTTTATTTCAGGACGCTTGCTCTCACCGCATACAAGGCATTTTGATATACAAAGACCCACCAGATATGGTCCTGCCCTCTAAGATTAGCTGTCCCTTACCCATCTTCAAATTTCCCCAAACCTCATCAAACCAATCCCATGTAGTTCCATGGGCATTAAATCACAGGGGAAATTTAAATTGTCATTTTTTCCCTTCCTTTGTGCCTAAGTATGTGAGATGGAGAGACAATTGACCCTGGACGGATTGGACATTACCTGGTGCAATCCCACCATCAGTTTCTGGGGTCTCCTCTTGCCCTTGCTAGGATCCATTCACTTGGGGGTCCTTGCTCTTCCCCTGCTCAGTCCTTACAGGAGATTTGGACACACAAGCGATACTTGTATTCTTTCTCCCTCTTCCTTACTCCATCTTTCTATATCGCCCTCAACTCTTCTTTTCCTTTTAACTATTTCATCTCTTTGATACTGAGAACTACTAAACCAGATAGGAAAATTAAAGGTCTGCAGTATTTCAGAAAGTTCTTGAGATATGGACCTACGTTCCGTTTTTTCTATATGGTAGATTCTCTCCACTCGTATCTCAGTTTTTGACTATGACACACTCAGTTTTATTTTATGAGCATTCTAAGGTAACTTATTATTATGTGATATTTAAAATATCTAACCACTGTGGTCGTCAGAATAATGGCCTCCGAAGATATCTGCATCTAATCCCTGAAACCTCTATGTCATTTTACATGGCAAAAGGGACTTTGGAGATGTGATTTAAGTTAAAGATTTTGAGAAAGTGAGATCATCTTAACTTATCCAGGTAGGCCCAAGGGAATTACAAGTGTCCTTGTAAGAGAACAGCAGGGAGGTCAGAGAAGGAGAGAGATTTGAGGATGTATTACCGCCTTGAATATGGAGGAAGGGGCCAGGAGCCATAAGATGCAGGCAACTTCTAGAAGCTGGAAAAGGCAAGGAAACAAATTTCCTTCTAGAGCCTCCAGAGGATTGCTGAGTATTTCTTTGTTTCTTTGTGTGTTTTAGCCCATTAAGACTGGCTTTGGACTTCTGACCTCCAGAACTGTAAGATAACAAATTTGTATTTTATACCACTGAGTTTGTGGTGATTTGTTATAACAGCAATAGGACAATACGCCTATAGGTCCAGACACTAAAAAATCAGAAATGACACTGAGCAGGTTCCTTGAGACACTGTGCTAAGCCAGGTGTCAACCTTTAGTTGCCAGATTGTGGAAGACCTGCACGGTCCTGGTGGTGGGAGTTGACACTGGAGGGCTGGGGTCATGGTTATTTGCCAGCCACTGTGGGAGTATTTCAATGTTTTTGCAGTTGGAACATGTGTGCCAGTGAATTTTTGCTGTGCATACACTTATGTACAACTAAATCTAAAGGATATAGAGTAGATTCTAGCATCATTCTTGAATTTTTCTTCCCTAGGGCCCTGATATTAACCCTCAACCAAAGGAACCAAGGCAATGATTCTAACAGATTTCTAGATTCTTTTCTATGTATCCTCTGTGGGTTTTTTCCTGAGTGTGGACTGAGATGCTTTAAGTCTTGCTTTAAGGCTTTTATTACTGAATTCTCAGTTGTTTGTTTTTTCAATTTACTGTCTGAAATTTTCATCTGTAAGCATTGAGGTTTTCTTTTTTTAATCTCTCCTGTTTCCTTCTCTCTTTTACTCTGCCTCTCTATCCCCATTTGAAAACAAGTGAATAAGGGGGAAAGAGAGTCAGTGACTTTCTCAAGGTCACATCACTATTGATGTGTGTTATCAGCCAAATGGGCCCTGCACCCGGGTCAGCAGTCTCCATTCCATCCAGTGATGTTTAGTCACTCCTCCACCACGGCAACAGTGCTTAATGGTCATCTTCTTATTCGTAAAATGCAATCATTCCCCTGCAGAGCCCTTTAATGGCTGTCCACTGCATTTTGAATAAAATCTGAACTCCTTCCATTGTCTTGAAGGCCCGGCAGGATTGCGCCCTGACCATTTCACCAACCCCACCTGCGATGTGATCCCACTGGCTTCCTCTCTGTTCTCCAGACTCTAGCTCTGTCCAGCCTGAGGGACTTGATGAAGCATAAATGTGCTGTCCACAGCCTGTAGAGGGTCTGTGTCCCAGATAGGTTTTACACCATCACTCACTCTGTGGGTATTGAGCTAATGAATGTGTGTGCTTTGCTTCCCGTGGCCCCTATGGGTGCATGCGTGCAGAGAGCTCATTCGTCCTGCTCATTGTTGTGGCAGAGCCTCGTACATAGTAGTTATTTAGTGAACACTTAGTGAATGATGTTTGTGGTCACTCCTCATGGCCTCACCCTAAAGTCCTGCCACCACGCGCAAGCCACGGAATTCCTAGTCCACCATGTAAACCACTGAGACAGGCTGCCAATCAGACGCCTGGACTGAATAAAAGAAAGACAAGATGTCTGGTCAGTTAAAGAAAATATCATAGCTCGTACTGAAAGGAAGTGGAAACTAGCTTTCTGACCCCTGCGGTAATCAGCTTACACTGTGAAGCAGGAGATCTGCATCCCCTTATCTACTTCTAGATGAGAATATTAGGTTTCATTCACAGCTACAGCCTTGGACTGAAACAGCATATTTTATGAATAATAGCATCTGTAAGTAAGATAAAAGACATCAAAAGAAGAAAATGAAATCATTTAAAATACAACAATTACCAAAATAAAATCATCTTTAGGACATGCTTCTCACAAGTTCTCTTAGGCTTTATTAATTTCTTCTAAGAATATCACCATGAATCTTTTTAATGAGTGTTTGGATCCTGTGTGCACAATACTTGCATTTATTCACTTGAGGCTAAGGCACAACAGAGTGCAAGAGCTCAGCTGTTTCCTGCTTTTCTCTGTGTTAACACCTTCAAAAAGAAAATGGTAAAGGTAGATTATCCAACGGTTTAGGAAACCTGTGCATGTACACGTTTTATAAGTAGAATAATGAGATATAACAAGTACAGAATTACAAGACTGCCAAATTTCAAATGAGGATATATACACAACTTCAGTAATTCTAATATTTTGCAATATTTCCTTATTTGTTTTCAGATATTTAAATTCCTTTCACTCTCTTTATTCATCTCCTTCAATTCTATTCCAGAACTGCTTACTATCACCTGTTACGTCATCAGCTTATTCTCTGTTTAAAATGTTTCTTAGGGAGCTCTTTTATTTAAATGCTAATTAATTGTTTCCTTTAACCATCTTACACAGTTTCCGAATCCTATCATCGACACACCTGCAATGTCAAATAAAAGATAAGGTTTCTGAGCCATGTAAACAATGATGAAACATTCTGAACTGTCTGTGGCATCCTGAAGGGAAAATAATGGCAGTGTCTGGCTTTTAAAATGTAATATTATTGCACTGAGGCCACTAAATTCATTTTAAACATTGGAAACATCCAGTAATTTTATCCTGATAAATGAGCAGTTTTTCAAATTATTTTAAGAAGATATAGGGTTTATGGTTCACTCTACCTACACATGTACAATATATGTATATATGTACATTTTTTCCAAACTTTCCAAAGAGTCACTGTGAATAATTCATAAAAAGTAGTAGAAATATTGAAATTTATGCCACATTTCCAAATAGTCACTATGATTAATTCACTGAAATTAATAGAAATTTTCATAAAAATTGTAAAAAGAGATTAGAGTAGAATATAGTGATTGTTGGTTTAAATTTTGGCTTAATAACTAAAGAGTCAATTACTAAGTAGCCATGCACTTATTAGGTAGGCAAAGAATACATTAATGACTAAAGTAACTAGTAAGGAAACGAACAAGCAAGCAAACAAAAAGTCTTACGTTTATCTTTTAATTCTTCCTACGTAATCCCCGGCCACTTAAATTTATTGTCATGGAAACTATAACTTGATAAAACCAGATTTCAAGCCCCTTGCTTATTCTTCTTTGCAATCCCAAGTTCTTACTTGCCTTACGTGTATACCCAGTAAATATTTATTAAAGAAATGAATTGTACAAGGTGGAGAACAGTGGTTTCTAGGTTTTGTTTTATTTTCATTTCCTGGGCCTGACAGTCTAACCTCTTGGGTAGGGCACATGGAGTAGCCCTCCTGGGCCTTGTGCTGGGCTCTGGGCTCTGACAATGTGAAAATCAAGTTCACTGGCTAAACTACAGCTTTCTTCTTCCAAAGACTTTGGTATTGAATGACTCCTAATGTGTCAATGGAATTTCTTCATGCAATATATTTTACAACCAAAGAAAAATGTTTGCTTTTCTTAATCAGTAATTAAGAATTGACAGTTTACTTTCATTTCTATTGTAGAAGTGTCTGAAAATAAAATTCACGCCTTTAAGCATTTATATTATATGTATATGATTTTATCATATATATGTGAGTATCTATATATGTATGTATATCTGCATATGTGTTTTATCTACATCTATCTACCTATCTCTGTGTGTGTCTGTCTCTGTCTCTCTGTCTCTTTCCC
>NW_006797481.1:5184569-5195012 GCF_000442215.2 Lipotes vexillifer | reverse complement strand
CTTTCCCTATATCTATCTATCTATCTATCTAATCTCCTTAATGGGGTGGAACTCTTGCAGTAGTTAAATTGCCTGAGGCCTGCTCTGTACCCTAGTTGTTATACCTTTTCTTCAAATTCTTACTAGAAAGTTCAATACACAAAAAAGATAAAAGAGGAGTTGTTTTAACTAAAGTAGTTGAAAGCCACTGGTGAACAAAAAAAGATCTTTTGTTGCAGCAGAAGGAATTAGGAGGGAGTTCTAGACTTAGCTCTGACATTAACTGCCTGTGCAATGTTGGGGAAATCCATCATCCTTCAGGCCTCTGTGTTAACATCCAAAAAATAAAAGGACTGTGCAAGATATTTTCTAAAGTCCATTAAACCACTAAAAATGCGATTGTAATAATATCAATAGAAGTAAATCTTAAAATTAAACTCTTTCCCACGACTCAACTTTTAAGGTTTGTTACAGCGTGAATTGTGATCCCCAATAAGATACGTGAAGTCCTAACCCCCCCGGTAACTTAGAATGTGACCTTATTTGAAAATAGGGTTGTTAGAGATGGAATTAGCTAAGATAAGGTCATACTGAAGTAGGGTAGGCCCTCTGTCAGATATGACTGGTACCCTCATAAGGAGAGGAGAACAGACACAGAGGCAGAGACACAGCGAGAGCGCCAAGGAATAGAGGCAGGGATAGGAGCGATGCATCTGCCAAAGGTTTTGGAGTGCCAAAGATTACCAGTAAGGACAATAAGCTAAGAAGAGGCACAGAAAACATGCTCCCGCAGAGGGCCCAGAAGGAACCAACTCTGCTGACGCTGATTTCAGACTTCTGGCCTCCAGAACTGTGAATGGATAAATTTCTGTGGTTTTTAAACGATCCAGTTGTAGCACTTTGTTATAGCAGCCCTAGGAATCTAACAAAAATAATAAGAAACTAATACGGTACTTTGTATACTAATACGTAGCTGGTTAAATAAGCATTTACAACAAGGTATGATCCATTTTCAATTATTTTTCTTTATATCACATTTGATTTTAATTTGTTAAAGATACATTCTGTTACTAATCCAAATTCTAGAAATCTGAAAATGTCTTTTAAAAAGACCTTAATGTGTTGGTAATCAACTTTTTTGAGGAAATGTATCTGTCTTGAAATATAACACAGCTGCTGAAATAGTCTCATTTTCTCCAGCCTCTTGCTTTCGGAGGCAGTAGATGAAGCGGTTAAGGGTTTGCCTTAAGAGACTATCAGGGTTCAAATCCTGATTCTGCCACTTCTTAGCTCGTATATGTGACCTTGGACAAGTTACTGAGCTCTCCCTGCCTCGGTTCTCTCATTGTAACGTGGAAATAATAAAAACATTGACCTTATTGGACTGTTGAATTGATTAAAATAATGAAGACATGTCAAGGTCTCAGGCAGTGGTTAGAACATGGTTATTAACAGATGTTAGCTGTTAGTCTCTTTGTTTCTAGTGTTTCTAACCCATTGTCAGATGACTGCATAAAGCAATTCTGACATGCCATTCACCAGCTAGCAAACATTACATGAATCTCCACCATATGCATAAAAATATTAAACACTCCAAAAATTGGCATCATCTGACTTTCTGCTTGTTTTCTCCCTTACTTGCTATCTATCTACTGAAGTTTCACTCTCCTTTAAAATCCAGCTCATGTTTTATCCCCTCCTGAAAAGCCTTCCCAGATCACCTACATCAGCCTAATTCTTTCTCCCCCTGCCATATCTCCATAGCACCAGCGTGAAGCTCTTATACACAGCCCTCTAGGAGTCGTGCATGCTATGTCCCATTTGGTAGATTATGACCTCCAGGAGAGCAGGGCCTGTATCTTTCAATTTTGTATCCTCCATAGTACCTACCAGAGATTTTATGCTTAGTAGATACTCAATAAGTGGTTGTTAACTTGGTTGAACCCACATTTTTTTTTTTCTTTTTGGCAGATGCCCTAAGAAAATCATAAAATAAATGAATTACTTTTCTTCTTTTCATTGCAATATATATGCCCTGGGCTAGTGGGTATTTGTAAGCCTGGTTCAGAACTTAGGGAAGTCATCAATCTAAGAAAGGAAAGGAAATGCATCTTAAATCACAAGAGCAATATAGCCTTATATAAGGCCTTCTAGCAATGCAATTATCGACGGCTCGATAACCCAGGTGCTAGTGTTATTATGAACAAAAATACGAGGTTGAGAGACAGTGAATGATCTCAACGTTTATATTCCACGGGTACGCAGTTCAATGAAACATGTACAGACGGAAAGTTTCGATCTGAGAATCATGTGGGTATCATAATGCAAATAATTGGCTTTCTTTCTAAAGAACATCTGTTGAAACTCTGAAAGCAGTTGTTTATACTGCTGCCAAAATGCTGAAAAATATAATAATTCTCCAATGAGGTTAGAAATATCTGGGGGAAGAAAAATACTTTTTATGTAGTTTTGTTTTTATTAAATCCTGTTGTTGTTTCTCTAATATGGCACATAGGAGATGCTCAATAATATTTGTTGAATGAATAGCAGACACTCGTTAAACAGTTGTTGAATGAAGCATCTCCTTTTTTTAGGCTTATACATTTTCAAAAAATAGAATGCCCTAGTTTTACCATGTCTTGTAGCATTTTTATTTGGCATAAATTTAAGTAATGCTACTCTTGCTCTGAACATTATAGAATATAATCAGCATGTATATCTATAAGAAAAAAATATCTTAACACTACAGAAAATGTATGCACAAAGCTAGATATATGACAGCAACATCTTAATATATTAATGCGTTACTTTTACTCACTATTATGAAACACTTTTAAAATTTGATTTGTGACCTGGCATAATCATGTTTGCTTCTATAAATAAAATTAAAAATCCTGCTAATGCCTATAGTTGTGGTACCTCTAAGAAGACTCAAACTTGGGATTTAAAAGCACGGAAATATTGTGGGACGTGAAGGAGACTACGGAAGATGAAGAAACCATTTTTCCCATGCCCCGTTCCCAGAATTCCCAGCAGCATTCTCTTCCATACTCCTGTGTGAGTGAGGCAACTGGGCTCCCTAAAGGCTGCCCAAATTTCACTCTGCCAAGTTTCAGTACAGAAAGAGCATGTTAAATAATAAATGTGAGTTTGAGTGTAACTAATAAAATTGGAATGTTAAAGAGCAGCATGCTTTTGAAAACCAGCCTCCTTGTGAGGATGCTCCCTGTGCAAGTCCACGGGAAATAATTCTGAAAGGAGTAATATTAATTAGTAGTCTAATTTATCTTCTGGAAGCTGTTTCCTTTGATGGCTGCTGTGGCACAGTTCATAAGCCTCCAAATGAGTGCTCAAAGAAAATGGTTCACACCACAATTTCAGATTTGTTTCCCATCCTTGAACAGATAAAAGAGTCAAATTTATTTCAACATATCTAAATTTTACATATGCATCCATATGATGGAGGATTATGAAGTTACAAAAATGTATTAATGAAGAGTTTTCAATGAGATGGTAAAACGCTTGTGACATAAGAAGAGTGAAAGAGAGCAGAATCCAAAATCAAATCCATGGCCTCTGATCTCAGATTTCTTGATTTCAAATCCTGTTCTGCCACATACTAGATATGCAACCTTGGCAAGATACTTAACTTCTGTGCCTCAGTTTCCTCAACTATGCTATGAAGGTTATAGTAAAAGTCATCTCAGGAGGGCTTACAGTGTTCAGAATAGTACCTGGCAAATAAATAATAACTACTGTTATTATTTATTTGCAATATATTCACAATATATTTGTAAAGAAAAAATGCAAGATGAGGAGAATTACCTGAAGGCAATAACCAAAATGTTATTACTATTTGCTTCTGAATGATATATTTATGGGAAATTCTTTTCTACTTCATTGCACTTTTCAGTATGCATTCTTTTATAATAAAGTTTAAAAATTAAGTTTCATGCATACATGGCTCGATGGAAATTTGGAAAAGGTTAACATTTATAACCGACTGTACTACAGCATTAATGAAATATTAATTAAGTTTATTATACAGATGATGTAACAGAATTTACATTTACTATTTTTTTTACTTAATACTAAATGTATTTTTAAAGTTTAGCCAATTTCAATTTAACATTCAGATATAAAGTCAAATGTTTATTATAATCTTATTATTTTGACCTGCTAAAAATTAAAAATATTTTATTTTTTAATTAAAAAATCCCATACCAAAGTCCCAAAGGTGCCTTTCAAGTTTAAGCTTTAATTAGCAACCAGTTTGGTCTCTGACACATCCTGCGCAGATACTGAAGTGTTAATATTACTGCAGCTTGATTACAAAAGGCAATGATTAATTTTAAAGCAGACAAAAAAGATATGCCCTGATTACAGAGGAATGATTAAGGCGAATGTCAGACATTGCACATTTATAGCAGTCTTTCCCATCGTCAAAGGGTAAGACTTTGCAAAAGTTTATATTTAGGATCACGGGTACTTTGTACTTTATTATAACACTGCGTTCATGCCTTGGAGATAGAGTCCCGCCCAATTCCAAGCACGACCTAAAGACCTTTGGGGGCCACATGGCCAGAGCAAAGCAAAGCAAAACCCCCGAACGCGCAATGGACCCAAGGAGACGCCGTAGTGTCACTTCCCACCGGACCCAGACCCGGCGACTGAGGCGCTGGCCGCAGCCATCTGGAAGCTCTGCAGTCCACAGTATTATTTCAAGTACATGTTCTGCAGAGATAAAGTGCACTTTGAGGACCTTCTCCTCCAACAGGGGGCTTGGCGGGGGGTGGAATGAGAGGAAAAGGCCGACCGCAGAAAGGGCAGGGCTGCTGCCCTTTCGAAACCGCTCCCAAGGGAGGCCTCAGGCCCTCCATTTTTTTTCCCCCTGCCACCAAAACGAAAAACAACCCGCACAGAGGCCAAGGCCTCATCTAAGGGGAGCTGCACTCAGCCAGGGGAAAAAGGCAGTCTGAGACAGGTCACAGGAGAAACGAGGGCGCCGGGGAGAACAAAGCGGGTTTGCCCTTCGTAACGGAAGCCACGGAGGCCCGGAGCGGGGTTCGCGGCGCCCGGAGCCTCGGGGCCTCACCTCACCCCGCGTGGGCCCAGTCCTTGGTGTGGGCGGGGGACAGGCCGCTGGAGGCCGAGCTAGGAGTGGTCCTGGAATAAGCCTTTATTGTGCGTTCCAGGATCCTCAGACTCCGTTATAAAATATTTAAGCCCAGCCCGAGATGAGTCTGGAGTCCCTGTTTCAGCACATCATCTTCTCTGAGCACCTGGCGGAGGAGTATCGCCGCTTGACGCGACAAGGTCGGGCGCTCGCGGGGGCCTCTGGTCTTGGAGCCGGGGGCTTGGAGGCGGAGGGAATCGGGAGGCAGTGGGCCGAGCGGGGCGGGGGGGGGGGGCAGGCAGCTTTCCACTTGGAGGGAAGGACAGCTGAAAGGTGTCTTATCACGGGCCTCAGAAACTGGGACTCCAGAAAGATGGACGTGTTTAAGCATTTAATTTGTCTTACAGTCAGGTCGGAAATAAACACATGTCGTGAAAAAATTAAGAAAGCAGCAGAGGAGCTGAATGAAGAGAAAATCAAGTTGGAATCTAAGGTATTAACATGTAGAGCATGCTCATTATCACTTGAAAAAGTGTTTTCGCTGGACTTTTTGAGGATACGTTGCTATTGATATTTAACTAGTTGTCCGTCAATTACGAAGCACGCTATTGTATTAGTGAGTGTAGTTCCATGTTGCCTGGTAATATTTAAAGTTCTGAACCCGGTGACGCCTTCCATCCTAACATGAATTTGTCCTAAAGAAACCAGTTTAAGTAATGAAGAATTCATTGTCCGTGTTGTGGGATGGTTAACGTTTCAAAAGAGCGCAATGCCATTGGAAAAAGAATTATTCAATTAAGTAGTTGGTGCGGGAAATAAATTTTGAATAATAAATAATTTAAGAAGTGTTCTGTGTTGATGTAACAGTTGAATGTAACTTTCAAACGAGTCTCTGCCATTTGTTTTTCAGTCTTCTACCACATTTTGGACGTGGCCTTCGTCCAAAAGGATCATTTTCCCACTAGTATTTCACTTTTTTCTGCAGCATTTGTAAAGTTCTGTTATTTTACATAGAAACAAGGGAATCTGATGGCTTCTTGAAGGAGGATTTTGAAGTGTGGGTAGAATTTTTTGAGAAGCAAAGAGGAGTAGTAGGAGAAAAGTATTTGGGGCACCGGGCGAATCTGAACAAAAGGGAGGCCTAGCCAAGGCATATTGGGAAGAGAAATCTCCCAAAGCAGAGGGCTGATACCTAGGTATTAATAGGAGGAAACCATTGCAGGTTTTTGACAATGGAATGGTGTGACAAAAGGGGTTTAGGAAAATCTCTCTGAGCTCTGGGAGGATGGGAACTAAGAACGTCATCCAAGTATGTCACAATGAAGGTCTAGCTATGGGTGGCAGCAGACAGCCATACAAAAATATTTATTCAACTCCTAAAGATAAACGATGCGAGCAGTGTACAGTGGGAAATCTGTTTGAGGAAGTCTCTTTGCTAAAATAAGTCAAATAGACTTACCACTGTGAGAAATTACCAGTTCTCTTTTTGGATAAAATAATCATAGATTCTTTCTCCACCTTGCAAGCTTCTTCTGTTCATCCTTCCAAGTATTGTTCTAACATCACCTGTGAGCCCTCCCTTGTACATCTTGGAAAATTTGTTTTATCATAGCATTTGGATACCACCTTACAAATAAACAACAGTACATGCTTGTGTTTGTGTTTGTATCCCTCACTATTTTGTGAGCAGTGTATTTGGAATTTTTTTCTTAACCATCTTTTATTCCCACAGCCTGTATTCCATGCCTAGCACACAGTATACATTAGTGTTTTGAATGAATTAATGAGTACTAATAGGGAGATAATAGGGAGAGCGCTGTCTTTTAAAATATCAATAGAATTGGAAATATTCAGTGAGACCTTAGGTCTTGTTTTGCCTGTGAGTAGCAGATAAACTAGCTGCTAAAAACAATGCTAAAAGCTGATGGCATGGGCAAAGCATTAAGAATGTCATGATGTAGCTTAAAGTTTTCTTTAAAAAGAATAAGATACTTTCAGGATTGGTAACTAGAAGTTAATATAAGTAATAGGTAAAACATAGGCAGTTAGGTAATGCATAGCTAACACTTATTCACTTACTGTGTGCTGGGCACTGTTCTGAGTGCTTCATTTGTATTAACTCTTTTAATCCTGCCAGGGATCCTGTGATGAGGCACCATCATTAATCCCCCTTTTTGGGGAGGAAAATGAGAGGTTAAATGACTTGTCCATGGTATATAATCTAAAAACAAATGGCAGTAATGAAAGTAACAATTGAGTAATGACAGCATATTTTATTAAAACAGATTTTGGGGGCTCATCTTAAACTTTTTTCTTCATGAAATTCACATATAATAGTGTCTCTGAAGCTTTTGCCTCTAGTCAAGGGCAGTATTTCTAAAAGTGCAGTTATGTAAATTTTTGTACAAATGTATTTTCCCCAGATTGGTGAAGATACTGACCTGATAGATAAAAAATGTTAAAAAAAAAAAAAAAAAAAAAAAAAAATCCGTGACGGGAGAGGCCACAACAGTGAGAGGCCCGTATTCCTTAAAAAAAAAAAAAAAAAAAAAAAAAAAAAGGTTTACTCTTCGAATATCTTCTTTCGAAAAAGGTAGCTTTACTCTTTGTAATATTTTCTCAGTTAACAGTCTGTCTTCCTGAAAATGGAAATGTAGTCTGTTGATATATACACATACATTAAAAAGCTGATTCAAATAGTTATACTTAAGAGAAGACAGAACAAATCCCTAGCATTGTGTAAAACATTTGCTGAAATTGCTAATTAATATAGGCTCATAAAATGCACATATATGTGCATATATGTGCATTTAATCAGCTCATATATGTGGTTAGTAATAAAATTGCTTTCTACTAATAAAATTTACATGTGGAGGTTCACAGTTCATACAGTACTTATTTGTAATTGAAATAATTTGATTTGTAATATAGTCAACATGGGGTGTGTGTGTGTGTGTGTGTGTGTGTGTGTATAAAGATTTTTAAAGTGGAGCAACAATTACAGTGTAACTGACTAATGAGAAGAACTGAAGAAGTAATCATAAATTGATTTCTTGTTTCTTTTATTCTCAGAGTTAATTATATGTCTGCCAATAACAATGAAAATATATTTACTTGAATATTTGACTTGGCATTTATTGACCAATTTATCAAGTAGAAGCAGCATAAGGAGAAACTAGAACATAATTTGAATAGGCCAGTGCTTGAGCTATCTGCACAATGATACATTCAGAAAAGATTTTGGGCATTTATTTTGGAAGTTGCTTGTGGTCAAAAAATGTATTCAGGAAGTACAGTATTTTTTTCTGTTCTGTAAAACCCAGGTAGCATGTAATTAGAACTTAAATGATAGCATTTGCCTTTCAGGGCTCAGTGAGTCCTTTAAAATATATGGTTGCAAAAGTCTCAGATTATACAGTGTGAGTACTTTGTGAATTAGAGAGCTGTAGTATACCTGGTTAGGTTTAGTAATATGAAAACAGAAAGACAAGAACATGCTCAGGATTTGCGTTAATGCTTACCAATATACCTAAAGCTTGTGATCGTCAAGGAAAGGTTTTATAGTATCAGTGACAGAGAAAATCAAAATTAAGGACTCACAGAACATTTGTTGTTTCTTTTTAGCATCTAAAAGAGTTTTTTCTTTTTAAAAATAGTAGCATATAGTTAAAATTGGGGCACTTAATCTTTATAAACATATTACATAAAACCTAACATAAAGCCGTACTCCCTCAAGAAGAAGTAAATGGAGGAAAGACTGAGGCTGTTTTATTTTTTTTCTTCTCCAGTTTTAAACTATTGCATAAACATCATAACACTAATGAAATAATATTCCATGAATTTTTAAAGGAAAGTGATATTGAAATAAACAAGTAACTTAAGGTGGCTTCATTTGCTTCTTTACTTCAAAATATACTCATTCATTTTTTTTTTTAATTAATAAAAGTTAGGAACCCTCCCAGAACAGCAGGCAAAGTCATATCTGTTAGTACTCTTATTACCCAATTCGGGAAAGAACAAAATCACAAATTATTATCATTTTTAATATTGAAATAGAGCTTTGTAATTGAGATTTTTTCCTTTTTTTAAAAGTTTAATCAAAGAAAAATTTATGTCCTACTTGAGTTTAATTTTACTGTTGACTAAAAGTTGCTTAAAAACATAGATAAAAGAAAGGCATTTTTTCCCTCTCTAATTTACATTTGTTTAAATAACAATACATGTGAATTATTTAATCTTAATTAAAAAAAATAAAATAGAAATTCTCCTTATCACAATTTAATACATATCTATAGTTGCTAGTTGTGACCAAGACACTTTTTAAAAAAATTTTATTTATTTTTTTTACAGCAGGTTCTTATTAGTTATCCATTTTAAACATGTTAGTGTATATATGTCAATCCCAATCTCCCAATTCATCCCACCACCCCCCAGCTTTCCCCTCTTGGTGTCCATATGTTTGTTCTCTACATCTGTGTCTCTGTTTCTGCCTTGCAAACCAGTTCATCTGTACCATTTTTCTAGATTCCACATATATGCGTTAATATACGATATTTGTTTTTCTCTTTCTGACTTAGTTCACTCTGTATGGCAGTCTATAGGTCCATCCACGTCTCTACAAATGACCGAATTTCATTGTTTTTTATGGCTAAGTAATATTCCATTGTATATATGTACCATATCTTCTTTATCTGTTCATCTGTCAGTGGGCATTTAGGTTGTTTCCATGACCTGGCTGTTGTAAATAATGCTGCAGTGAACAATGGGGTGCATGTGTCTTTTTGAATTATGGTTTTCTCTGGGTATATGCCTAGTCATGGGATTCCTGGGTCATATGGTAATTCTATTTTTAGTTTTTTAAGAAACCTTCATACTGTTCTCCATAGTGTCTGTATCAATTGACATTCCCACCAACAGTGCAAGAGGGTCCCCTTTTCCCCACACCCTGTCCAGCATTTGTTTTCTATAGATTTTCTGATGATACACATTCTAACCAGTGTGAGGTGATACCTCACTGTAGTTTTGATTTGCATTTCTCTATTAGTGATGTTGAGCAGCTTTTCATTTGCCTCTTGGCTATCTGTATGTCTTCTTTTGAGAAATGTCTGTTTACGTCTTCTGCCCATATTTTGATTGGGTTGTTGGTTTTTATAATATTAAGCTGCATGAGCTCTTTATATATTTTGGAGATTAGTCCTTTGTCTACTGATTTGTTTGTAAATGTTTTCTTGCATTCTGAGGGTTGTCTTTTCGTCTTGTCTATAGTTTCCTTTGCCATGCAAAAGTTTTTTTTTTTTTTTTTGCGGTACGCGGGCCTCTCACTGTTGTGGCCTTTCCCCTGTGGGGGG